>NW_024412467.1:25533965-25581404 GCF_014898765.1 Herpailurus yagouaroundi | reverse complement strand
CAGTGTGGAGGTTCCTCAGAAAATTAAAAATAGACCTACCCTATGACCCAGCAATAGCACTGCTAGGAATTTATCCAAGGGACACAGGAGTTCTGATGCATAGGGGCACTTGTACCCCAATGTTCATAGCAGCACTCTCAACAATAGCCAAATTATGGAAAGAGCCTAAATGTCCATCAACTGATGAATGGATAAAGAAATTGTGGTTTATATACACAATGGAATACTATGTGGCAATGAGAAAAAATGAAATATGGCCTTTTGTAGCAACGTGGATGGAACTGGAGAATGTGATGCTAAGTGAAATAAGCCATACAGAGAAAGACAGATACCATGTGGTTTCACTCTTATGTGGATCCTGAGAAACTTAACAGGAACCCATGGGGGAGGGGAAGGAAAAAAAAAAAGAGGTTAGAGTGGGAGAGAGCCAAAGCATAAGAGACTGTTGAGAACTGAGAGCAAACTAAGGGTTGATGGGGGGTGGGAGGGAGGAGAGGGTGGGTGATGGGTATTGAGGAGGGCACCTTTTGGGATGAGCACTGGGTGTTGTATGGAAACCAATTTGACAATAAATTTCAAATAAAAAAAAAGAATAACCCTACTTCTTCTCTTTTACACATTTAAAAATAAAAACTTCCCATTTCCCACTAGCCAGCAGGCTTCCATAACTAGATTCACCTACTTGAGTGATACATGCATTTTAAACTACTCTCCCTGAGGACCGAGGTGTTGGATGAGTTGTTCACACTCTCTGAGCTACAGGTGCCATGCCCAGTGATGTGACTGGAAAGTCAGGGTAGGACTTTATTATATGTCTTCACACCTGTGAGTATAGCAAGTGTCTCAGAAACTCCAGGGCTTTATCAAATTCATGAGTTAGACTAGGAGTTGGCAAACTGCCCTCCAGACCAAATCCATCTTGCTGCTTTGGACTAAACGGGTGATGGGCATTAAGGAGGGCACTTGTTAGGATGAACACTGGGTGTTATATGTAAGTGATGAATCATTGGTTTCTACTCTTGAAACCAGTACTACAGTGAATATTACCTAACTTGAATTTAAAATAATAAATTAAAAATAAAACAAAGGAGCTAAGAAAAAGAAACAGAGAGAGAAAAACCAAGAAAGTATTTTTTTAAGTTTATTTATTTATTTTGAGAGAGTGAGAGAGAGAGAGGGAGAGGGGCAGAGAGAGGGAGAAAGAGAATCCCAAGCAGGCTCCACACTATCAACGTGGAGTTTGACGTGGGGCTCAATCTCATGAACTGCTAGATCATGACCTGAGCCAAGATCAAGAGTTGGTCACTTAACTGACTGACCCACCCAGGTGCCCCGAGACTCAACTATAGAGAACACACTGATGGGTTCCCAGAGGGGAGAGGGGTAGGGAGATGGGTGAAATAGGTGATGGGGATTAATGAGGTCATTTATGATGAGCACTGGGTGATGTATGGAATTGATGAATCAGTATATAATACATCTGAAACTAATATAATACTGTTTGTTAATTATACTGGAATTAAAAATTTTAAAGTAAATATTTATAGAAATAGGCTCACAATTAAGGAATTTGTTTAGATTTTTCACACAAGAATGATACAAATGCACTAGGTTTCACTTTGTCTCATTTTTGGAACCTAGAATAATTGCTTTGAAAATCATTACAAGTCTTCCTAATGAGATTGGCCTAGGGTCATACTGTTTTTAGTGACAGTGGTGAAACCTGCATCAAGGTCTCCTAACTCTAAGTTGAATGCTTTGATAGCAAAATATCTGCAAATCAAGCCCTCATTTCCGTGAGCAGTCTTTCTTTTTCCTGACTGCTAATGTCTATTATGTCAGCACTGGCACAAACTAGTGGGGCATGGGAAGCAATGAACATGGAAGCATCGAATGGTGGGGGGTAAAGGTTAAAGGTAAGTGATGAAACAAGCTTCAACAAAAGTAAAAGACCCAAAGAGAAGAGAAGAGAAGAAACTTTTGGCTGAGTCCTTAAAATAACCTTAGGGTTATTTTAACTGATGTTATACCCAGATGGAAGGGATACTGATAATTGCATTTGCAGAAGTAAAACAGATGAGCATTAGAAAACATTGTACAATAGTATATTTTCTTTTATGTCCACTTCATCAAATAATTGTCTTTTCCAAGCATGCTCTGGTAGAAGTAACTGTTGTGTATGAACTGGAGAGATCTATACACAGGATCTCTGACCTTTTACATATAGCACCTCATGACCTTGAGTTACTCTTCATCATTAGCCTAGGTCAGGGGTTGAGAAACTTTTTCTGTAAAAGGCCCAGTAGTAAATATTTTGGGCATTGCAAGTCATAAGGTGCCTGTGGCAGCTATTCAAGGCAGCCTTGGTAGAGGGAAGGCAACAATAAAAGTGGCCAAAGACAATATGTAAACAAATGAGCTTGACTGTGTTCCAATACAACTTTATAAATAAATATTACTTTATATAAAATATTACTTCTTATGTCCATCCATATATTGATGGACCCTTGGGCTGCTTCCATCATTTGGCTATTGTAATTAATGCTGCAATAAACATAGGGGTGCATGTATCCCTTTGAATTAGTGTTTTTATATTTTTTCAGTAAGTACCCAGTAGCACAATTACTGGATCATAGGGTAGTTTCATTTTATAACTTTATGAGGAACCTCCCTACTGTTTTCCATAGTGGCTGCACCAGTTTGCATTCCCACCAACAGTGCACAGGGGGTCCTTTTACTTCACATCCTCACCAACACTTGTTTCTTGTGATTTTTATTTTAGCCAATCTGATAGGTGTATAGTGATATCTAATTGTGGCTTTGATTTGCATTTCCTTGATGATAAGTGATATTGAGCATCTTTTCATGTGTCTGTTGGCCATGTGTATGTCTTCTTTGGAGAAATGTCTGTTCATGTCATCTGCCCATTAAAAAAAATTAATGTTTATTTATTTTGAGAGAGAGAGAGAGAGAGAGAGCAGGCAGGGGAGATACAGAGAGGGAGACACAGAATCCAAAGCTGGCTCCAGGCTCCGAGCTGACAGCACTGAGCCCAATGTGGGCCTCAAACCCACAAACCTTGAGATTGTGACCTGAGCCAAAGCCAGACGCTTAACCGACTGAGCCAGCCAGGTGTCCCGTCTTCTGCCCATTTTTTAAACATTTTACTCTTTTTTAAGATGTATTTATTGTTTTGAGGGAGAGAGAGCGCAAGTGGGGGAAGGGGCAGAAAGAGAGGGAGAGTCCCAAACAGGTTCCCCACCATCAGCATGGAGCCCGATACGGGGCTTGAACTCACGAACCGGGAGATCATGACCTGAGCTGGTCAGTTGGACACTTAACGTACTGAGCCACCCAGGCACCCTGTCTTCTTCCCGTTTGTTATTTGGATTATTTGTTTTATGGGTGTTGAGTTGTATAAATTCTTTATAAATTTATATATTTTGGATACTAACCCTTTATCAGATATGTCATTTGCAAATATCTCCTCCCATTCTGTAGGTTGCCTTTTAGTTTTGTTGATTGTTTCTTTAACTGTGTAGAAGCTTTTTCTTTTGATGTAGTACCAATAGTTTATTTTAATTTTATTTCCATTGCCTAAGGAGACATATCTAGAAAAATGTTATTACAGGCCATGTCACAGACATTACTGCCTGTGTTCCCTTCTAGGATATATATGGTTTCAGATCTCATATTTAGGTCGTTAATCTACTTGTATTTTGTTTTTCTGTATAGTGTAAGAAAGTAACCTAGTTCCATTTTTTTTGCATGTAGTTGACCAGTTTTCCTACCAGCATTTGTTGCAGAGACTTTCTTTTTTCCCATTGGATATTCTTTCCTGCTTTGTTGAAGATTAATCCACCATATAGTTGTGGGTTTATTTCTGTATTTTCTATTCTGTTCCATTGCTCTATGTGCCTTTTTTTTTTTTTAGTTTATATGTCATTTGTTTCTTCTCTAATATTTATGTACCAAAACCACATTGTTTTGATTATAGCTTTGTAGTATAACTTGAAATTCAGAATTGTGATATCTCCAGCTTTCTTTCTTTTTTTTCAAGATTGCTTTGGCTATTTGAGTCTTTCTTTCTTTCTTCCTTTCCTTTCCTTTCCTTTTTTTTTTTTTTTTTTTTTTTTTGGTGGTTCCATACAAATTTTAGGATTGTTTTTTCTAGTTCTGTGAAAAATGCTGTTGGATATTGTTGTGGTCAGGGCTTCTAGTATTATATTGAACCAAAGTGGTTAGAGTGGACATCCTTGTTTTTCTCCTGATCTTAGGGGAAAAGATCTCAGTTTTTCCTCATTGAGGATGATGCTAGCTGTGTGTTTTTCATACGTGGCCTTTACTATGTTGAGGTATGTTCCTTCTAAATCTACTTTTTTTGAGGGCGTTTATCATGAATGGATGTTGTACTTGGTTAAATGCTTTTTCTGTGTCTGCTGAAATGATCATTTGGCTCCTATCTTTTCTCTAATTGATGTGATGTATCACGTTGGTTGATTTCTGAATATTGAGTGATCCTTGTATCCCAGTAGTAAATCCCACTTGATTGTGTTGTATGATTTTTAAAACTTATTGTTGGTTCAGTTTTCTAGTATTTTGTTGAAGATTCTTGCCTCTGTGTTCATCAGAGATATTGGCCTGTGGTTGTGTGTGTGTGTGTGTGGTATCTGGTTTTGTATCAGGGTAATGCTGGTCTTGTAAAATGAATTTGGACCTTTTCTTTTTTTTTTTTTTCCTTCTGGAATAGTTTGAGAGGAGTAGGCATTAGCTCTTCTTTAAATGTTTGATAGAATTCCCTTGTGAAGCCGTCTAGCTCTGAACTTTTGTTAGTTGGGAGTTTTTTGATTACTGATTCAATTTCCTTGCTGGTTATTGGTCTTTTCAAGTTTTCTATTTCTTCCTTTTTCAGGTTTAGTAGTTTATACGTTTTTAGGAATTTATTCATTTCTTCTAGGTTGTCTAATGTTTTGACATATAATTTTTATAATATTCTCTTACAATTGTTTTTATTTCTGCAGTGCTGGTTATTATTTCTCCTTTTCCATTTGTGACTTTGAGTCCTTTCTCTCCCTTTCTCTCTCTCTCTCTCTCTGTCTCTCTCTCTCTCTCTGTGAGTCTGGCTAGAGGTTTATCAATTTTGTTGATTTTTCAGAAAAACAGCTCCTGGTTTCATTGATCTGTTTTATTGTTTTTTGTTTTGTTTTGTTTTGTTTTTTTTAGTTTATATATCATTTATTTCTTCTCTAATCTTTATTATTTCCTTCCTTCTGCTGGCTTTGGGTTCCTTTTTTTCTTCTTTTTTCTAGCTACCTTAGGTTTTTATTGTTTATTTGAGATTTTTCTTGCTCTTGAGGTGGGCCTATATTCCTATAAACTTACCTCTAAGGACAGGTTTTGATGCATCCTAAAGGTTTTTGGACTGCTGTGTTTTTACTTTAATTTGTTTACATGTTCTTTTTAAAATTTATTCTTTGATTTATTGGTTGATCCATTAGTTATTTAGTAACATATTATATTTTATGTCCACATACTTGTAGTCTTTCCGGATTATTTCTTGTGGCTGATTTCTAGTTTCACAGCATTGTGATCAGAAAAGATGCATGGTATGATTTACAATATTTTTTAATTTGTTCATAATTGTTTTATGGCTGATATGTGATCTATTCTGGAGAATGTTTCATGTGCACTTGAAAATGATGTGTATTCTGCTGTTTTAGGATGGAATGTTCTGAATATATCTGTTACGTCCATCTGGTACAGTGTGTCATTCAAAGCTATTGTTTCCTTGTTGATTTTCTGTTTATATGACCTGTCTATTGATGTAAGTGGGGCCTTAAAGTCCCCTACTATTATGGTATTCATTAATTAATTCCTTTAATTTGTTGTTAATTGTTTTAAGTATTTGGGCGCTTCTATACTTGGTGCATAAATATCTGTAATTGTTACATCTTGTTGGATTGTCCCCTTTATTAATATATAGTGTCCTTCTTTGTCTCTTTCTACAGCCTAGTTTTAAAGTCTAGTTTGCCAGATATAAGTATTGCTACTCTGATTTTCTTTGACATTCATGTGCATGATAAATACTTCTTCATCCTTACTTTCAATCTGCAGGTGTCTTTTTTTTATGTTTATTTTTTGAAAGATAGAGAAAGAGAGAATGAGAACAAGCAGGGGAGGGGAAGAGAGAGAGAGGAAGAGAGAGAATTCCAAGCAGGCTCCACTCTGTCAACACAGATCCTGACATGGGGTTCAATCTCATGAACCATGAGATCATGACCTGAGCCGAAATCAAGAGTTGGACACTTAACTGATTGAGCCATCTGGGTGCCCCAATCTGTAGGTGTCGTTAGATATGAAATGAGTCTCTTGTAGGCAGCATATACATGGATCTTATTTTATTATTCACTCTTCACTCACTCTTTTGATTGGAGCATTTAGTCCATTTATAATCAAAGTAATTGTTGATAGATATATATTTAATGACATTTTGTTAGTTGTTTCATGATTATTTCTGTGGTTTTTCCCTGATCCTTTTTTCCCTTGCTCTCTTTCATGGTTTGCTGGTTTTCTTTAGTGATATACTTGAATTCCTTTCTCTTTATTCTTTGCATTATATATTAGTGTCTATATATATATATACATACATATATATATATACACACATATATATATACATATATATATTGTGTGTTTTTTTGTTTTTTTGTTTTTTTGTTTTTTTGTTTTTTTGTTTTTTTGTTTTTTTTTTTTTTAGAGAGAGAGAATGCAAGCAGGGGAGAGGGGCAGCAGTAGGGAGAGGGAGAATCTTAAGTAGGCTCCATGCTCAGTGCAGAGCCCCAGGCAGGGCTTGATCCCATGACCCTGGGATCATGACCTGAGCTGAAATCAAGAGTCTGACACTCAACAAAATGAGCAACTCAGGTGCTGTTATTAGTGATCTTTGATATGTGCTTACTTTTAAGTTTGTATATAACATCTTCTGAAACATCAGTCTATATTAAGTTGATGGTTGCTTAAGTTCAAACCCATTCTTTATTCCTCTTCCTCTCCACCTTTTAGATATATGGTGTGATATATAACATCCTTTTATTTTGTGATTCCCGTGACTGATTTTTTACAGTTTTCCTGACTAGACCCTGACTGATATAACCATCTTACAACTAAAAGTACACATTAAATGATGACTCTTGTATTTTACTAATTTTTCAAGAGCATTTGAATAACTCAGGTTGCTAGTTCTCCTGCAAAATACTGATCAATTTTAAAAACTGTCCATTTCTAAGCAAAAGTATTTTGCTTTATTTTAGTATATGAAATTGATTTATTAGAATAAAAAGATCAACATCTAGTTAAGAAGAATTCATTGAAATGCTCACACTCATAAGATTAAGGTTAACCACTTGTTGCAGTAAGTATCTTGTGCATAGTTTAGAAATACCAAATATAAGTTTGTCTATTCTTTCCATTTTTTGGCTTGAAAACTAAAATCAGATTCAGTACAAATAATCTTATATTAATGGCATTTACAAGCTAATTAGGTATTTTTTTTAAATATGAAATTTATTGTCAAATTGGTTTCCATACAACACCCAGTGCTCATCCCAACAGGTGCCCTACTCAGTACCATCACCCACCCTTCCCTCCCTCCCACCCCCCATCAACCCTCAGTTTGTCTCAGTTTTTAAGAGTCTCTTATGATTTGGCTCCCTCCCTGTCTAACCTCCTTTTTGTTTTTCTTCCTTCTCCTCCCCCCTGTTAAGTTTCTCAGGATCCACATAAGAGTGAAACCATATGGTATCTGTCTTTCTCTGTATGGCTTATTTCACTTAGCATAACACTCTCCAGTTCCAACCACGTTGATACAAAAGGCCATATTTCATTCTTTCTCGTTGCCACGTAGTATTCCATTGTGTGCATAAACCGATACTTCTTTACCCATTCACCAGTTGATGGACATTTAGGTGATTTCCATAATTTGACTATTGTTGAAAGTGCTGCTATAAACATTGGGGTACAAGTGCCCCTATGCATCAGCACTCCTGTATCCCTTGGGTAAATTCCTAGCAGTGCTATTCCTGGGTCATAGGGTACGTCTAGTTTTAATTTCCTGAGGAACCTCCACACTGTTTTCCAGAGTGGCTGCACCAGTTTGCATTCCCACCAACTGTGCAAGAGGGTTCCCATTTCTCCACATCCTCACCAGTATCTATAGTCTCCTGATTTGTTCATTTTGGCCACTCTGACTGGTGTGAGTTGGTGTCTGAGTGTGGTTTTGATTTGTATTTCCCTGATGAGGAGTGACATTGAGCATCTTTTCATGTGCCTGTGGGCCATCCGGATGTCTTCTTTAGAGAAGTGTCTATTCATGTTTTCTGCCCATTTCTTCACTGGATTATTTGTTTTTCAGGTGTGGAATTTGGGGGCTATTTATAGATTTTTCATACTAGCTCTTTGTCTGATATGTCATTTGCAAATATCTTTTCCCATTCCATTGGTTGACTTTTAGTTTTGTTGATTTTTTCCTTTGCAGTGCAGAAGATTTTCATCTTCATGAGGTCCCAATAGTTCATTTTTGCTTTTCATTCCCTTGCCTTTGGGGATGTGTCAAGTAAGAAATAGCTGCAGCTGAGGTCAGAGAAGTTTTGTCCTGCTTTCTTCTCTAGGGTTTTGATGGTTTCCTGTATGACACTCAGGTCCTTCATCCACTTTGAGTTTATTTTTGCGAATGGTGTAAGAAAGTGGTCTAGTTTCATTCTTCTGCATGTTACTGTCCAGTTATCCCAGCACTATTTGTTAAAGATATTGTCTTTTTTCCATTGGATATTCTTTCCTTCTTTGTCAAAGATTAGTTTGCCATACTTTTGTGGGTCTAATTCTGGGGTTTCTATTCTATTCCATTGGTCTATGTGTCTGTTTTTGTGCCAAAACCATGCTGTCTTGATGATGACAGCTTTGTAGTAGAGGATATCATCTGGGATTGTGATGCCTCCCGCTTTGGTCTTCTTCAAAATTACTTCAGGTTTTGGGTTTTTTTGTGGTTCCATAAAAATTTTAGGATTGCTTGCTCTAGCTTCGAGAAGAATGCTGGTGCAATTTTGACTGGGATTGCATTGGGAGTGTAGATAGCTTTGGGTAGCATTGACATTTTAACAATATTTATTCTTCCAATCCATGGCATGGAATGTTTTTCCATTTCTTTATATCTTCTTCAATTTCCTTCATAAGCTTTCTATAGTTTTCAGCATACAGATCTTTTACATCTTTGGTTAGGTTTATTCCTAGGTATTTTATGCTTCTTGGTGCAATTGTGAATGGGATCAGTTTCTTTATTTGCCTTTCTGTTGCTTCATTGTTAGTGTATAAGAATGCAACTGATTTTTGTACATTGATTTTGTATCCTGCAACTTTGCTAAATTCATGTATCACTTCTAGCAGACTTTTGGTGGAGTCTATTGGGTTTTCCATGTATAATATCATGTCATCTGCAAAAAGTGAAAGCTTAACTTCATCTTTGCCAATTTTGATGCCTTTGATTTCCTTTTGTTGTCTGATTGCTGATGCTAGCACTTCCAACTCTCTGTTAAACAACAGCGGTGAGAGTGGACATCCCTGTCATGTTCCTGATATCAGGGAGAAAGATCTGTTTTTCCCCATTGAGGATGATATTAGCTGTGGGCTTTTCATAAATGGCTTTTATGATGTTTAAGTATGTTCTTTCTATCCCGACTTTGTCAAGGGTTTTATTAAGAAACATGCTGAATTTTGTCAAATGCTTTTTCTGCATCGATTGACAGGATCATATGGTTCTTATCTTTTCTTTTATTAATGTGATGTATCACACTGATTGATTGGCAAATGTTGAACCAGTCTGGCAGCCCAGGAATGAATCCCACTTGATCATGGTGAATAATTTTTTTTTTATATGCTGTTGAATTCGATTTGCTAGTATCTTATTGAGAATTTTTGCATCCATCTTCATCAGGGATATTGGCCTGTAGTTCTCTTTTTTTACTGGGTCTGTGTCTGGTTTAGGAATCAAAGTAATTCTGGCTTCATAGAATGAGTCTGGAAGTTTTCCTTCCCTTTCTATTTTTTTGGATCAGCTTGTGAAGGATAGGTATTGTCTCTGCTTTAAATGTCTGGTAGAATTCCTCAGGGAAGCCATCTGGTCCTGGACTCTTATTTGTTGGGAGATTTTTGATAACTGATTCAATTTCTTCACTGGTTATGGGTCTCTTCAAATTTTCTATTTCTTCCTATGTGAGTTTTGGAAGTGTGTGGGTGCTTAGGAATTTGTCCAATTATTCCAGGTTGTCCTGTTTGTTGGCATATAATTTTTCATAGTATTCCCTGATAATTGCTTGTATTTCTGAGGGATTGGTTGTAATAATTCCATTTTCATTCATGATTTTATCTGTTTGGGTCCTCTCCCTTTTCTTTTTGAGAAGCCTGGCTAGAGGTTTATCTTTTTTTTTTTTTTTTTTTTCCAAAAAACCAACTCTTGGGTTCATTGATCTGCTCTACAGTTTATTGTTTTTTTTTTTTTTTAGATTCTATATTTTTTATTTCTGCTCTGATCTTTATTTCTCTTCTTCTGCTGGGTTTGGAGTGTCTTTGCTGTTCTTCCATTTCCTTTAGATGTGCTGTTAGATTTTGTATTTGGGATTTTTCTTGTTTCTTGAGATAGGCCTGGATTGCCATGTATTTTCCTCTCAGGACTGCCTTTGCTGCATCCCAAAGCATTTGGATTGTTGTATTTTCATTTTCATTGTTTTCCATATATTTTAAAATTTCTTCTCTAATTGCCAGGTGACCCATTCATTCTTTTGTAGGGTGTTCTTTAACCTCCATGATTTGGAGTTTTTCCAGACTTTTTCCTGTGGTTGATTTAAAGTTTCATAGCACTGTGGTCTGAAAATGTGCATGGTATGATCTCAATTCTTCTATACTTATGAAGGGGTGTTTTGTGACCCAGTATGTGATCTATCTTCGAGAATGTTCCATGTGCACTTGAGAAGAAAGTATATTCTCTTGCTTTGGGATGCAGAGTTCTAAATATCTGTCAAGTCCATCTGATCCATTATATCATTCAGGGCCCTTGTTTCTTTATTGATCCTGTGTCTAGATAATCTATCCATTGTTGTAAGTGGATATTAAAGTCCCCTGCAATTACCACATTCTTATCAACAAGGTTGCTTATGTTTGTGATTAATTGTTTTATATATTTGGGGGCTCCCATATTCAGCGCTTAGCTCTTCCTGATGTATAGACCCTGTAATTATGATATAATGCCCTTCTTCATTGCTTGTTACAGCCTTTAATTTAAAGTCTAGTTTGTCTGATATAAGTATGGCTACTGCAGCTTCCTTTTGACTTCCATTAGCATCATAGGTAGTTCTCCCTCCCCTCACTTTCGATCTGAAGTTGTCCTCAGGTCTAAAATGAGTCTCTTGTGGACAGCAAATAGATGGGTCTTGTTTTTTTTTTGTTTTTGTTTTTGTTTTTGTTTTGTTTTGTTTTTACCCATGCTGATACCCTATGTCTTTTGGTTGGAGCATTTAGTCCAGTTACATTCACTGTTATAGAAAGATATGGGTTTAGAGTCATTGTGATGTCTGTAGGTTTCATGCTTGTAGTGATGTCTCTGGTACTTAGTGGTCCTTGCAACATTTCACTCACAGAATCCCCCTTTAGGATCTCTTGTAGGGCTGGTTTAGTGGTGATGAATTCCTTCAGTTTTTGTTTGTTTGGGAAGACCTTTATCTATCCTTCTATTCTGAATGACAGACTTGCTGGATAAAGGATTCTCGGCTGCATATTTTTTTCTGTTCGTCACATTGAAGATTTCCTGCCATTCCTTTCTTGGCCTGCCAAGTTTCAGTAGATAGGTCTGCCACTAGTCTTATGGGTCTCCTTTTATAAGTTAGAGCCTGATTATCCCTAGCTGCTTTCAGAATTTTCTCTTTATCCTTGTATTTTGCCAGTTTCACTATGGTATATCATGCAGAAGATTGATTCTAATTATGTCTGATGGGAATTCTCTGTGCCTCTTGGATTTCAATGCCTTTTTCCTCCCCCAGATCAGGGAAGTTCTCAGCTATGATTTGTTCAAGCACATCTTCAGCCCCTTTCTCTCTCTTACTCCTCTGGAATCCGTATGATATAGATATTGTTCCGTTTGATTGCATCATTTAAATCTCTAATCTCCCCTCATACTCCTGGATTTTTTTTAATCTCTCTTTTTGTCAGTTTCCTCTTTTTCCATAATTTTATCTTCTAATTCACCTATTCTCTCCTCTGCCTCTTTGATCCGAGCTGTAGTCCCCTCTATTTTATTTTGCACCTCGTTTATAGCATTTTTTAGCTCCTCACGAGTATTTCTTAGTCCCTTAATCTCTGTAGCAATAGATTCTCTGCTGTCCTCTATGCTTTTTTCAAGCCCAGCGATTAATTTTATGACCATTATTCTAAATTCTTGTTCCATTATATTGCTTAAATCGTTTTTGATCAATTCGTTAGCTATCGTTACTTTTTGGAGTTTCTTTTGAGGAGAATTCTTCCGTTTTGTAATTTTGGATAGTCCCTGGGGTGGTGCCAAACTGCAGAGAACTTCCCCTGTGCTGTCTGTAGTAACTTTTGCAGGGGTGCAGGGCTGCAGTCAGACTCGATGTCTGTCCCCAGCCCACTGCTGGGGCCACAGTCAGACTGGTATGTACCTTATCTTCTCCTCTCCCAGGGACAGGACTCACTGTGGAGTGGTGTGGCCCCTGTCTGGGCTACTTGCACACTGCCAGGCTTGTGGTGCTGCTTTGATGGGATATGGCCTATTAGGTAGGGTGGATCACAAGGTGCACAGGGGAGGGAGGGGCAGGCTCAGTTCGCTTTGCCATGGGAGGGGCCCTGCAGCCTTGGGAAGGAGGCAGACCCATCGGAGGGATGGATCCACAGAAGCACAGTGTTGGGTGATTGCATGGTGCAAGCAAGTTCAGTGATGGGAACTTTTTCCCTTTGGGATTTCAGCTGGGGGATGGGAGAGGGAGATGGCACTGGCCAGTGCCTTTGTTCCCTGCTGAGCTGAGCTCTGTCTTCCAGGGCTCAGCATCTCTCCCTCCCAGTGTCCTTTCACCCTCCCGCTCTCTGAGCAGCGCTTGACTTATAGCATTCCAGATGTTAAGTCCTGCTGGCTGTCAGAAGTCATGCAATCTGGCCCCTCCGCTTTTGCAAGCCAGACTGGGGATTCTACCTTGCCAGGAGGGCTGCCCATCCACTGGCCCGGCTCCCTCCCACCAGTCTGTGTAGCATGCACTGCCTCTCTGCCCTTCCTACCTTCTTACAAGGGCTTCTTGTCTATGCTTGGTGCTGGAGAGTCTGTTCTGATAGGCTTCTGGCAGTTTTCTGTGTTATTTAGGCAGATGTGGGTGGAATCTAAGTGATCAGCGGGACAAGGTGGGCCCAGTATCCTCCTAGGCCTCCATCTTCCGAAGCTCCCCCAGTGAGATCTTAATGTAAGCCCTAAATGTTTATTATAAAATTTAAACAGATTATGATTAATTAATTTTGCATGTAATTTTTTTTTTTACTTTGCAGATAGTATCAACATTTGATGTGGAGACACCTCCCTTCCCCCATCTATGTGCAATTACGTAGTTTGTCCCACTTGTCTGCTCCCTTTCCCTCAGTTCTGTTTTCAGATGTTGTGCCTTTTGTATGCACACCCCACCCTCTTCTTCTTGGGCTAAGTGCCCCTCTTATTCCATGAGTATGCCACCCACACACTTATTAGGATCCTTACCAGGCTGCACTGAAATAATCTGTTAAGGGATGTCTATCCCATTAGATCATGAACATCTTTGGGTCTGGATTGGCTTCAGTAATCCTTTTGAATCGTAGCACATTGCCTGGCCCCTCAGATGCTCGGTGAAGGTATGTTGAATGAAGCACTGCATGATCTTTAGTCAGGTTTCTCACTCACATGAGAAGAGTAAGGTCTCTAGCTTAGTGCTCATGATCCAAGCAGTGGTATGTGCACATCCCACAGTGGAGATCTGATAAGTTCTAAGTCACTGCCATGTTCCATGCCCTGAACCTCCTGTGCCATGGCAGCCAGTCAGGAGGCAGGGGATAATATAAATGCATTGCAGCATCTAGTGTATGAACACAAACACACCAGGGACTTTCTGTGCCCTTGTGTTGGGATATTGAATGTGGGTGAATGCCAAAGGTGGCAATTGTACAGTCAGAATGTTCTGGATAAGCTCTCTTTCCATCAAACTGAAAAGATCCAGAGAGATGCTTAATCTGCCCCCATCAACTGTAGGACTCCCCTATGTGAAGGTCCCTAAGAGCCCACTGGGAGTCTCTGTGATACAGACAATTCATTTCTAAGTAAATGACCTGTGATGGAAAGTCCAGTCCTGCTCAGCCTTTGTTTTTGAACCTAAGACATTTGCCTTTTCTCTGCAAGCAACTTCTTTTATTGCATGAAGTTTCATGAGCAATAGAAACTGTTTTTGTAGATAGCTGCTTTGAGGGTTACACATACTGTTTTAAGGTTGGTTGAGATTTAGACTGGCATGACTGATATTTTTACTAATGTTGGAATTTAATTGAAATACTTAGTTTATTGGCACTAGTTAATCTAAGTTATTTTTTCCTAGTTAAGAAACATGCCAAGAGCTGTAATTTGATCATTTTTATACAAACCAAAATAGATTTTGGCTTCAGGATGGGAGCAGGGACAAAGATTTTATTCCTTTTCAAAATTGGCCTGACAGTTTAACTAGCAAAGTTAACATAAATGAGAAGAAAGAAATTTCACAGGAAAAAAAAAGTTATGAAAATTCCAAGATGTTTTCACAGAAACTTGCCTGGGGGTGCAGTTTGAAGCAATCTGCAGCTCCCTGGCAGCTCCCTGTATGGGATGCTCCCAGGCATGTCTCTCCATGCTTGTACAACTGCCCAGCACTTGAGTTGGGTCACAGCAGAGGTAGGGAAGCCAAGTGATAACTGAGCCAACCTGAAGAGACAGTGGCAGAGTCCCTTCTCTTTGTGTCCCCACAGGGAATGTGCTGAGGCTAGTGAGACCTGGGAACATCCCTTGCCCCCACCATGTCCCAGACAGGGCAAGTGTTCCATGTTAGGTCACCAGCTTACTAACCCAGCCCTGTCTCCTCCCATTGTGCCCCTGGGAACTGAAGCCAGAATCTGTTCTCAGTCACAGGAGTGGGTTGTGGTCCAGTAACCAATAAGCTTCCATTCAGCCAGTATTTACAGACCACATGCAAGGTCAGTTACCAACAAGGGGCAGGAAACAACTAGTGGTGAGAAAAATAAACACAATTCTTGTCCTCAAAATATTTACTGCTTAGTTAGACATATAATGCTTGCATATATTAAAATTTAGATTATGATAGAAGTTAAATAGTAATCCAAGACTTCCAGACAAAAGATACAACTGGATACTGCATTATGTGCCAGATAAATATCACAGATCCACATGTTATGACTTATAAGGAGGGAGATGCAAGGGACTGTCAGGGCTACTACAAGGATCCATCATGTGTCACTTCTTTACACAATTATTTCAAGTCCCAAAAGCCAATGAAAGTGCCTCAACATCAAACAATTCTTCAGTGATAACTTCAGATATTTAAGGGCTAGGTGACATCAGTCCATCATCACCATTACCACAATCTCCATCAACATGAACATAATCATTGTCACCACCATCATCTCCTATATTAATCAACATTTATCCTTGGTGCCCCTCTTCAGGCCTGTGAGGGTCTGAGCAGGTGTGTGAGCAGGTTCCTTTGATGGTGGGGGCATCCATGAATCCCAGGGGTTCCCAGCATTCTGCTCTTGCTTTCACATGCTGTCCTAAGGTTGGCTGACACTGTTTTAAGAACAGTCTTGAACATATAAAGCATTGTTGCCTGGGTTCAAATCCTGGTTCATTCTCCAATTCATCAATGTGGTTCTTGTATTTCAGCAGTGATAAAAATGTTTTCTCCTTCTCTACTTATATGGATATGGCAGATATTAATTATTAATAAAAGAAAGTTTGTGAAGGGCTTGGAAAGCACTTTATAAACACAAAGCATCATTATCCTTGTGGATCCTGGGACTTTACAATTTTTTACATAAGATTCAACAAATGCTTTAATCAAAATGCCTTCTTCCTCTAATAAAAACCACTCAAAAGTGTTCCATTTACCCAGCCAAAAAAATGTTACATTTTCCAATGAACATGCCTTCATGAGTGGCAGGGAAGTAGGGCAATCCTGAGCCAGTGGTCTGTACAGCTGGTCAAGGGACTGGAGTTGGCTCTGGCTCTCTATATGACTAGTTTTATGTGGGAAGTTTGGGAGGTACAGGTAAACTGCTATGTGAAAGTCAGAACTGTCTTCCACTTTATGAATAGTCTGTGAAGCATTAGCCTTTTGCTTGGCGTTTAGGTACTTGGCAGGTAGCTCTGTGCTCATAGGCCTGGGGCTGATGGTAGTCTCTGGAGGGCCATGAGAATCTTGATTGTTCTCATTTTACTCTTCAAATAGATGTTTAAGGGGTAAGAAAATAGCAACAAGTGTCTCTTGAAGTCTAGATTTTAAAATTTTTCTGCAAAGATGTTTAGAGGTGTTTTTACCGAATTGTCTGAAGAAAGTATTTGGAAGCTTGGCACTGCTCTAATGTAGGCCCTGGCAAAGAACATGCTGATATGATCTAGCCTCAGTCTACCTTATTTTGTTTCTAAAGTGATTTTTTCTTTCAACTTTTTTTTTTTATTTGAGTATAGTTGACACACAATGTTACATTAGTTTCAGGTGTACAACTTAGTGATTTGATAAGTCCATGCCTTATGCTATTTCACAAGTGTAACTACCATCTGTTTTGTTATGCGACTCTCACAATATCATTGACTGTATTCCTTATACTCTGCCTTTTATTTTCATGATTTATTCATTCCATAACTGATGACTTTTAGCATCCACTGCACCCCCCTTTCTATATATTCTGAGTTCCATTGGTCTAGGGGCCTTATGGTTTAGGAATGGATGCCCCTTTTCCTGTCTCTAGGTTTGCTCCAGATTCTCCCTGTCCCACTGTGTGTAGGGACATGCCTCTCCCAGGATGTCTTGTCCTCTGGCTTCTAGGGAGGAAGACACTGACTGGAGGCTGGTGGGTCTCCCACACTGGAGGAGGGGAGAAGCCACCCTCTACCTGAGGGATCTTTAACTGTTTCTTTCTCATGACTCCAGCTCCTCTCCTGTCATGGTCCATTGTCACACTGGACAGCCTTACTCTGGCTGTAGTTCTAGTTGGTTTCCATTTCTAGTTTCTGGAAATGTCACCTCCTGCCACCTCCTACAGTTGTTCCTCCAGCCCTATGGCTGTTATCAACTTCCTGTTTTTGCTAATGTTTTGATTGCTCTACCCTCTCCAGTGTGGTTTTCCAGCATTTTCATTGCTTCTGTAACCAATTTTCTACTCTACTATAATGTAAGCTTCAGGCAAGCCAGGGTTTGTATTGGCTTTCTTAGCTGCAGTATCTCCTGCATTTAGCAATCTAATATACAGGAGAGCTGTAATGTCTTCCTCCTGCTTGGTGTTTAGGGAAACATACCTAAACTATTATGTAGCTCCATGCCCACATGCCTGAGGCCAGTTGCCATGTCTGGTAGGGCATGAAGGGTATTGATGTGTATACTCAGTAAGTATGTAAGTGTTGCAGGCATTTGTAGGTAAGTGGAGACTGATAGCACTTGTGCTTGCATCTGTGCCCCAGTCCTTGGACCTTCTCCCATACCATCCCCCAAGAAGTGGATAGATGTTGACCCCAGAGGGAGAAAAATGAAGAGAGGAAAATATGAAAGATTAGGCTGACCATCAAAATGTGCAGGTATGAGACTTTCAGATTTCCATTATCCACATTGCATAAGGCAGGGCCCCATTCATTAGATGCTGTTCAGAGCTGGGAACTGGGCTAGTGGGCATGAGGTGGCTAATGGGCATGTGGATAATGAGGAGAGCCCAAGGAGAACAGGTAAGGTCTTTTTTCTACTGAAGATACAGTTTCTCTTCTCACTTTATTTCTTTCTTCATTTTAATCTTTCTGTAATTGAATTCATTCTTTAGTGTACACAATGCAGGAGCATTTCTTTTCTAAAAAAAACTTATTAAGTACATGATGAATTTTACACTTGATGTCATTAAGATCAAGGACATCTTTTCTCTTGTCATCTTCAAAGCAGATAGTCAATACCTTGGGAAAATAGTGGTAGTCTCACCTGGCCTCCCTCTGATGTTGTTCTGTCCCATGAAGACATATGCTGGAACACATCTCATTTTGTTAGGCTATGGGACATCTGGAAAAGTAGTCTTGCTATGTTTGTGGGAAGCAAAATCACCCACCTCTAGAAGGTGCCTTAGAGACCCTAAGGTAGGATCCTTTAGGCTGCTCCAGGACAGTGTTTTTTGTTTTTTTTAAATAATTTTTAAATGTTTATTTATTTATTTGGAGAGAGAGAGAGACAGAGAGAGAGAGAGAGAATCCCAAGGAGTCTTCATGCTGTCAATGCAGAGCTTGACATGGGGCTCAATCCCATGAATCATGAGATCATAACCTGAGTAGAAATCAAGAGTTGGACACTTAACCAAAGGAACAACCTAGGTGACCTTCCAGGACAGTGTTTTAGGGGTCAGTCTTAGCTGGGGAGTGTACATTTTGATCTTGAGAATCTGATCACAGCTATGCACATAAGCACATACACAGGACCTGTGTAAGTGTGATTTTATGGATGTCATCAACTTAACCTTTCTTTTTTCCTAGGGATTCTGGAAAAACAATGTTACTCACTTTAAAGATATTATAGACTACTGCCACAGAAATGGAGGAATGACTTCAAACGATGACAGGTGATTGATCTTCCTTTCTATTTATGCAGGAAGCTTCATGGATGAATTGACTCAATATTAGGGTGGAACAGAGGGTAGAAAGTGGACCTGTCCAGGCATTTACAAAGTTGAAATAACAATTCTTTCCAGGCTCTGTCATTAAATGTTACCATGGCCTTGGTTCAACATATCTGAGTTCCAGTATCATTAATGATCCTCAAGGTCCTTTTCATAATTAAAATTCAGGAAGTATTTACTGTGTAACTTCTATCATCAGGCACTGTCCCAGGTGCTGGAGTAAATTTGGAAAAAAAAAAAAAAAAACAAGACAGATGAGACCTCTGTCTTTATGGGTTTATGTTTTAGGACTGGGGAAGGAGAGGGGAGAGAGAGAGAATAAACTATACATGTAGCAAATAAGTAAATGATATATTATTGTTAGATCAGGGACCTAATATTATCTAAACTCTTCCTATAAAGGGCCAACAAGTAAATATTTAAGACTTTATGGTCCTTCAAAGTCTCTGTGCAGCTGTCTTATGGAAAAAGTAGCCATAGATGACACATAAATGATATGGCTGTGTTGGCCGCTGACTGTGGTTTGCCAACCTCTGCATTTGAAGGGAAGTGTGGTTACAGCGCTACCTATGGTGACAGACTTGTGGTTTTTTCCTCCTCAAATCTTTGCAGACCAATAATTTTGTAAAATACAGTAAAGTGAGTTACTAGAAAATATGATTAAAGAAAGACATACAAAATATAAACCCACTGTTTTGTCATTAGATTTACCAGACAGGACCTGCTCTTTCCAGAGACTACACAAAAGCAGGTTCTTGCTCCCTCCTCCTGGCTCCTTGTTGTTTTCTCTTCCACCACCGTCCTTTTCTTTCTCTTTCACTCTTCCCTTTGTTCTCCCCCTTCCTTTCTCCTAATCTTTCCCTTCATTGGTTCAGAGCTTTCAGCTCTATATCTCACTAGGAAGAGGGTCTGGCTTGAAGACCTAGCTTTTAACCAGGTCTGGTTATACAGGTGATATTGCACCAATAAACAAGTCCATTGAGGATGGTGGGAGTCCACACTGTTGGAAAAGGAAGTTTCATGCATGCTAAGAGGAACAGTTAAAAACAATGCTGTTGGATTGGAATTAGAGGTATTTTTGTGAATCCACAGTCTTTAGTATATATAGATATGTTTTTAATATATATTATAGTTATTATGTATATTAATGACAACATTAATATAGATATAGATCTATATCTATATACCTATATAGATATAGATTTAAAACATATGTATATATGAATAAATGTATTTCCTAACACTATATATGCTGCAAGGGTCTTGAAACAATAATACTCTGGTAACAATAAGCATGTCTAGTCTCCAGAGCTTAAATTCTAAATGCTACACTCCACTTTTTGGAGAAATGTCTGACTCCAGGTCTGGGCAGAGAAAATAAGATAAACTTGCAGCATTTGTTTTGTGTCAGAAAGTACAGAAGCAATGACTGATGCAGACATTGTCAAACCAACATAGGAATCAGTTTGAAGGCATTCCTACTGGCCAATGGAACATTTAAGTATCAAAATAAATAATGACAGTTTGTAACCCCTTGAACAAAGTATGAATTCCTGACTTCATAGTGATATAAATAAATTGGAGAGAAGGGAAAGGTGTAACCTTCTAGAAGTCTCAAAGTTTCTCCCCACAAAATATGCATTACTTATTTTTAATGAGTATAAGATACTTATTAACTAACTCTACAGTGGAAAAATCTGGCAGACACCTTCCTAACTAGTGATAAAATTACCGTCACTAGTAATAGGACAAATCAAGGTTGGGTGCCCCAGACACGGTACACGGAGAAGAACACAGCACCACTTCCATGAGATTTTGTCCCAAATGCACAAACAACAAGGAAATATCAGACAAACCTGAATCAAAGAATTTTTTTTACTAAGATACGCATTTTTCAAAAAAGGCAAGAGACGAAGAAAGGCTGAGGAACTTTTTCTGATTGGAGGAGGCTAGAAGTGTGAAAGTGTGCACAAGGAATGGTCTGGGTCAGGCCCCAGCCCTGTAGAGAACATTGTTGGTGCAAGTATGGAGATTTGCAAGGGATGGAGACTTTATGGTACTGTTAGATCAGTGTAAATTTCTGGATGGTTGTGCTGTGGTTATATAGAAATATGTCATTATGGCAAATACATAATGAAGGAGTAAGTAATGGAACATCATGTCTGAGTCATAGCAGGTGATTCAGGAACACATACATATACACACAGAATGTTAACACACTGTGATAAAATGTAATAATTAGGAAGTCTAGGTTAAGAGTATGTGGAAGCTCTCTGTATTCTTTTTGCAGCTTCTCTGTGAATTTGCAATTATTTCAGAATGAAAGTGTAAAATTTACTACAAAAGTTTCTAAATGTTTACTCTGAGTTTCTGTTCTGGTTTTACTAGGGTGGGCATCTTATAGTTTGTGAAGAGGAATTTTGAACAACACTGATCCAGCAATACAATCAATGAATTGAATCTGTCACTTTCTAACACACTGGCTCATATCTAGCAAGGAGTGCCATGTGCTAAGGCTACCTATGCCTAATGTATCAATGCTTGGTATTGAAGTGAAAGTAAGAACAGCTATTCTCTATAATTTCAATACTGTAGCTGGAGAAATTCCCATTAAATCCTTTTTTCTTTTAATACAAATGGGCATTAAAGTCATCACATGAGGAGTCCTTGTATTTAGCTCTTAACTAATTCTGTATCACCTCTAAACATCAACTGGAGATGTTTTCTGAAGAGAGGAAAAGCCAGGCCTTGGGTACTCCTAGTGTAGAAATCTTACCAGCCCAGTACCCCTGGGTAGTGGGACCTGTGCGAATCAGGTGCCTTCCCACCAAAGGCAAAAGGCAACTTGGCAAAGAAGTAACCGATTGTTTGAGTTGCTTGCCTCTCCTTTTGTTTCATTACCTGAAATCAATTTATTTTATAGTGGTAAATGTGTGATCCTTCTTATTACATTCTTTAGAAAGCAGCTTTGCTTTACACAGGGACACCTGTCTATATGAAAGTCCGTAAATGCTTTTTAAAAGGTCTTCAAGCAACGTTGGGCACACAGCTGGCCAAAGAGCCCCCGGTGGAAAAGGACAGCTGTTTGGCTGACAGACTTGGAACCGGTGCAGGACATGTGCAGCAATTGTAAACAGGAATGAATTTTCCTTAACCTTTATGAGTCAAATATTTATTTTGGGATTATTAACAAAATCAAAAGAATTATGGTGTTCTTTTAATTTTAAGTCAAACACACTGATGTCCAGCTTTTAAGAAATTTTATTTAATAGATACTCTTAAATTGAAGCAGAAACAAATTCAGAATTACTGGAATTTCTTACCTAGTATATACAGCAACATTTAAAAAAATCTTTAATGTTCTGTAAAAGAGGGAACAAAATCCCTCTTTCCATACACTGTCCATCAGATATTGAGGATCACATTAAAAACTCCTAAGCATGCTGTGGATAGAAAGCTCTTGGTGTGTGGTATGTTTGTGTGCATGTGTGTTTGTGTGTGATGTGTGTGTGGAACTTTGTGTAAGCTCCCTAGCTCACCTGTCCTCCCTCCTTCCCCTTTCCCTTTCATAAGTACAGGCACTTGGGTAGGAGGATATAGGAGTTGATATTTAAATTTTTTGTTTACATTTTTAAATTTATTTTTGAGAGAGAGAGAGAGAGCGAACGAGTGAGCACAGTGGGGGAGGGGCAGAGAGAGAGAGAAAGACACAGATTCCAAAGCAGGCTCCAGGCTCTGAGCTGTCCGCACAGAGCCTGACGTGGGGCTTGAACTCATGAGCTGTGAGATCATGACCTGAGCCAAAGTTGGATGCTCAACCGACTGAGCCACCCAGGCACCCCAGGAGTTGCTATTTTTTTTTCCTTTTTTTTTTTATTTATATATGAAATTTATTGTCAAATTGGTTTCCATACAACACCCAGTGCTCATCCCAAATAAAGAGCTCACCAAACTCCACACCCGAAAAGCAAATAACCCAGTGAAGAAATGGGCAGAAAACATGAATAGACACTTCTCTAAAGAAGACATCCGGATGGCCAACAGGCACATGAAAAGATGTTCAGCGTCGCTCCTTATCAGGGAAATACAAATCAAAACCACACTCAGATATCACCTCACGCCAGTCAGAGTGGCCAAAATGAACAAATCAGGAGACTATAGATGCTGGAGAGGATGTGGAGGAGTTGCTATTTTAAAGTGGCTAGGAGCAGGCACATGGAAAAGGAAGTATTTCTCTGTATGGAGATGGGGAGAAAGGCAAAACATTCTTTCCCAAACTTTTCTAAGAAATATTTCTTCAAATGGATTGAAATTAAAGAAAGGGAAAGAAGAAAGAAAGAAAGAAAGAAAGAAAGAAAGAGAAAGAAAGAAAGAAAGAAAGAAAGAAAGAAAGAAGAAAGAAGAAATAATGCTCACATTGTCCTAGAAACTTTTGGTTTTCTTGTGATTCCACACTGTGGGGAATTTTGTGACTGACTCCACACACAAAATGCCCAGGACCAGCTATATAATTTTCAAGCCCAGAGTAAAATGAAAATTCAGGGTCCTTGTTTAAAAGGATTAAGAATTCCAAACAAGGATACCATCATTAACACAGCCTGGTGCATGTGCCACTGCCCAGGTCTTGTGCCCCTGAAGTTGTTCTCTAAAGACCTAATTATTCCAGCTGTAAGCCTCAAATGCAGAGTAAGTTAAAAAAGCTGAATGTTTCCAGAGTAAATAATGGTCAATGACTGAGTAACTGCTAAGAGCAAATTTTAATTTCAGCCTGTAGCCAAGTTCAATTAAAAGTTAATATTATTTTATTTTTATTATTTTTTTATATGAAATTTATTGTCAAATTGGTTTCCATACAACACCCAGTGCTCATCCCAAAAGGTGCCCTCCTCAATACCCATCACCCACCCTCTCCTCCCTCCCACCCCCCATCAACCCTCAGTTTGTTCTCAGTTTTTAACAGTCTCTTATGCTTTGGCTCTCTCCCACTCTAACCTCTTTTTTTTTTTTTCCTTCCCCTCCCCCATGGATTCCCGTTAAGTTTCTCAGGATCCACATAAGAGTGAAACCATATGGTATCTGTCTTTCTTTGTATGGCTTATTTCACTTAGCATCACACTAGTTAATATTATTTTAAAACCAGTGATTGGAAGTAAGACTTCACAGTTTGAATCAAAGGATTATGTGGTAAAAAGTTATCAGAATCTTAATAAGTTTCACAGCTTGTCAAATATAAACCTCTCTTCTCCTTTACAAAATGGAATTATGGTCTTTCAAAATATCAGATTGGTAGGGGCCTTAGAAGCCATCTAAGGTTTGACATCATACTGTGCAGGTTAGGATAATCCAACCCATGAAAATAAAGTGATCAGGAATTTGAATCTGATACTTGAGACTCAATACGTGTCTCTTTTTGTTATATTAAATTTGTTTCCATATTTTCCTGTCCTGAGATAGGTACAAGACTTCACAGGAAAAAATAAATCTGTTGAATGGTTGACAAATTAGGTTGACAGGTGGCTTGATTATGTATATTAATCAAATTAGTCTGGAAGCATTATAAGGTTAAGTCCCTAGCTTTTCCAGGCCGTATTTACCCATGGCAGGTTGTACATGGCAAAAGGAAATAAGTAATGCTGAGCATGTGGAACAATAGAAAGTCTTACACATTGCTGGTAGGAGCATAAATAATTTTCCAGAGTCTAGTTACAATTCTGCAACTTAGAAATTCCATTTCTAAATATTTACCCAAGAAAATTTGTAGATATGTGCTCCAGCAGATATTGTGAAAAATGGTCATAGTAATATTCTTTGTAAAAAATCTCAAACTGGAAATAACAATGAAAATATGTATAAAGAATGGATAAATATATTTGGTATATTCAAACCCTTGAGTTCCACACAGAAGTGAAAAAGAATTAATTATAACTATATGCATTGAAGTGGATGAATTTCAGAAACATGTCAGGTGAAAAATAAGTTAAAAAAATGCAAACAGCATGATATCATCTGTATAAGTATATACAAAACTAAACAGTACTGCTATGGAAATGTGTGTATAAAGAATACTATGGAAGTGATAAACATAAAATCCATGATAGTGGTTATTTGAGGAAGAAGCAGAGCATGAGAGGTCGTAGAAGGGCACTGAAGAACATCTAGGGAAGTGGTAAGGTTCTATTTCTTAAGCTTCTGGTGCTATAATTATTAAGCTGCTAGTCAGATTATTCTTCATGCCTTGTGATTTATCTATCATATTGTTTGTATCTATCTATCTATCATCTATCTATTATCTATCTTCTATCTATCTCTCTAATCTATAATCTATCTATATATCATTTACCTATCATCTATCATCCATTCATCCATCCCTCCATTATGTAGCTATCTAATCATATATATTTTTTTCTCAGTGGTATACATTTTATGAAAGTGTGAAAAAGAGTAAATGTGAAGGACATTAGCTCAAGATGGCATTTACAATTTCATTTTGAGCCACCTCTCATAAAGTTCATAATGCTCTTTTCATGAAAACTGAAAATTCCACAAGTGGCTTATACAAGGTAGATGTTTATGTTGATCTCATCTAGGAAGAAGACAAGCAATTGATGTCATTGGGGAATCAAGTTCATTCTAAATTTCCATTCTGCCTCTCATAGGACATGAGCCTTTTTGTCATGCTCACAAGATGGATGGTTGCTGGCACTCAAGCCATCACATCCATATTCTGGTTCAAAGAAAGGACAGAGACAAGCTAGCCAAATCTGTTCACTTTTATTTTTTTATTTTTTTTTTTTTAAATATGAAATTTATTGTCAAATTGGTTTCCATACAACACCCAGTGCTCATCCCAACAGGTGCCCTCCTCAATGCCCATCACCCACCCTCCACTCCCTCCCATCCCCCAACAACCCTCAGTTTATTTTCAGTTTTTAAGAGTCTCTTAAAGAGCTTTCCCTGAAGTTTGACTCAGGGATTTTTGCTTATACCTCATTGGCCAGAACTATGCCCTATTGCCACTATGAGCTACAAAGGAGGCTGGAAAATGTAGCTTAGTAGAAAGTTGCTCTTAACAAAACTGAGGTCTTGTTAGTAAGAAAAAGAACAGTGGACAATGGGTAGGCAATTAGCAGTCCATGCCAGGGTAATTTGTTGTTTCTGAATAAGAAAGCTGAAATACAGTTATAATTCTAATATTGTAAAAAATTATTTAGGCTCTTATTGATAAATACAGGACCATTATAGTAATCATTGATTCTGGTCAACAAATATGGTGGAAAAATAATTGTTTTTGTTTTAAGGCTCTGAGATTTGTTTTTATTTTAATTTCTCTGTTATCAGAGCATTAATTTGACTACATTTAATTTGACTTCTTTTTGAATATATTTGATTTATATTAATTTGAGTATATTGACATATATTACTGATACATTAAATTCCTATTAATCTAGAATTATTTTTTTATTTTTCCTGTTGGTAAATTTTGCTAGACTTTGTTTTCAAAATCTCATTAATTTATATACAGTTAGTACATAGCTTTAGTAAATCTGAATAATTCTTCAACTAGAATAAATTATAGCATCATCTTTAGCACTGTGCTCACCTGTTATGTAATATTTTTGATACGACAAATACCATTTATTTCTTTCAATTGTTGAAACCACTAAAGCTCTCCATCTTTCAGATATATTTGAAAATATTTAAGAAAATATTCAGAAAGCAAATTATTTTTCTCTTCTGTGAATAAAAACCTGCCTTTTTGTATCAGGAAAAAAAAGATTTCTTTAATCCTCTGGATTGTTTTACAAAATTTGTTGATGCAAATGCTATGAACATGGCTGAGAGTTCAGCTGCAAGATAAACAAAGATCTAACACGTACCCCCCACCGTTGAAAATGAATTCCCCCAGACAGAAGCAGACCAGTGCCCGTCACAATGACATCAGCTTATTGTAACCTCTCCACAATGTAGACAAAATAACTGATCGGTCTCTCAGATCCGCCCAAGCCAAAGTCATGAGTCACCCCTCCCTGTGCCCCCGTGACTTCCTTTGAGACACCACACAAGGGGACTGCCTTTGAATAGCATCTTTCAAACAGATTGCCATCCCCCCAAATGCAGATTAATAGTGGATGCTAGCCCTGATATGCAACAAGCAGGTGGATATAAAAACACCTGCAGAGAGAGCTCCATTGTGTCTGTGCCAGACACCTCATCTTGCTTCACAATGTTACCCTGACGACCTGAGAGAGAATGCCAGGGCCCGGGGTATCACAAAGTACTCCCAAGCAGCCCACATTAATGGTGGTGATAGTTGTGAACATGACCACGTTTATGGCATCCTACTCATTTCTCCAGGTTTGCTATTCATTATATTCTTTCAAAGATTTCTGAAAACTGAGACTTATATTTTCTTTACATCTTAAATATCTCTTAAGGAAACCAGAAGCAAATTTAAAGAAATACACAAAAAACAAATACACCTCCCCCTCCACACACACATCTATTGGTATTTGGGGCAGCAAAGATATTTCTCTGAGTGCTCTAATTTATTTTAAATACTTAATTAACAATAAAATCCTTATTATTTACATAATGCTTTCTACCATAACAATCTGTTTCACACAGTTCTCACACCTCTGAGAAACACAGGGCAGTGTTTTTGACCACTTCCCTCTGTGTACTCATTACTTCCATGGACTTGGACAGATCACTCAATCTTCCCAGACTTCTGCAAGTGGGAAAATAATATCTTCCCTACTTCTTTACCTTACCATGTTGGGTGTATCAATATTAAAATAAGAAAAAAAAAGAAAAGTCTCATAAACTCTTATATTAACACAATAGGTAATACCAACACTCACAGTATGTAAGCTTTCTCCCTTTTGTGGATGATTTTGTCTGGCAGATTTGGAGATGATGTGACTTCCATGTCACCACTTAGCACGGGAGCTCAGACACTCTATGCAAGTGATCTGACTTCTAGTCCCCTCAGGGGCCAGTAAAAGCAGCATCCTTGATTACCTGTACTCAAGATCTTGTTGCCTCTGCTAAGTTAAGCACAAGTTAAATCAGGGTGTGACTCCACAAGCTCAAATCTTGGGAAGGTGTTATACTTACCCAAGAGACAGAATTCACTTTGGATCAGGGAGTGGCAAGTTGTAATGTGAGGCTTCCCTTTGGCTATTCAGTCACAGTCTGTTTAATAAAACTTAAGATTTCTTCAAGAAGAGGGCAACCTAAGTCAAGGATGATTGAAGCGCTTTTGTCTAACTATAAATAGCTTCTGGGAACCAACTGAGTTTTTGCAAAGAGTAATAGTCTGCACATCTATTTTCCATCTCTGTATCAGTGATATCACAGTGGTCAAGAGATCAGTGAAGTTGAAGAACTTCAACTTGAAGCTACAACATTTTTGTACCTTGAGAAAGTCTTCGATGGGGATATAGCCATAAATACCTGTCCTGCAAATAATCTGTGTTTTTAGCAATAAATTATGAAGAGAAAGGATAAAAGTGGGCATTTGCCAGGAGACTTTTTGTAAATGTTGATTAATGACAAGCAGTTGGACAGTCGTGATAGCTAAGTGACAGCTGGAAACAACTTTCATGTATGGATGCTCCTCCCAGGCTGAAATTCAACATGGCACCATGATGTAATCCACCTCTCCACAAAGCCCCAGGATATGCCTGCAAAGGTGGTGGATCACACTTTCTCCATTATTCACAAATTTAGGTCTTATGAATTCTTTTTCTGCCCTTTTGCAAAGACAATTTTTGCTGTTTTTTACACATTCACTTATTTCCTTCTTTTATTCAATCTGGTACATTGAGTGTGTGGAAGAATTCGTGGCTATTGGACCTCACTGATCATTTATTGAACTTTATTGAACTCTACTCTGCACATTTTAGTGGACGGTCTGATGATGTCCTCAGATGACACTTTTCTTTTGGAAATTATGGATGGTATTTTCCTTTACTCTCTGTTGGCCCCAAAGATCCTAAAGGCCTCTTATTTCCTGGGAAAAACAAACCAAACCAACCAACCAACCAAACAAACAAACAAAAAACAACCCACAACTATTGTCATTTATTGGGTAATTACTATGCCCCAGACACCGTTCTGGACACTTTATGAAAGTTAACATAAGTATCATGACCATCTTATGAAGTTTATACTATTATACTCATTTTAAGATGGGTGACATACAGGATCACACAGCTAAATGGTACAACTGAGATTTAGACCAGCTTGGCTTTTCCTTGAGGATAGATAAACCACTTCCTCTGATTGAGGACAGATGGTCATGGAAGGAGATTCATATGTTCTGTCCAACAATGTCATTGGTTATCCCCACTTGGCACACACTTATTTTCCCTGAGACCCTGGCCAAACACTTCCCTGGATCATTGTCCTCTACATCGTAAGGTTATTAAATGATGCCCAGAGTATCCCTGAAGGATAAAATAAGCAATCCAACATGAAGAGCCTTGGAAAAGCCACACACTCTTTGGTCCCTACATGCTGAGCACTTCTATCAGTTCTGTCCTCATCATGTTAGCAGCCCTCTGAGAAGTCACCTTCCCCCTGGGTCTCAGGGCCACCTGTGCCATAGCCACATAGTCTCAGTATAGCCACTGTGGGCAAGCCTGGGGTTAGATGTTTTAGAAAACTCACAGAACATTCTAGGTGCTCTCTATCTAGCATTTATTATTTTGCTTATCAGAAAATAAAAGCAATGAAAATATTTTGAAAGAAAGGAAAGTCACAAAGGGAGCTTCTCCTTCCTTCAGTGGGCTTGAACCACATCACACAACCAGGAGTACGGATGACTGCCCACCCCCCAGGAAGGGATGTGTCTGTGCTTATATGGCCCTTTTGCACTAAAACTACTCTCCTCACCTGTAGGGAAACTGAGGCTCCTGCACAGCATCCAGCAATGCCTGAATGCTTCTTCCCTTGGCTTATGAGGACTTCCTTCTTTTGCACAAAGTGGAGAATCTTTGAGAGACTTACTTAAGAAGGCTTCCATATAAAAGTCATTTATCCCTGGTATGTGCTAGAATTTCAGTCTGCCCCAGACAGAAAAGTGCTCTTGGCATCTCTGTGGAGAACTTCCAGCAGCAGACTCAAGTAGTAGCTAAAATGGGTTACACTGTGATTCTCACACAGGAACACAGACAGGCAAATCTTCACTGTGATGAGAGAGAGAGAGAGAAAGAGAGAGAGAGAGAAATCTGATACTTAAAATGTAAGCTCCAAAAAGATAGGGATGTATGTCTGTCCTGCCCTTCAGTCATTCAGAAAGTGACTGGCATGTGGCAGGTGGTATATTAATTAAAGAATAAATGGCAGAATATGTTTACTGCTCTGAATTCTGGAATTTTAGAAGAGGGATAAATTGGGATCTAAGATGCTCAGCTCCTTGTTCTTATCCAGTGGTGCTAGGAGACAAGACACACCAGGCTAGGTCTTCACGCATGATACCAGTGCTATTTCCTCCAAGTGTCCACACTCACTCAAAGAACACTGTTTTATGGGGACCCCCAGTTTGGGTAAATTCTACTCCAAAATGCAGTTGTCTTACTTTATTGACACTGCCATTTTCTTTTCATAACCCAGTCTCAGCAGGTAACATTACCTGGGCAATGCATTAAGCAAAGATTTCCTCCTCGCTATCAGTTCCTTGGAAAAATAAGCTCAATTTCTGTTGTAGCTTTTAGAGAATTTAGCAGGGTGGAACTGGAGGCTTTCATTTCTGCCTAAGTTGATTTGAAAACCAAAAGCAGATCATCTGCCAGGCCACAAGAGGACAGCAGTGGTTTGAGATCCTGGTTGCTACTACCTACTCTGGATCAGCATTACTACGTTACCTGCATGGTTTAAAGACTTGTTTTGTCATTTTGTTCCAGGATTCTAATTTGAAAAAATGCTTATTTCTTAAAATAGGCAGGAAAAATCTCAGAATGATTTCAGTGTTGCCAACCTAGAATTTTGCTGTGTTTTTCTTTTCTTCTAGATAGTCTTTTTTTATAAAAATATTCATTTATTTTTGAGAGAGGGGGGACGGAGGGCAGAGACTGAGACACAAAATCTGAAGCAGGCTCCAGGCTCTGGGCTGTCAGCACAGAACCCGATGCAGGGCTCAAACTCACATACTGCAAGATCATGGCCTGAGCTGAAGTCGAACGCTTAACCGACTGAGCCACCCAGGTACCTCTGGAATATTCTGACATCACTATTATCTCTATTATGACAGAGTCTGAGAAAATATGTGAAATTATTTACTTAAAAGGCAAAACAAAAGCCATTCCTATGGTGTCTTCTGGCCTACATAATCTGAAATGGGGTTATATTTAACACCTTTAATAGAATATGCTCAATATCACAGATTATTTCCATATCTAATATTACAACATTTTTCTTTATTCAGTAATCCAACAAAACTTTATGACTCTGACAATTTTTTTTTACTAAATAAATATTTCACTCAAAAAGCATTTATTGGATACTTACTATGTGAATACATAATATATGCCAGGAATAGAAACACGCATAAGCCACAGCTTTGGGTTGGAGCTTTTTGCTCTTAGTGTGGTGTAGGCAAGAGATAGGCATTTAACATAAAATTAAAAGTCAACATGAAGGGTGCTAAGTGTAGATTATGTAAAAGTCTGGGGGTAGGAAAGAATTACTGTATTGTGAAGATAGGCACAGGGAGCCCCCAGCAAAGAAGACTCTGCAGGGACTAAGATAGTTAACAGATGAATGGGTTCTTTGGGGTAAAAGTATTTAACGTCTTGTCTTTACCTCAAAACCCTGATCTCCATTATTTATTTATTTATTTATTTATTTATTTATTTATTTATTTATTTTTATCATTACTTTTTAATTTAATTTATTTTTTAAATTTACATCCACGTTAGTTAGCATATAGTGAAGCAACGATTTCAGGAGTAGATCTGCCCCTTGCCCAGTTAGCCCAACCCCTTCCCACAACCCCTCCAGTAGCCCTCTGTTTGTTCTCCATATTTAAGAGTCTCTTATGTTTTGTCCCCCTTCCTGTTTTTATCTGATTTTTGCTTCCTTTCCCTTATATTCATCTGTTTGTATCTTAAAGTGCTATTATGAGTGAAGTCACATGATATTTGTTTTTCTCACTAATTTTGCTTAGCATAATACCCTCTAGTTCCATCCATGTAGTTGTAAATGGCAAGATTTTGTTCTTTTTTGATTGCTTAGTAGTACTCCATTGTGTGTGTGTGTGTGTGTGTGTGTGTGTGTGTGTGTATGTGTATATATACACCACATCTTCTTTATCCATTCATCCATTGATGGACATTTGGGCTCTTTCCATACTTTGGCTATTGTTGATAGTGCTGCTATAAACATGGGGGTGCATGTGCCCCTTCGAAACAGCATACTTATATCTCCTGGATAAACACCTAGTAGTGCAATTGCTGGGTTGTAGGGTAGTTCTAGTTTTAACTTTTTGAGGAACCTCCATACTGTTTTCCAGAGTGGCTGCACCAGTTTGCATTCCCACCAGCAGTGAAAAAGAGATCCTCTTTCTCTGCATCCTTGGCAACATCTGTTCTTGCCTGAGTTGTTAATGTTAGCCACTCTGACAGGTGTGGGGTGATATTGTGGTTTTGATTTGTATTTCCCTGATGATGAGTGATGTTGATCATTTTTTCATGTGTCGGTTGGTGATCTGGATGTCTTCTTTGGAGAAGTGTCTAATCATGTCTTTTGCCCATTTCTTCATTGGATTATTTGTTTTTTGGGTGTTGAGTTGGATAAGCTCTTTATAGAATTTGATACTAACCCTTTATCTGATACGTCATTTGCAAATATCTTCTCCCATTCTGTCGGTTGCCTTTTAGTTTTGCTGATTGTTTCCTTTTCTGTGCAGAAGCTTTTTATTTTGATGAGGTCCCAGTAGTTCATTTTTGCTTTTGTTTCCCTTGACTCTGGAGACGTGCTGAGTAAGAAGATGCTGTGGCCAAGGTCAAAGAGGTTTTTGCCTGATTTCTCCTCTAGGATTTTGATGGTTTCCTGTCTTACATTTAGGTTGTACATCCATTTTGAGTTTATTTTTGGTATGATGTAAGAAAGTGGTCCAGGTTCATTTTTCCATATGTCACTGTCCAGTTTTCTCAGCACCACTTGCTGAAGAGATTGTCTTTATTCCATTGGATATTCTTTCCTGCTTTATCAAAGATCAGTTGGCCATACATTTGTGGATCCATTTCTGGATTCTCTCTCCTGTTCCATTGATCTGAGTGTCCCCTGTTCTCCATCACTAACAACTAATACTTAGTGAAAGTGAAAGGTAACTGCTTTCCATGTATGATGTTTATTCACATAGTAAATTTGTGAGAGAAGAATTAGGACCATACAGTTTCATAGCTGGAAAAGCAAATTAAACTGCCTGAAGTCTTACAACTAGTGATTTGGAGTACTCAGGTTTGATTCCAGATCTTGAGAGTTGAGAGCCCAGAGCTAACCATTATTCTGTGCCATCTTTCAATTCTACCTGCTGGATTCCTGCTCAGGATTCCCTGATCCCTGTAATCACCTCTGGCCCTCTTCCAGGCCCAGAGGCCACTCCATCTGGGCTTTACCCAGGTCAAACAACAGGAGCTCCCTGTTAACTCACTGAGCTGTGCAGGCAGCCCTTTCGGCAGTGGTGGATGCTGGCACCCTGGCTTTGGGGGTCGGGGGGCTCTGAACTAGGTGCCCATTCCACTGGCTTCATCCATGGCTGGTGCTCCTTCGACCTTATCCGCCAAAACAATTTTTGTCACAGTTATTCTAAGCTAAGGCAAGGGTGGTATGTTATTCATTGTAACATTTCTTGTGCCAAGCACAGGGCCTGACATGTTCACTCAAGACATGTTCATTCAAAACAAATGAGTGACTATAAGAACACAAATTCTGCTCATTTTTTTTTAAATTTTTTTTAACGTTTATTTATTTTTGAGACAGAGAGAGATAGAGCATGAACGGGGGAGGGTCAGAGAGAGAGGGAGACACAGAATCTGAAATATGCTCCAGGCTCTGAGCTGTCAGCACAGAGCCTGACGCGGGGCTCGAACCCACGAACTGTGAGATCATGACCTGAGCTGAAGTCGGACGCTTAGCCGACTGAGCCACCCAGGCGCCCCACAAATTCTGCTCATTTAAGAGTAAAACTTATGGCCCTACTTCTCTGACCTCATAACATCTCTCTGTAAGTGTGTATTTTTTAATGTTTATTTATTTATTTTGAGAGAGTGAGCAGGGGAGGAGCAGAGAGAGGGAGGGAGAGAGAGAGAATCCTAAGTAGGATCTGTGCTAAAAGCATGGAGCCCCATGTGGGGCTCAAGATCACCAACTATGAGATCATGACCTGAGCTGAAATCAAGAGTCAGATGCTTAACTGACTGAGCCACCCAGGACCCCCATCTGTAGGTAATCCTTTGTAGGTGAGCAATCTGTAATCTCTTAATTGCTGTTCCACCAGATTGAGCATTTTGTTATTTTATTTTATTTTACTTTTTTTAGTTTATTTATTTATTTTGAGAGAGAGAGAGAGTATGCAGGGGAGGAGCAGAGAGAAAAGAGAAAGAGAATCCAAGAAGGCTCCATGTTGTATTGTCAGTGCAGAGCCCAACATGGGGCTTGATCTCAAGAACCTCAAGATCATGACCTGAGCCAAAATCAAGAGTCAGATGCTTAACCAACTGGGCCACCTAGCTGCCCTCAGATTGAGCATTTTGTTTAATTTTATTAAAAAAAAATTCTAAACCTTTATTTATATTGGATAGAGAAAGAGAGAGATAGTGTGAGCAGGGGAGGAGCAGAGAGAGAGGAGACACAGTATTTGAAGCAGGTTCCAGGCTCTGATCTGTCAGCACAGAGCCAGACGTGGAGCTCGAACTCCTGAGCCATGAGATCATGACCTGAGCTAAAGTCGGATGCTTAACTGATGGAGCCACTCAGGCACCCCTCAGATTGAGTGTTTTAGATTACACATCATTTAAAGCTTCTTGGTTACCCATCTTTTATATATCCATGATGATGTTGCATATTTCTTGGGCAGCATTCATCCCTTATTCTTTATGTTCTGTTATCTCTCTGAACAATATTTTAATTATATTTTTTAAAAACCAAATTATATGACATAGCAGCCTCTTTGAAGCCATTCTTCTTCATGTTCACTCTTGAAATGAAAAAAAAAACAGTTCTATGTTTAATTTAAAAATATCCAGTAGTCTCTGAATACAAGTGAGTAGAAAGAGACCACATTTAGACACCTCCAGGCCAGCATCATCTCACATTCATGCAATACACCTGAGACATCTGTGTATTTAATTTCCGTTTTTAAAATGTACTTTCTGTCCATGCAATACACTAAAATTTACTGCAGTTGTACCCATATCTCTGGCTCCAAGACATCTGAAAGAGGTTCTGATGATGCTAAAGCTTTTACTGTTGCATTACGTGAATTTACCTTGACAGAAAAGTAATTCCATGAAACAAGACAGTTGGGGGATGGCCCAAAATAGTTTGAATTCTACTGTGTCGCTAATGTTCTGGTACAACCAAATAACTTGACTTCACAAGATTTTTCTCTGTGAGCTCCCCCTCAAGGAGATAACAACACAGCCAAGTCTATGAGCGACAATTCAGTTACAGGAAACCTCTGATTTAATGTACCTTGCCCTACTCACTCCTCTATGCCCATGCCAGGCACATATTGTTTTACCACCTGAATCCCCTGACTTTGACCAGGTCCGAGAGCCTCAGACCAAGCCACCACATTTCTAGGTAAGCTTGAGGTTGCAGTTGTGATAATATCAGAGTTTTAGAGTCATGAATAATTTGTAAAACAAAGACATTCTTAAAACCTGTAATGAAGTTTCTGTTTTACCCAGATTTTTCTGTGATGTAAACAAAGATGGACACTTCTAGTAAAAACTTGTCAGGTTACTATGCATCAATGACTAAGGATTTACCACTTCTGGTATTTTTTTTCTATATTCCTTCAAATTACTCATGAAAAAAAGAGTAGCTTCTAAGGTATTACAGAAAAAGAACCAAATCACAGTTTTAAAAAACCTATGTTCTTCATCTACCTCTAAGCTGTGTAAATCTCATAACCTTCTGTCACTTAAACTGCCACAGCCGTAGTGCTTCAGTCACGTAAACTGCCACCGCCATAGTGTCTATATCTGTTTAGTGGGGATGTGTGCCCTGTCTACCTCATGAGATCCCTGTGAAGATGAGGTAGGAAAAGTTATTTTAACTACATATCCTATCAAACTGTTCTTTCTGAAGATGATGATCTGCTCTCCTTCCCAGTGCTCTTCATTCACAGGTTTATAAGTTTTTAAGTATTTACAAAGAGGCTACAATGTGCCTGGAATTCACTCTGCCCACCATTACCAAGAATGAGCTTCTGTGTTCTGCCACCTCCAGTTCTTTTCTTCAGCAAATACTTACATGTCTACCTTGTGTCAAGAGCTCTGGCAGCCACAGAGGAGTCAAGGATGACTGCAATACAGCCCCTGTTTAGCAGGGGTGACAGATAATTCTTGACATCATGATCATTGGGACTCAGTGATAAAATGGGTCACAGGGACTGCAGGGGCACATTGGGGACACTTTACCAGACTGGTGAGACCAATGTGTGGGCTTCAGAGGCTGAGGAAGGGTAATCTGTGAAGGACCTGAGGCTTAAATGTATTCTAAAAGATGAGCAGAATGTCTAAGTAAAGGGGAGGAGAATGCATTCAGGTAGAAGAAAGAGCATGATTAAATATTGGCCTGGAAACTAGGGAGCCCAGTGGGAAAGTCTAAGAGGGCCTATGTATTCTAAACCTTGAGGAATACCAACATTTAATGTCCATGTGAAAGATACGAGATTTGCAAAAGAAACAGGAAAATCAGCTGCTGGCAGTGGTGAGGTGGAATGGGGTGGGGCAGAAAAAATATAAAAACAACCAGACTAATGGTGTGGCAGAAGCCAAGGAAAGAGAGAGTTTAATGAAGGAGGTTTCTAACAACGTGGAAGGCCAAGACAATGAGGACTCAGCTTAGTGGTTTTGAGTTATTCATACCTGAGTGGGCTTGTTTAATCAGAATGCTTTTTTTTTTTCAACTTTCAACAGAGATTAGAATTTAAAGGTAAGAATTTGATAAAATATTAGGGCAAAATATTTTGGAATATGATAAATATATGTTTTTTAAGTTTCTTAGATGCGCTTGTGAGAAGGTAGGAGAGAGACTCAGGAAAGTGAGGTGGTAGAAAGACACACAATCAAATTTGCCAACCTCAAAATAACAGTGTAGGGCTGTCCCCTCCCAGGGCCTTGAAGGTCTGTGGGTATTTACAAAGATTAATCACAGGCCTGATGCTACAAGTTAAAAATAAGCAAATTATGTAGTTTAAGAGGTTTCTTAGTCATGAAATTTTACACTGTCTTTTAGACCTTAAGGCTAAACAAAATTAACTGCCTGCCCAGTTTCTAATTAAATACTTCACTTGTTATTCACTTTACTCAGGCTATATTTTACATTGTTTCTAGGCTGTGTTGCTGTGAGATTCATTATTGTGGTTAAGGCAGGCATGAGAGAAAACATCTTCTGTAGCTATATGATTACTAATTTTATTGTGTGCATATTATTTTTATTATATGGCTAAGATATTATTAAATTGTGCACCTGGAATGGGTAGAATTTGGAGCTCTCTCTCTCTCTGCCTTGTGTGTGTATGTGTGTGTGTGTCTCACCTTAATGAGTAATCTAAGACAGAGCTGATCACCCAAGCCAAGTGGTTATCACAAAGGGAAAATAGGCACATAGAAAGTTATTTTTTTCCCCTAGAAGAGAAATTAGAAATGAATGTGAAGTTGAGTTCCCATCTCAAACACAAGAAAAGGTTCTGTTTTGGAAAATCAGAATGTTTCCTTAAATAAAGTAAGAAATGCAGGTGAACCAGTTCCCTGTTTTCTGGGAAACAAGATAGTACTCAAAATGTTGAGAGAAAGGAAATCAGGCAAGGGGAAAGGTGGCGGGGTAGGGGACATTCAAGTTGATATTTTAAGCATAACAACAATAAAAGTGGAGACCATGTGGAGTCCAATCCCTTTTCCTAAAAGGATTATTGATTTACTTAAAATTAGAAAATGTGGACAATGTTTTTTGTTTATCTTAATTTTTTATTACATTAAATTTATGAAATGCCAGACTAATTCAGACTAAAGGAAAATAGATCCATGAGTGGATCCGGGCCCAGGTGGAGATAGGGGCCTTGAGGTGAGCTGAAAAATCAGCAGAGAAAGTTGGTTTTGCTGATTTATCACCCCTTCTACTGGTGGATTTCTTTCAAGAGTTTTCTTTTCTCTCTGAACAGCATTTTCTAAGATGACAACACATTTTTTGCTCTATAATGAGTTTGCAAAACAAAAACTAAACACTCTCTATGTTGCAGTCCTTCTTGCAGGGCATTTGGGTGACATTTGTTATCCTGAAATGATTCACTGACATGATGAGACATAGAAGACCAAAAACTTCTGCAGATAAACATTTTTTTTTTTTTCCTCTTGGGACCACTCCCAGGGCTCTGTAGGGAAAGGAATTCATAGGACCAGAGTCCTTTAGAGATCATAATGTGCTCTTTGGCTACTCTTTATACTTCATGAAAGAGTGGAAAACATTGACAAGATAGAAAATGGGCTTATGACCTACCAGTGCGTTTTCCAACTGGCCATATGCCTTAGTACAAATCTCTTCTATTTTCAAGGGGATGATCATGCCTTTGACAGGACAAGAACAGAAATTTCATGAATAGAAATAATCTTTAGGCTGCTATTAATTGGAAGAATGCCAGAAATAGTTTGCAATGATAATAAAAGAACAAAAAAGACTAAAATATTGAACATACAAACTTATTTGTAGATCAGAATAAACATGGAGCAACTTTTCTTGAACATTTTCTGTAACACATTTTTATAACTTAATGGGCAGAGGACCATTATGGGTTATAGAATTACTTTCAGGGCCTCTGGCTGGACTTTTTAAAATGCATGATCATGAAGCAAAATTTTACTATGATGAAGCTATTTAAATGTGATCTTTTCTTTAGGGGTACTAATCCCAATGGAAAATTTCCAGGTATTTAATAGTTGTTTCTAGTTTTTAATTTCCCTCAAAGGAAGGTCAAAGAGAAGTATTTATTTTAAACTATTTATGACCGGGTACTATGTGAGAGACTTATATGAGCCCCTATTAACGTCACCTTTCCCTCTTTTTCTTATACCCAACAGCAACTGCCTGGAATTGGCATCAGGTTAGATTCAGAGCTGGAAATAGTCACTGGCAGATTTCATCTCGAACCTGGGGGGTAAGAAAGCAGTTTTATAAATTCTTACTCAGTAGCCATCAGACACCATCAGCACTCTCTTTGCCAGCAGTTCCCTATGAGACAGATGTCAATTTCAGCCTATTTCCTCCTCCTCCATAAATGGAGTTGCCCCATTGTATTTTTATTAATTAGTGTGAAAGGTATTTACTGAATGTGCAAAGCACTTTGCTCATTGTGAGAAAGTTGTGAAGAATCAGATTTTAAGAGATTTACTCTTTTGTTGGCTGGAAAAGAGGCAAGATCCATTAAAAATTTTAAATAAATAAAAAAGGTAAATAAAACCAGAGATCAAGGTCAACATTAACAGTGTAAGTCATGTTAATAGCATGTACTTTTAAGTTTCTCAGGATCCACATAAGAGTGAAAACATATGGTATCTGTCTTAACAGAAACCCATGGGGGGGGGGGAAGGAAAAAAAAAAAAGAGGTTAGAGTGGGAGAGAGCCAAAGCATAAGAGACTCTTAAAAACTGAGAACAAACTGAGGGCTGATGGGGGGTGGGAGGGAGGGGAGTGTGGGTGATGGGTATTGAGGAGGGCACCTTTTGGGATGATCACTGGGTGTTGTATGGAAACCAATTTGACAATAAATTTCATATATTGAAAAAAAATAGCATGTACTTTTGATATGAGAATGACACTTTACCCCCTTTACCCCTGGAGTTTCCTTCCCAAATCCCATTACCCCAGTCTGATCATGAGAGAAACATCAGACAAACCCATATGAGGGACATTCCACAAAATACCTGACCAGTGCTCCTCAAAATTGTCAATGTCATCTAAAACAATGAAAGCCTAAGAAAACAGTCATAGCCAAGAGAAGTCTAAGGAAACATGACTAAATGTAATGTGACATCTTGGATAGGATTCTGGAACAGGAAAAGGACATTCAGTAAGAACTAAGGAAATCTGACTAAAGTGTTGACTTAATAATAAAATATCAATATTGGTTAATTATAACAAAAGAACTACACTATTGTAAAATCTCATACAGAATTCCCTGTACTATTTTCAGATTGTTTGATAAGTCTAAAACTGTTCTAAAATAAAAATGTTATCTTAAAAACTGAAATAAAAACAGATATTTGGACAAGAGAGTGCAAGGCGGCATAAATGGTAACAGTTAACTTTAATTAACAAGGTACTCTGTACCTGGCACTGTGCTAAGTATTTTACAAAAATTAATCTGTTTAATCCCCACAACAATCCTCTGAGGTAGATGTTATTACTATCCTCATTTCAGAGTCCAAGAAACTGAGGCACAGAACAATGCAGTGATCAACACAGACCTCAAAAACATTCTGGGTAAAGGTAGGCTTAGAACCCAGGCACATGTGCTCACTACATCTATCTATTTCTCAGTATGTGAGGAGGTGCTAGATGAGGTACCTGGACAATAAATTGTTGGGTTAGAGGATGAGCCATGCCATGGCCTTGGATGAGTGAAACCCTCATGGAGAAGGAAAGACTTGATCAGAGCTTTGAAGTGTAGCTGGAGGGAAACAGAAGAGATGTTGCCAGCAGGAACAGAGAAAGTAAATTGGTCCAACTGTAAGAGACAGCAGGGAGGAAGTGTGACCTGGTGGTTAAAAACTCAGGTCTGGCACTTTCAGCCTTGACTGTAAGAAGCTATTGTAAGAAACTATAAAACTGGACAAAAAACATAAACTGCTGAACAGCAGGCAGTGTAGAACCATGACTCTTAAAAGAAGGGGAACATGCAGTGAGCACACTTATACCCTGACTGTCTGTCGGGGGGGTACTTTCTGGGTTGCAGCAAAGGCAGATGAGCACAGAGAACACAGATTCCTGCTGCCCCAATGAGGTGAAAGGAGAGCTGATAAATGGCCTGGGAAACCCAGGACAGGCTGAGGAGGGGCCCAAATGTCCTGGTGGAATGCTGACTGCATCAGAGCTGAGTTGTGCTTCATACAGGATGAGAGTCCATGAGGCCACCAAGCAAGCATGAGCAGCTGCTGTGGGGCTGAGGGTTGATGGGGTCACAAGGGCTTGGACATGTAGGAGTTGGGACCCAGCCAGAGGCCAGAGACCACACTGAGCACTCTGGGCATTCAGATGAAGCCTCTAAAGCAAGGACTATGCCACAGGCAAGATTAAGGACAAAGCTGAATCATGAAACTCTAGAAAAGAAAAAAAAAAAAAAAAACAAACCTGACAAAATCATGAGAGACAACCAGAAATTTAACTACCTGACAGAATAAAGTTTTAGTACCTGTTAAAGGAAACTACATAATCCAGAATTCCAGAATTTTGGCAATGTATCATCTACAACATTCAGCATGACATAAACACACACATGCACACATACACAACTCTAGGCGAAAACTTGAAAGGGCCTACTGCAAATATGTTCAAGGACTTAAAGCAGACAAAGGGAAATTATTTTGTTAATAAAAGGAAATTCTAGAACTCAAAAGTACAAAAACTGAAATTGAAAAAGCACTGACTGTCCTAACAGCACACTGGAAAGAATAGAAGGAAGACTTAATGAACTTGAATAAAATCAATACAATGATCTCACTGAGGAAAGAAGTGAAAGCATGATTTAAAAAATTAAGCCTTAGTGATTTTGGGGATGTACTGAATAGTATAATGTATATGGAAGGACATGGGAGCTAAGGGAGTAAAAAAGTATTTGAAGAAATCATGACTGAAATTACCCCAAATTTATTTATCATACATCAACTTTTCTTCAAACACCAGGCAGGGTAAATATGAGAAAATCACACCTACATACAAAGTCAAATTCTGAAAATTTAATATAAAGAGAAAATATTATAAGCAGTCAGAGGAAAACACATTTCCTACAGGGGAACAGTGATCCAAATGATGAATGATTTCTCATCAGCATCAATGAAGTTCAGAAAATAGTGACATAATATCTTTAAAATTTCAAAGGAAAAATAAAACTGTCAACTGAAAATCAAATCCAACAATATATATTTTAAAAAGATAATACAACATGATCAACCTGAATTATTCTTTGAATATAAATCTAGTTTAATATTAAAAAATCTATTGACACAACTCAAGACATTAACAGAACAAAGGAGAAAACCATTTGATCATCTCAGTAGATGGAGAGAAAAAGCATTTCATAGAACTAAAAACTTGTTAATATTACATTCTTCCAGCAAACCTGGATGGTACTCCTGCTACCATAATTTAATGTATATATTTAATGCTTTCTCCCTGAGATTAGGAAAAGGCAAGTATGTCTACCATCATCATTTCTCAGGCAGAAGAAGGATATAAAAGCAATAAAGGTTGGAAGAACAAAAACTGCCTTTTTACAGAAAAGAAAATTGTGTATATAAAACATCATAAGAATCTACAAAAAGCTTCTGGTAGAATACATTTATTTAGCAAATTCATAGGACACAAAACCAATATACAATACACATTTGCATTTCTACATTCTAGCAATAAACAGTGGGAAAACTAAATTTAAAAATTAAGTTTTACAATAGCATCAAATATTTAGGAGTAAATCTAAGCTGTGTACAACTACTACACTGAAAAATATGAGACGTTTCTCAGAAATTAAATAAGACCTGCATAAGTGTTGCAATATACCACATTTTCTTTGAAAAAGTCATTATTGTTAAGATACCAAATCTCTGCAAATTGATCTGTACATTCAGTACAATTCCTAATAAAATGTCCAGCTGTTTTTTTAGATAATGGAAGTAGATTCTCAAACTTATATGGAAATGCAAGAGAATAGACAAAACTTACTTCTTAATAGGAACTGGAACAGTAGTTTCCTCAGGGGGCAGGGACATGGGTATGGACTAGGAAGATATATGAGGAAAACTTTGGAAGCCTTGGAAATTTTGCATCTGAGCTCAGTAGTTGTTACAGGCTTACACATAAATAAAATCCATCAAGCTGTACAATTAAAATAATGCTCCTTAAGCAATTTATATATGTAACTCAAGACAAAAAAGACAGATATATGATTTCACTCATGTTTGGAATTTGAGAAACACAAAAGATGAACATAGGGGAAAGGAAGGAAACATATGATAAAAACAGAGAGGGGGGCAAACCATAAGAGACTCTTAAGTACAGAAAACAAACTCAGGTTGCTGGAGGGGAGGTTGGTGGGGTGATGGGTTAAATGGGTGATGGGCATTAAGAAGGACACTTTTTGGGATGAGCACTGGGTGTCATATGTAAGAGATGAATCACAGTTCTACTCCTGAAGCCAAGACCACACTGTATGTTTAACTAATTTGAATTAGAAAAAAAAGACAAAAATAAATAGAATAATAAACAAAAAAAATGCCATGATGAATTTTAAAGTATTTAGCATTGATACACAATAAATACACTACATAACAAACCTGGGATATAAAGCTAAAGCAATACTTAAGGGAATATATATATATATATATATATATATCAAATAATTTTATTTGAAAAACTAATTAATGAAATCAAGACAAGATCAACCAGAAAGCAGGACAAGAACAACTCAGCAAATACAAAAAAATCAGAAGGAAAGGAAACATAATAATACTGGAATCATTGAAATAGAAGCAGAAAGAGTAATGTAAAGGCTAATATAAAAGGTTAACTGAAGATCTGTTGTTTTGAACAGCCTCCTGATTATACACAAACCATTATGATCAAGATGGCATAGTAAAGGTCCATATAAAAATATTGGGACTGATAAGAGCAAGAGAAGTGCAAACACAGTTGAAATTGAAATTGTAAGCAAATATAAATCTTATGCAAGTTATTTTGATAACAAAAAACAAATGAGAAAATTTCTACAAAAAAATAAGCAATATATGTTGTAACAGTAAACTAGAAAGTGGTCTTTATTAAAAGTGCAGCAAACACACCACTGAGTGGTGAAACTTGAGGAGCATCTCTGTTAAGGTCAAGAACGAGACAAGGCTGCCCGTGATTCCAACTTGTGTCATATTAAATTGAAGTCCTTGCCAAAATGTATAAGATAAGAAAAAGAAAAAAAATTATAAGAACAAGAAAGGAAGAAATATAACAGACATTACTTCTGAGTTGATTAAATTTTCTAAAGAACATAGAATTCAAAAAAATATATAATCCCCAAACATTACCAATTTAAATCAGAAAATTTGAAGAGCTAACAGGAGAAAAACCTCACAATCATATAAAAATTGTAATGTACTCACCTTTGTGGATACACCTCTGGGCATATAATATATATATATATATATATATATATATATATATATATAATATTTCTGTGGGGGAAAATTGCAAATCATTGATTAAGCACATATAGAAAGCCCCAATATAAATGTTAATGAATGGGAAGAGTCATTATCAAAATATAAGTAATTTCTCTCAAGCCAATCAACAAATTAAATGTAGTTCCAGAAAAATAGGGATTTTTATAGAATTTAAGCTCATCCTAAAATAAGTATGGAAAAGGAATAGACCAGATAGTATAGAGAGATGATTAATTTTTTTAATCAAGTATAATTAACATACAGGTATACAATATAATGATTACATATATATGTATTTATTTATTTCACCCACCCAACCCCACTTCCACTCTGACAATGACCAGTTTGTTCTCTGTATTTAAGCGTCTTTTTTTTTGCGTGTGGATTTTCTTCGTTTGTTTTATTTCTTAAATTCCACATATGAGTGAAATCATATATTTGTCTTTCTCTGACTTATTTCACTTAGCATCACACCTTCTAGGTCCATCCATGCCATCGCAAATGGCAAGATTTCATTATTTTTTGTGACTAATATTCCATGATTGAATATTGAAATTGAATATCCATCTTCTTTATCCATCTGTCTATTGCCAGACACTTGGGCTGCTTGTGTCTTGTTAAAATGTTCATACTACCTAAGGCCATCTACAAATTTAATACAATCCCCATCAAAATATCAAGAGCATTTTTCACATAACTAGAACAAATAATCCTAAAATTTGTACAGAATCTCAAAAGACCCCAGATAACCATAACAATCTTGAAAAAGAAGAGCAACGCTGGAGGAATCACAATCTCAGATTTCAAGATGTACTACAAAGGTGTAGTAATCAAAACAGCATGGTCCTGGCACAGAAGTAGACACACAGATCAACAGAATAGAGGAGAGACCAGGAATAAACCCACACTTCTGTGGTCAGTTAATCTATGGCAAAAGAGGCAAAAATATACAATGGGGGAAAGAGTCTTTTCAACAAATAGTGTTGGCAAAAATGCACAGCCACATGCAAAAAAAATGAAACTGGAGAGATAATTTTGAAAAAGAAAAAATGGGGGTGCCTTAGGAGATGTCCAGACTTAGGAGAATGCTAGACTATTTAAGACTATGTGGTATTGGCACAGATAGGCAAGAACAAACAAATAAACAAACAAAAAACCCCCCAAAATAAAACCAGAAACAGACCTAGATACATACAAAACCTCCCTGTGATGGGAAAGGAAATTTAGAGCAATACGTTAAAGAAATATATATTACTAAATCAATAGTGTTTGGGAGACTGGCGTTCCATAAATAAATAAAGTAATAAAAATCATTTGTAGCTCACATTATCCATAAAAATACATGTAATATATACTCAAAACCTAAATTTGTAGAGCAAAATGTAAAACTCTTAGAAGCTTTGAAACTTATTTGATATCATGTTAGGAAAAGGTTTCTCAAACAAGATGCAAATGGCACAAATCATAAAGGAAATATTGGTAAATTGATAATATTAAAAATAAAAACCTCTACATGAGAGGCTCTATAAGCCAAGTGAGAACACAAGCCTTAAGTGGTCAAGGTTACTTGTAATAAATAAAACTGACAAATACCCAGAACATAAAAAGATTTTCAACAAGATGAGGAAAAACAAAAATAGAAAAATGAACAAAAGCTATAAAATGATAATTCAAAAAGAACAAAGTCCAAATAGCCAATGAGTGGGTGAGAAGATGTTGAAGCAAATGCAGAGTAAAATGAGGCCCCATTCCATATCCAGAAGACAGTTAGTCAGTGTCTGATGGAAGGTGTACAGCAGGTGATGGCAGGGAGAGTGGGAGACAGAGGTGGGGGAACTTGTGTTCTTTGACCCTGTCAAGTCATAGCGTATAGTGTACCAAATTTGAAATCACTTGGAAGCTTGAGGGTCCTATGTCATCCACAACTTGGAAATTCTACTTTCATGTATGTGCCTTAGAGAGATCCTTGTGCTCCAGAGATCAGTATAAGAATGTACATACCCTTAATGTTTAAATGGACTGGATATATAAACCGTAGTTTTGAAATAACACAGCACTTAAAATGAATACGCTTCATCTACATATATCAGCATAGATACATTTGAAGTATTAAATTTTTAAAAGCTAGTTTTATAATGTTATATGCTATCTAATCCAATATGTGATAATTAAATATACAGAAAACAAGTACATATTGTTTTTAAACACATACATATGTAGCAAGAGTCCAAAACATATGTGGAATAATGAATACCAACTTGAGAAGTTATCTCAGGAGAAGACAAGGTAGAGACATAAGGTTTGTTTGTATTTGTCTGCTTTGTAATGCTTTATTTTATTTTATTTTATTTTATTTTATTTTATTTATTTATTTATTTTTTAATATATGAAATTTATTGTCAAATTGGTTTCCATACAACACCCAGTGCTCATCCCAAAAGGTGCCCTTCACAATACCCATCACCCACCCTCTCCTCCCTCCCACCCCCCATCAACCCTCAGTTTGCTCTCAGTTCTCAACAGTCTCTTATACTTTGGCTCTCTCCCACTCTAACCACTTTTTTTTTTCCTTCCCCTCCCCCATGGGTTCCTGTTAAGTTTCTCAGGATCCACATAAGAGTGAAATCACATGGTATCTGTCTTTCTCTGTATGGCTTATTTCACTTAGCATCACACTCTCCAGTTCTATCCACGTTGCTACAAAAGGCCATATTTCATTTTTTCTCATTGCCACGTAGTATTCCATAGTGTATATAAACCATAATTTCTTTATCCATTCATCAGTTGATGGACATTTAGGCTCTTTCCA
>NW_024412467.1:25475111-25528965 GCF_014898765.1 Herpailurus yagouaroundi | reverse complement strand
AGTCTGGGATTGTGATGCCTCCTGCTTTGGTCTTCTTCTTCAAAATTCCTTTGGCTATTCGGGGCCTTTTGTGGTTCCATATGAATTTTAGGATTGCTTGTTCTAGTTTCGAGAAGAATGCTGGTGCAATTTTGATTGGGATTGCATTGAATGTGTAGATAGCTTTGGGTAGTATTGACATTTTGACAATATTTATTCTTCCAATCCATGAGCAGGGAATGTCTTTCCATTTCTTTAAATCTTCTTCAATTACCTTCATAAGCTTTCGATAGTTTTCAGCATACAGATCCTTTACATCTTTGGTTAGATTTATTCCTAGGTATTTGATGCTTCTTGGTGCAATTGTGAATGGGATCAGTTTTTTATTTGTCTTTCTATTGCTTCATTGTTAGTGTATAAGAATGCAACTGATTTCTGTACATTGATTTTGTATCCTGCAACTTTGCTGAATTCATGGATCAGTTCCAGCAGACTTTTGGTGGAGTCTGTCGGATTTTCCATGTATAATATCATGTCATCTGCAAAAAGCGAAAGCTTGACTTCATCTTTGCCAATTTTGATGCCTTTGATTTCCTTTTGTTGTCTGATTGCTGATGCTAGAACTTCCAGCACTATGTTAAACAACAGCGGTGAGAGTGGGCATCCCTGTCGTGTTCCTGATCTCAGGGAAAAAGCTCTCAGTTTTTCCCCGTTGAGGATGATGTTAGCTGTGGGCTTTTCATAAATGGCTTTTATGATCTTTAAGTATGTTCCTTCTATCCCGACTTTCTCAAGGGTTTTTATTAAGAAAGGGTGCTGGATTTTGTCAAAGGCCTTTTCTGCATCGATTGACAGGATCATATGGTTTTTCTCTTTTTTTTTGTTAATGTGATATATCACGTTGATTGATTTGCAAATGTTGAACCAGCCCTGCATCCCAGGAATGAATCCCACTTGATCATGGTGAATAATTCTTTTTATATGCCATTGAATTCGATTTGCTAGTATCTTATTGAGAATTTTGGCATCCATATTCATCAGGGATATTGGCCTGTAGTTCTCTTTTTTTACTGGGTCTCTGTCTGGTTTAGGAATCAAAGTAATACTGGCTTCATAGAATGAGTCGGGAAGTTTTCCTTCCCTTTCTATTTCTTGGAATAGCTTGAGAAGGATAGGTATTATCTCTGCTTTAAACGTCTGGTAGAACTCCCCTGGGAAGCCATCTGGTCCTGGACTCTTATTTGTTGGGAGATTTTTGATAATCGATTCAATTTCTTCGCTGGTCATGGGTCTGTTCAAGCTTTCTATTTCCTCCTGATTGAGTTTTGGAAGAGTGTGGGTGTTCAGGAATTTGTCCATTTCTTCCAGGTTGTCCAATTTGTTGGCATATAATTTTTCATAGTATTCCCTGATAATTGTTTGTATCTCTGAGGGATTGGTTGTAATCATTCCATTTTCATTCATGATTTTATCTATTTGGGTCATCTCCCTTTTCTTTTTGAGAAGCCTGGCTAGAGGTTTGTCAATTTTGTTTATTTTTTCAAAAAACCAACTCTTGGGTTCATTGATCTGCTCTACAGTTTTTTTAGATTCTATATTATTTATTTCTGCTCTGATCTTTATTCTCTTCTTCTGCTGGGTTTAGGCTGCCTTTGCTGTTCTGCTTCTATTTCCTTTAGGTGTGCTGTTAGATTTTGTATATGGGATTTTTCTTGTTTCTTGAGATAGGCCTGGATTGCAATGTATTTTCCTCTCAGGACTGCCTTCGCTGCGTCCCAAAGCGTTTGGATTGTTGTATTTTCATTTTCGTTTGTTTCCATATATTTTTTAATTTCTTCTCGAATTGCCTGGTTGACCCACTCATTCGTTAGTAGGGTGTTCTTTAACCTCCATGCTTTTGGGGGTTTTCCAGACTTTTTTCTGTGGTTGATTTCAAGCTTCATAGCATTGTGGTCTGAAAGTATGCATGGTATGATTTCAATTCTTGTAAACTTATGAAGGGCTGTTTTGTGACCCAGTATATGATCTATCTTGGAGAATGTTCCATGTGCACTCGAGAAGAAAGTCTATTCTGTTGCTTTGGGATGCAGAGTTCTAAATATATCTGTCAAGTCCATCTGATCCAATGTCTCATTCAGGGCCCTTGTTTCTTTATTGACCGTGTGTCTAGATGATCTATCCATTTCTGTAAGTGGGGTGTTAAAGTCCCCTGCAATGACCACATTCCTATCAATAAGGTTGCTTGTGTTTATGAGTAATTGTTTTATATATTTGGGCGCTCCAGTATTCGGCACATAGACATTTATAATTGTTAGCTCTTCCTGATGGATAGACCCTGTCACTATTATATAATGTCCTTCTTCATCTCTTGTTACAGCCTTTAATTTAAAGTCTAGTTTGTCTGATATAAGTATGGCTACTCCAGCTTTCTTTTGGCTTCCAGTAGCATGATAAATAGTTCTCCATCCCCTCACTCTCAATCTAAAGGTGTCCTCAGGTCTAAAATGAGTCTCTTGTAGACAGCAAATAGATGGGTCTTGTTTTTTTATCCATTCTGATACCCTATGTCTTTTGGTTGGCGCATTTAATCCATTTACATTCAGTGTTATTATAGAAAGATATGGGTTTAGAGTCATTGTGATGTCTGTATGTTTTATGCTTGTAGTGATGTCTCTGGTACTTTGTCTCACAGGGTCCCCCTTAGGATCTCTTGTAGGGCTGGTTTAGTGGTGACAAATTCCTTCAGTTTTTGTTTGTTTGGGAAGACCTTTATCTCTCCTTCTATTCTAAATGACAGGCTTGCTGGATAAAGGATTCTCGGCTGCATATTTTTTCTGTCTAGCACACTGAAAATCTCGTGCCAATTCTTTCTGGCCTGCCAAGTTTCAAAAGAGAGATCAGTCACGAGTCTTATAGGTCTCCCTTTATATGTGAGGGCACGTTTACCCCTTGCTGCTTTCAGAATTTTCTCTTTATCCTTGTATTTTGCCAGTTTCACTATGATATGTGGTGCAGAAAATCGATTCAAGTTCCGTCTGAAGGGAGTTCTCTGTGCCTCTTGGATTTCAATGCCTTTTTCCTTCCCCAGTTCAGGGAAGTTCTCAGCTATTATTTCTTCAAGTACCCCTTCAGCACCTTTCCCTCTCTCTTCCTCCTCTGGAATACCAATTATGCGTATATTATTTCTTTTTAGTGTATCACTTAGTTCTCTAATTTTCCCCTCATACTCCTGGATTTTTTTATCTCTCTTTTTCTCAGCTTCCTCTTTTTCCATAACTTTATCTTCTAGTTCACCTATTCTCTCCTCTGCCTCTTCAATCCGAGCCGTGGTGGTTTCCATTTTGTTATGCATTTCGTTTAAAGCGCTTTTCAGCTCCTCGTGACTGTTCCTTAGTCCCTTGATCTCTGCAGCAAGAGATTCTCTGCTGTCAGCTATACTGTTTTCAAGCCCAGCGATTAATTTTATGACTATTATTCTAAATTCACTTTCTGTTATATTATTTAAATCCTTTTTGATCAGCTCATTAGCTGTTGTTATTTCCTGGAGATTCTTCTGAGGGGAATTCTTCCGCTTGGTCATTTTGGATAGTCCCTGGTGTGGTGAGGACCTGCAGGGCACTTCCCCTGTGCTGTGGTGTATAACTGGAGTTGGTGGGCGGAGCCGCAGTCAGACCTGATGTCTGCCCCCAGCCCACCGCTGGGGCCACAGTCAGACTGGTGCGTGCCTTCTCTTCCCCTCTCCTAGGGGCAGGATTCACTGTGCGGTGGGGTGGCCTGTCTGGGCTACTTGCACTCTGCCAGGCTTGTGATGCTGGGGATCTGGAGTCTTAGCTGGGGTGGGTAGGCAAGGTGCACAGGGGCAGGAGGGGCAGGCTTAGCTTGCTTCTCCTTAGGTGCTCCACTTCAGGAGGGGCCCTGTGGCAGCAGGAGGGAGTCAGATCCGCTGCCGGAGGTTTGGCTCCGCAGAAGCGCAGAGCTGGGTGTTTGCGTGGAGCGAGCAAGTTCCCTGGCAGGAACTGGTTCTCTTTGGGATTTTGGCTGGGGGATGGGCGGGGGAGATGGCGCTGGCGAGCGCCTTTGTTCCCCACCAAACTGAGCTCTGTCGTCGGGGGCTCAGCAGCTCTCCTTCCCTTTGTCCTCCAGCCTTCCCGCTTTCTGAGCAGAGCCGTTAACTTACGACCTCCCAGCCGCTAAGTCGCGCTTGCTGTTGGAACACAGTCCGTCAGGCCCCTCCGATTTTGCAAGCCAGGCTCGGGGGCTCTGCTTGGCCGGCGAGCCGCCCCTCCGCCCCGGCTCCCTCCCGCCAGTCCGTGGAGCGCGCACCGCCTCGCCGCCCTTCCTTCCCTCTTCCGTGGGCCTCTCGTCTGAGCTTGGCTCCGGCGACTCCGTTCTGCTAATCCTCTGGCGGTTTTCTGGGTTATTTAGGCAGGTGTAGGTGGAATCTGAGTGATCAGCAGGACGCGTGGTGAGCCCATCGTCCTCCTACGCCGCCATCTTCCCTCTCCTGTAATGCTTTATTTTAAAACAAATAGTCTACAATAATAGTAAAATGTTAGCTTCTGCTCAGCCTCAGCGTAAAGCAGTGGCTGACTATTGCATTATTCAACTTTTCTGTGTTTGAAATGTCTCACAATGCAAAATAAAGAAAAACGTAAAGCAAGTACATTTATTATTAATAATAATTAAGGAACTGAAATATCGTCACAAGCAAAAGCAAAATATCCTCAAAAAAGCAAAGACTGTTATTCACTGAAAACACATTTCTGTGCAGTCCAAGTGGTACTTGGGGCAAAGAGACTATAAAATCAGGATGGCTTCATCCTTATTGTTGGGGTTTGGCCAGAACCCAAATGGGACCCACACTGTGGCAGCCATTAGGGGTTGTGGGTCAGACCTCTGAGAGCTTTGTCCAGAGGGTGCAGGGAAGTTTTCACCAAGGAGGTTGGTGAAGAACCAAATCTTGCAAGATGAGTAAGTACTGGCCAAGCAGACCAGTAGGAATGTAGAAGAATGGGTTCACAGAGCCCTGTTAAGACTACTGGACATCTGGGCTATTCAATTAGCATTGATGGAGCATACCCTAGGTGTCAAGTGTTGTGCTCCATGGGTGGGGAACCCTGACCTCCTAGAGCTTACTCTTCACGTTAAAAATTCAGTGTGGGCTTTGTTGTCTATGACTTGTAAGGCTGTCTAGAGAAAAAGTGTCAGAAATACAGGTCTCAGCTCTGTTCCCTGAGCTTCTCCATTAGGAGATTGGTAGTGGAAATTTTGTGACCTATCACGGGGGCCTCTAGAAAGGATGGGAAGAGAAACAGGAGAGAGGGTTGAGGTACGGAGCTAGAGAGAGCAGGCTCACTACCCTACAAGGTAGCTCTGCACAAATTGGAAAAAAATAAATTAGAAAAGTGTTTCCTTTACTATAGCACAGTTTGGCAGGCAGAGTATAGGACAGACTTCAACCTGGCACCCTTATTCAATGCACAAACTGCAACTGTACATGACAGCCCCGAGCAAAGGCTCCTTAAGCCATGCTCAGGCAAGACGTGCATGTGGCCTACTTCTTTGTTGTCTGGGTGTGTGCCTATGTCCGCCTGGGAATTGGAAGGGACTACTCATCAACTCCTGATCTGGAGATAGCCTGGATGCCCTTGAGCCTTGTTCTCATGGGGGCTGCAGCCCATTCTCTCAGAGATCTGATAGGGGTTCTGTTCCACCCTCCTGGACTGGGTGCCTGGTTCCTTATGTCTTAGCTCTGGCTGCTATGACAAAAATACCATAGACTGGATGACTCTAACAGCAGAAATTTATTTCTCAGAGTTCTAGAGGCTGGAAGTTCAGGATCTGGGTGCTGCTTATTTGGTTCCTGGTGAGGACTTTCTTCCTGACTTGTAGACTTCCAACTTCTCACTGTGTCCTCATATGGCTGTGAGAATGAGAGCTCTGGTCTCTTCATCTTCTTTGTAAGGGTGTTAATCCCATCATGGAGACTCTACCTTCATCACCTCATCTAACTCTAATTACCCCCTCTAATACCATCACACTGGGGTTAGCATGTCCACATAAAGAATTGTGGGGACACATTCAGTCCATAGCATCTTCTTTCTGCTGTCTCTGACATAGCTCCACAATATCTGACAGAGCAAAGAGGAGCGTGAGAGTTTGATGTGGTGTCACAAAAAGTTGTGCCATGAAGAGAAGAAGAAGCATGAGGAGAAAGACTGGAGGGATGGGGCTGAGGGGTCTGAAAGGCAGTGAGCTTGGAGACAGAAATCCTTTGGAGCCGGAGACGGTCTGAGGAGAAAGGGCAAAGGATGTGAGTGTAGCCATACCTCAGGGACTCTCTGTGGTTCAGATCTCAGAGGAGCAGCACACTTGGGGAGGCCACAGTGACAGGAAGCAGTGGTGAGGCAGAGTTTTAGAGAGCATGTGAGCATAGGGATTGGAGGAGAGTGCCATGTCTAAAGATAATGGCTCATTCATTCATTCCCTTGCAGGAAATGTTTACCCATCAAACACCTGCTGAGTTCCAAACTCCACTCTCCTAAATCTTTAGATGGGTACTGCCCTGAAACACACAAGAATGTACTGAAAGCCTTCAAGCCTCTGGGAGCTCAAGGCAGCATGTCATGCCAAGGTCCCATCTGGGAGCTGGGTGGCTCCCTTTTCAGAATGTGATTCCAGTGCTGGGTCACCCTTCCCCGAGCCACATCTGTGATCTTTCACCAAATATGACCCCAGTGGCAGGGTGAACTCATTGCCCAGGTCTTTGGAGCAAGAGTGGGAGGCCTGGTCCAGTGATGTGTTCAGTCCAGACCTGACAACTCCCATAAGCAGGTCTTGACTCTCCCACGTGGTGTGGCAAATTCCTGCCTACAGTTCAGCCATGAGACCTTAGAACATAGTCTTCTATTTAACCTAAGCTAAGGTACTGATAATTTCAGTCCCAATTTTGGGTCTTGGAGGAAGGAAGAATAGGAAGAACTTTTTCTCTGTCTCTGAAGGCCAGTTCACAGCAATGTTCATCTGCTGGCACCTCTTGCTTCCTGAGTGCTCTTCTGTCATGCTACCTTCTCTCCTGTCAGTGTCCTGATGCTACCTGCTCCCCTGAGCCATCCTTATCTCCCAAAGAGCTACATATTCTCAAGTTACTAACCATCCTCTTATCACCAAGAAAAACTTCATATTGGCTAGCCTGGGTGAATTCATATTAAGATAGGGATTACCTAGTATTAGAAGAGATCTTTATTAGGCAATTAAATTTTTAAAATATTATTTCTAGTTAAATGATTTTTAATAGACTTTTATTTTTAAAGAGCAGTTTTAGAATCTCAGAAAAATTGAGGGGAAAGTACCAATTTTCCTTATAGCCACTGTCCCTACACATACATGGTCTTCACCACTATTAACATACCCTGACAGAATGGTGCATTTATTACAATTGATGAGTCCACACTGACACATAATTATCAGCCAAAGCCCATAGTTTACATTAGGGCTCGCTCTTGATATCATGCATTCTTTTTTCTAATTATTATTTATTTTTAAAATGTATTTTATTTTATTTCTTAATTTAAATCAAAGTAAGTTAGCCTACAGTGTAGTATTGGTTTCAGGAGTAGACTTTAGTAATTCATCACTTACATATAACACCCAGTGTTCATCCCAACAAGTGTCCTCCTTAATGTCCATCACCCATTTAGCCCATCTTCCTACCCAACACTCCTCCAGTAACCCTCAGTTTATTTTCTGTATTTAAGAGACTCTTATGGTTTGCCTCGCTCTCTCTCTGTTTTTCTTATTTCTTCTTCCCTCCTCCTATGTTCATCTGTTTTGTTTCTTAAGTTCCATATATGAGTAACATCATATGATATTTGTCTTTCTTTGCCTGACTTATTTTGCTTAGCATAATGCATTCTAGTTCCATCCATGTTGTTGAAAATGGCAAGATTTCATTCTTTTTCATTGCCAAGTAATATATCAGTGTGTGTGTGTGTGTGTGTGTGTGTGTGTGTGTCTGTGTGTCTGTGTGTGTCTGTGTGTATCCTTTCACCAGTCAATGGACATTTGAGCTCTTTCCATAATTTGGCTATTGTTGATAGTGCTGCAATAAACGTTGGGGTGCATGTTCCCCTTTGAATCAGAATTTTTGTATCCTTTGGATAAATACCTAGTAGTGCAATTCCTGGGTCATAAGATGGTTGGTTCTATTTTTAATTTTTTGAGGAACCTCCATACTGTTCTCCAGAGTGGCTACAACTAGTTTGCATTCACACCAACAGTGTAAAAGTGTTCCCCTTTCTCTAAATTCTTTTCAACATCTGTTGTTTTCTGAGGTGTTAATTTTTATCCATTCCAACAGGTGTCAGGTGGTATCTCATTGTGGTTTTGATTTGTATTTCCCTGATGATGAGCGATGTTGATCATCATTTTATTTGTTAACAATCTGGATGTCTACAATCTGGAAAACAATCTGGAAAAGTGTATAATCATGTATTCTGCCCATTTCTTCACTGGATTGTTTGTTTTTTTGGGGGGGTGCTTTCTTAAGTTCTTTATAGATGTTGCATACTAACCTTTTATCCAATATGTCATTTGCAAATATCTTCACCCATCCCGTTGGTTGCCAGTACCAAACAGTCTTGGTAATTACAGCTTTGTAATACAGCCTGAAGTCTGGAATTGTGATGCTTCCAGAACCAATTTTCTTTTTCAACATTACTTTGGCTATTCAGGGTCTTTTGTGGTTCCATACAAATTTTAGAATTGTTTGTTCTAACTCCATGAAGAATACTGGTGTTATTTTGATAGGGATTGCGTTGAATATGTAGATTGATTTTGGTTGTATCGACATTTTAACAATATTTGTTCTTCCAATCCATGAACATGAATATTTTTCCATTTCTTTGTCTTCAATTTCTTTCATAAGCATTCTATAGTTTTCAGTATATAAATTTTTACCTCTTTGGTTAGGTTTATTCCTAAGTATTTTATGGGTTTTGGTGCAATAAAAAATGGGATCAGTTCCTTGATTTCTCTTTCGGCAGCTTTATTATTGGTGTATAAAAATGCAACCTATTTTTGTATGTTGATTTTATATCCTTCGACTTTGCTGGGTTCATGTATCAGTTCTAGCAGGTTTTGGTGGAGTCTTTTCGGTTTTCCACATAGAATACCATGTCATTTGTGAAGATTGAAAGTTTGACTTCTTCCTTGATGATGTGTATGCCTTTTATATCTTTTTGTTGTCTGATTGCTGAGGCTAGGACTTCCAGTGCTATGTTGAACAACAGTGGTAAGAGTGGACATCTCTGTCGTATTCTTGACCTTAGGGGGAAAGTTCTCAGTTTTTCCCCATTGAGGATGAAATTATCTATGGGTCTTTCATATGTGACCTTTATGATGTTGAGGTATGTTACTTCTATCCCTATTTTCTTGAAGGTTTTTACCAAGAAAGGATGCTGTATTTTGTCAAATGCTTTTTCTACATCTATTGAGAGGATCATGTGGTTCTTATTCCTTCTTTTATTAATGTGATGTATCACATTGATTGATTTGTGGATATTGAACCAGTCCTGCATCCCAGGAATAAATTCCACTTGATCATGGTGAATAATATTTTTTAATTTTTTAATGTTTATTTTATTTATTTTTGAGACAGAGAGAGAAATAGCATGAATGGGGGAGGGGCAGAGAGAGAGGGAGACACAGAATCGGAAGCAGGCTCCAGGCTCTGAGCCATCAGCCCAGAACCTGACGCAGGGCTCGAACTCACAGACCGCGAGATCATGACCTGAGCTGAAGTCGGACGCTTAACTGACTGAGCCACCCAGGCGCCCCAATATTTTTAATGTATTATTGGATTTGACTTGCTGTCTTGCTGAGAAATTTTGCATCCATGTCATCAGGGAAATTGGTTTGTAATTCTTCTTTTTAGTGGGGTCTTTGTCTGGATTTGTAATCAAGGTAATGTTGGCTTCACAGAATGAGTTTGGAAGTTTTTCCTTCCATTTCTATATTTTGGAACAGTTCAAATGTATTTGAGGCATTTCTTCCTTCTTATGGAAGGCCTGGAATGCTATACATTTTCTTCTTATGACAACATTTGCTGCATCCCAGAGGTTTTGGACTGTAATGTTTTCATTTTCATTACTTCCATGTTTTTTTTTTTTCCTTAATTTCCTGGTTAACCCATTCATTCTTTAGTAGGATGTTCTTTAATTTCCAAGTATTTGTGTTCTTTCCTAATTCTTTCTTGTGGTTTATTTCGAGTTTCACAACATTGTGTTCTGAAAATATGCAAGTTATGATCTTGATCTTTCGTACTTGTTGAAGGCAGATTTGTGACCCAGTATGTGATCTATTCTGTAGAATGTTCCATGTGCACTTGAGAAGAATGTGTATTCTAGTGCTTTAGGATTAAATGTTCTGAATATATCTGTTAAGCCTATCTGGTACAGCGTGTCATTCAAAGCCATTGCTTCCTTATTGATTTTTTGCTTACATGATCTGTCCATTGTTGTAAGTGGGGTGTCAAAGTCCCCTACTATTATTGTATTATTATCAGTGAGTTTCTTTGTGTGTGTGATTAATTGATTTATATATTTAGGTTGTCCAATTTGGGGACATAAATGTTTATAATTGTTAGGTCTTCCCGGTGGATAGATTCCTTAATTATGATATAATGCCATTTTTCATCTCATGTTAGACTTTGTTTTAAAAACTAGTTTGTCTGATATTAGTATGGCTACCTTGGCTTTCTTTTGGCGAGCATTATCATGATAGATGGTTCTCCATCCCCTCATTTTTTTTTTAATTTTTTTTCAACGTTTATTTATTTTTTTGGGACAGAGAGAGACAGAGCATGAACGGGGAAGGGGCAGAGAGAGAGGGAGACACAGAACCGGAAACAGGCTCCAGGCTCTGAGCCATCAGCCCAGAGCCTGACGCGGGGCTCGAACTCACGGACCGCGAGATCGTGACCTGGCTGAAGTCGGACGCTTAACCTTCTGCGCCACCCAGGCGCCCCTCCATCCCCTCATTTTTAATCTACAAGTGTCTTTAGGTCTAAATGAGTCTCTTGTAGGCAGCATATAGATGGGTCTTGTTTTGTTGTTGTTGTTGTTTTGTTTTGTTTTAAATCCATTCTGATACTCTATGCCTTTTGATTGGAGCATTTAGCATGTAGAGTGATTATTGAAAGATATTAATTTAGTGCCATTGTGTTGCCTATAGAGTTGGTGTTTCTAGTGATGTTCTCTTGTCCTTTCTCGTCTTTATTGCTTTTGGTGTTTTTTGGTTTGTTTGTTTTTTTTTTTTCTCCACTCAGAAAGTCCCCCTTAAAATTTCTTGCAGGGCTGGTTTGGTGGTCATGAACTTCTTTAGTTTTTGGTTTCCTGGGAAACCCCTTATCTCTTCTTTCATTCTGAATGATAGACTTTCTGGATAAAGAATTCTTGGCTGCATATTTTTCTGATTCAGAAATATTGAATATATCCTGCCACTCCTTTATAATCTGCCAAATTTCTGTGTACAGATATGCTGCAAACATGATCTGTCTTCCTTAGTAGGTTAAGGACTTTTTTCTGCAAACCTTAATGCTTTCATGATTCTTTTTTTTTTCTTTGTGCATTTTGTGAATTTGACTATGATATGCATTGGTGATGGTTGGTTTTTGTTGAATCTAAGAGGAGTTCTCTGTGCCTCTTGGATTTTGATGTCTGTCTTTCCCTGGATTAGGAAAGTTTTACTGCTATAATTTGTTCACATAAAACTTCTGGTCTTTTTTTTTCTTTCTTCATCTTCTGGGACTACCATTTTATGAATGTTCTTCCTCTTCAATAAGTTGCTGAGTTCTCTAAGTCTTTATATTGTGATATTTTGCCTTTATTTCTCTTTTTTCCTGCTTCATTATTTTTCATAATTTTATCTTCTATGTCACTGATTTGCTGCTCTGCTTCGTCCATCCTTGCTGTTAAATCATCCATTTGAGATTGCATCTTGGTTAAAGCATTTTTAATTTCAGCCTGACTATATTTTAATGCTTTTATCTCTGCAAAAAGGGATTCTCTGGTGTCCTTTGTGCTTTTTTCATCCCCAGCTACTATTCTTATAATCGTGGTTTTAAATTTTAGTTCAGACATCTTACTTATACCTGTGTTGAGTACATTCCTGGCTGTCATTTCTTCGTGTTCTTTATTTTAGGGGTGAATTCCTCTGTCTTATCATTTTGGAGGGGAAAAAAGTTAATACAATAACAAATTAAAATTAAAAAATTAAAATCAAAACAAAACAAATGAAGTAAGCTAGATCCTAAGTGTGTTTAAGTCTGCTTTTTGTGAGAAGCTTGATAGAAGGGGAAACAAGAGAAAGGATAAAATGTTAAAAAAAATAATTTAAAGATTAAAAAAATAAAGATAAAGTAAAGAAAAAAACAGAATAAAACATTTAAAAATTTAAAAAGTTTGCTCTCTCTGTATCCAAGAAAGAGAAAGAAAAGAAAGAAAGCAAAAAGAAAAAAAAAACATAAGCAAAAACATAAGCAAAGAAAATGAACAAAGAAATAAACAGAATGGAACCTTAATGAAGTTACATCCAGTTGCCCCTGGAACTGAAACTTTGCAGGAGGTGGAAGGGATTTGGTCTTCTGTGGGATGTGCCTGGAGGGCGCCGGTGGTTGGGGTTTGGTGTAAAGTCTCTGTTCTCCACTTGGCTTAGTTCAGTGGGGTCTATCCATGTACATGTGCACTAGAAGTGAAAATGTCTTTTCCCAGCTTTCTATTCTCTGGCGTGGGAATTTGTGTCCCCGTAGACACATAATCAAGCACCCTTCCTATGTCTCAGGCTTCTGTCATCTCCCCACCTTTACCCTGTCTCTGTCCAAGATGTCTGCTTGCCAAGTGGCACTTCCCTCCAGAGTTTTATCTCAGATGCAGCTTGGACCCACCCTGATTCTATGGGGGAGGGTCTGAGCAATGGCTGGTGCTGGCTAGTCCCAGAAAACATTTGCACAATTGCATAGTGGCAGAGGCTCCGAGATTATGGTAAATAACAGCACACAGCTGGCACCAGGTTTCACTGCACTCTGATATCTTTGTCTCAATACCAGCAAATGTGGCTGCTCTCTGGGGTCTGCTGGGACTTTTGCCCTCCTGGAGGCTGTATTGCCTCTCCCAAATGCACTCCAATCAAGGGAACCAGTCTCCCAATGTAGCACATGGACTCCTCAAACCACACTGCCTGCTCCTGAGGATTCACCCTACTTCCTAGCTGGAGTATTGCCAGGCACTGAACTCCAAAACTTCAAACTCTGTGCTCCACAGTTTGTAGAACCCTGGCAATTTTGAAATCCTCTCCTTTCTCCCCATCAATAGTTTTTGGGAAAAGACTTCTTGTCCAGTCTCCTGAGAGTGTTTTCACTCTTTTTCTCTCTCTTTCTCTCCAGCTACATTCAAGGGGAGTGCTTTTCTTGCATATGATTCCAATGTGCTGCACTTTCCCCCTTTCTCTTTATCTCTCTGTCTTCTCTCTGTGAAAATGAATCCCTATTTCCCATGGCTTCATGGCCTTCCTCTCCCCCACTTCACCTCTTTGCACCCCATACCTGCCAAATTCTCTGGCTAAAACTATGCAGATTGTTGCATTAATCTGCAGATCAATTTCCTAGGTGTTTAAAATGGTTTGATGGTGATCTAGCTGCATTTCATGGATGAGACAAGCTCAGGGTCCCCATACTACTGTACCATCTTAACTCTCCCTGGTGTCATGCATTCTATAACAAACTTGTAACAACACATATCCACCATCAGAGTATCATACAGAGCAGTGTCACTGTCCCTAAAAATCTTCTGTGCTCGCCTATTCATCTTGCCCTCCCTAAACCTCTGTAGGCCTCTTATTTATTTATTTATTTATTTATTTATTTATTTATTTATTTCTGTCTTCATAGTTCTTCCTTTTTTGAAGGCAATAAAATTTTAATGGTAAAATAACAAAACAATTCAAGAAAGAAGATATACATTATTTCTAGATCTGAGGAAGAGAGAAAGGAACTGGCATATGGACAGGTGGGCCACCACCATTCTCTCCCACTTATTCTACTTTATTCTGCTTCTTAATTCACATGTTCTCTATAAGGCTTCAAGATGTTTTCATTCTGCTTTCAGGCACTGGAACTGCATGGAGGTTGCATGGCATTGTCTGTGTGTGGGCAAGGTGGGCATGTGATGTTTTAAAGCATGTGATGTTCCTCGTACCAGAAACTCTCAGTTGAAGAGCTTTTAAAGTCCACTGAGATTCCAAAGTAGAACTTTCCAGTTCATAGTTCTTTGGTTGATACAGCCCAGCCCCCTCCCTAGTTAGCTCAAGTCTATTTAAAATTCCCTTTCCTAGTTGAAAATAAATAGTTGGCTTCTTTGGAATTACTTTAGAAAAGGTGGAGACATGTGGACAATGAGTTCAAACACTTGCCTCGTCCTGAGCTTCCACAGTGCCTGTATAGGAAATGTAGATCCACTAATCAATTTCCTCACTTGTATAACAAGCTAACTTCTCTTTTTTTAATTAAAAATGTTTTTAAACATTTTTTATTTTTGAGAAAGCAAGAGCGGGGGAGGGGCAGAGAGAGGGAAAAACGATCTGAAGCAGGCTCCAGGCTCTAAGCTGTTGAGCACAGAGCCTGGCATGGGACTCCAACTCACAAACTGTAAGATCATAACCTGAGCCAAAGACAGGCACTTAGCTGACTGAGCCACTCAGGCGCCCCTCTATTTTCTTTTTTAATTTATTTTGAGAGAGAGAGAGAGCAAGCAGAGGAGATAGCAAACAAACATCCTGATCCTGAACCAGATTGCTGCTAACGATGGGTGGAACATTTTGGGAGGTTAGGGCCCCTTTCTGGTGAAGAAAAGGCCCCTTTAGTGCACATTGTCCTTGGATATTTTTTAAAACTTTCTTCTTAATTTGATCATGTGCTCAGATACTATCATATTAATAAGTAACCTTGAGAATTTTGCCCATATGTATAAAGCATAATGCATTTATAGGAGGAAGGATCACATTAAAAGAATAATACTCAAATTTGGAAGACTTTGAACTCTCATTTGAAGAAACAAAAAATTTTAAATATATTGTAAGATTGCTTTTATAAAGCAATTGTAACTCTAGTTACAATCAGCTCTGCAGGAATTAAATGCTGTTATATTGCAGAAAAAGGATGTTCAAAACCATTTGTTTCCCTAATAGGTGAAGGATATTTCAAACCACTTTTGTGTCTTTCTAAATATTGTTACACAAGAAATATTCCTCATTTCTACAGATAGCAGGCTTGAAAGTGTAGTGTGAGACTGTCTTGTAATATCCTCCTTTTATAGATAAGGAAACAGGTTGAGATTGAGATCTTTCCTGAGATTGTAGGTGTAAACACTGCAGCCCTGAGACTGGAGTCATGTCTCCTGAGTCCCAGACTTTTTATAATATACTGTATTTCTCTATTTGGGAGGAAGAAATTCTTAATTATTTGGTTTGTTGTTGTTGTTGTTATTTTGTTTTTTTAAAGAGTCTAATACTTATAATATCCACCTTCATGGTAAACATAGTGTAAATATGCTAAACAATTAAAAACAAATGTATTTATCTAAATCTCAGTTAGGATTTAATATTAACAAGGTGGAAGAAAAGAGTACCAAATAATGGGTTTGGGATAATGTTATAAAAATATGTCTACCCTTGAAAAATCTCCAAATTTAATTATATAACATTTTTACAGTCTCTTTTTTTTTAATTTTCTTTTTTTTTTTTAAATTTACATCCAAATTAGTTAGCATATTGTGCAACAATGATTTCAGGAGTCCATTCCTTAATGCCCCTTACCCATTTAGCCCATTTCCCCTCCCACAACTGCTCCAGTAAACCTCAGTTTGTTCTCTGTATTTATGAGTCTCTTCTGTTTTGTCCCCCTCCCTGTTTCTCCATTATTTTTGTTTCCCTTCCCTTAGGTTCATTTGTTTTGTCTCTTAAAGTCCTCATTTGAGTGAAGTCATATGATTTTTGCCTTTCTCTGACTGACTAATTTACTTAACATAATACCCCCAATTCCATCCACGTAGCTGCAAATAGCAAGATTTTGTTCTTTTTGATTGCCGAGTAATACTCCATTGTATATATATACCACATGTTCTTTTTTTATATAAAATTTATTGTCCAATTGGTTTCCATACAACACGCAGTGATCATCCCAAAAGGTGCCCTCCTCAATACCCATCACCCACCCTCCCTCCTCCCCACCCCCCATCAACCCTCAGTTTGTTCTCAGTTTTTAAGAGTCTCTTATGCTTTGGCTCTCTCCCTCTCTAACCTCTTTTTTTTTTCTTCCCCTCCACCATGTACTTCTGTTAAGTTTCTCAGGATCCACATAAGAGTGAAAACATATGGTATCTGTCTTTCTCTGTATGACTTATTTCACTTAGCATCACACTCTCCAGTTCCATCCACGTTGCTACAAAAGGCCACATTTCATTCTTTCTCATTGCCACGTAGTATTCCATTGTGTATATAAACCACAATTTTTTTATCCATTTGTCACTTGATAGACATTTAGGCTCTTTCCATAATTTGGCTATTGTTGAGAGTGCTGCTATAAACATTGGGGTACAAGTGCCCCTATGCATCAGCACTCCTATACCCCTTGGGTAAATTCCTAGCAGTGCTATTGCTGGGTCATAGGGTACGTCTAGTTTTAATTTCCTGAGGAACCTTCACACTGTTTTCCAGAGCAGCTGCACCAGTTTGCATTCCCACCAACAGTGCAAGAGGGTTCCCATTTCTCCACATCCTCTCCAGCATCTATAGTCTCCTGATTTGTTCATTTTGGCCACTCTGACTGGTGTGAGGTGATATCCGAGTGTGGTTTGGATTTGTATTTCCCTGATGAGGAGTGACGTTGAGCATCTTTTCATGTGTCTGTTCGCCATCTGGATGTCTTCTTTAGAGAAGTGTCTATTCATGTTTTCTGCCCATTTCTTTACTGGATTATTTGTTTTTCAGGTGTGAAGTTTGGTGAGCTCTTTGTAGATTTTGGATACTAGCCCTTTGTCCGATATGTCATTTGCAAGGATCTTTTCCCATTCCGTTGGTTGTCTTTTAGTTTTGTTGATTGTTTCTTTTGCCATTCAGAAGCTTTTCATCTTCATGAGGTCCCAATAGTTCATATTTGCTTCTAATTCCATTGCTTTTGGGGATATTTCAAGTAAGAAAGTGCTGCAGCTGAAGTCAGAGAGGTCTTTTCCTGCTTTCTCCTCTAGGGTTTTGATGGTTTCCAGTCTCACATTCAAGTCTTTATCCATTGTGAGTTTGTTTTTGCAAATGGTGTAAGAACGTGGTCTAGTTTCATCCTTCTGCATGTTGCTGTCCAGTTCTTCCAGCACCATTTGTTAAAGAGACTGTCTTTTTCCCATTGGATATTCTTTCCTGCTTTGTCAAAGATTAATTGGCCATACTTTTGTGGGTCTAGTTCTGGGGTTTCTATTCTATTCCACTGGTCTATGTGTCTGTTTTTGTGCCAATACCATGCTGTCTTGATGATTACAGCTTTGTAGTAGAGGCTAAAGTCTGGGATTGTGATGCCTCCTGCTTTGCTCTTCTTCAAAATTACTTTGGCTATTCGGGGCCTTTTGTGGTTTCATACAAATGTTAGGATTGCTTGCTCTAGCTTCGAGAAGAATGCTGGTGCAATTTTCATTGGGATTGCATTGACAGTGTAAATAGCTTTGGGTAGTATTGACATTTTGACAATATTTATTCTTCCAATCCATGAGCACGTAATACTTTTCCATTTCTTTATGTCTTCTTCAATTTCCTCCATTAGCTTTCTATACTTTTCAGCATACAGATCTTTTACATCTTTGGTTAGGTTTATTCCTAGGTATTTTATGCTTCTTGGTGTAATTGTGAATGGGATCAGTTTCTTTATTTATCTTTCTGTTGCTTCATTAGTAGGGTATAAGAATGCAACTGATTTCTGTACATTGATTTTGTATCCTGCGACTTTGCTGAATTCATGTATCAGTTCTAGGAGACTTTTGGTGGAGTCTATCGTGTTTTTTTTTAATTTTTTTTATGTTTATTATTGAGAGACAGAGAGACACAGAGCATGAGCAGGGGAGGGACAGAGAGAGAGGGAGACACAGAATCCGAAGCAGGCTCCAGACTCTGAGCTGTCAGCACAGAGCCCGATGCGGGGCTCGAACTCACAAACTGCGAGATCATGACCTGAGCCAAAGTCGGTCGCTTAACCAACTGAGCCACTCAGGCACCCCAATCGTGTTTTCAATGTATAATATCATCTCATATACAAAAAGTGAAAGGTTGACATCATCTTTGCCAATTTTGATGCCTTTGATTTCCTTTTGTTACCTGATAGCTGATGCTAGCACTTCCAACAATATGTTAAACAACAGAGGTGAGAGTGGACATCCCTGTCGTGTTCCTGATCTCAGGGTAAAGCTCTCAGTTTTTCCCCATTGAGGATGATATTAGCTGTGGGCTTTTCATAAATGGCTTTTATGAATATTAAGTATGTTCCTTCTATCCCCACCTTCTCGGGGGTTTTTATTAAGAAAGGATGCTGAATTTTGTCAAATGCTTTTGCTGCATCTATTGACAGGATCATATGGTTCTTATCTTTTCTTTTATTAATGTGATGTATCACACTGATTGATTGGCAAATGTTGAACCATCCCTGTAGCCCAGGAATGAATTCCACTTGATCATGGTGAATAATTTTTTGTATATGCTGTTGAATTTGATTTGCTAGTATCTTCTTGAGAATTTTTGCATCCATATTCATCAGGGATTTTGGCCTGTAGTTCTGTTTTTTTACTGGGTCTCTGTCTGGTTTAGGAATCAAATTAATGTTGGCATCATAGAATGAGTCTGGAAGATTTCCTTCCCTTTCTATTTTTTGGAATAGCTTGAGAAGGATAGGTAATATTTCTGCTTTAAATGTCTGCTAGAATACCCCTGGGAAGACATCTGGTCCTGGACTCTTATTTGTTGGGTGATTTTTGATAACTGATTCAATTTCTTCGCTGGTTATGGCTCTGTTCAAGCTTTCTATTTCTTCCTGTTTGAGTTTTGGAAGTGTGTGGGTGTTTAGGAATTTGTCCATTTCATCCAGGTTGTCCAGTTTGTTGGCATATAATTTTTCATAGTATTCCCTGATAATTGTTTGTATTTCTGAGAGATTGGTTGTAATCATTCCATTTTCATTCATGATTTTATCTATTTGGGTCATCTCTCTTTTCTTTTTGAGAAGCCTGGCTAGAGGTTTGTCAATTTTGTTTATTTTTTCAAAAAACCAACTCTTGGGTTCATTGATCTGCTCTACAGTTTTTCTAGATTCTATATTGTTTATTTCTCTATGATCTTTATTATTTCTCTTCTTCTTCTGTGTTTGGGAGTGTCTTGCTGTTCTGCTTCTATTTCCTTTAGGTGTGCTGTTAGATTTTGTATGTGGGATTTTTCTTGTTTCTTGAGATAGGCCTGGATTGCAATGTATTTTCCTCTCAGGACTGTAATTGCTACATCCCAAAGCGTTTGAATTGTTGTATTTTCATTTTTATTTGTTTCCATATATTTTTAAAATTCTTCTCTAATTGCCTGGTTGACCCATTCATTCTTTAGTAGGGTGTTCTTTAACCTCCATTTTTTGGAGGTTTTCAAGACTTTTTCCTGTGGTTGATTTCAAGCTTCATAGCATTGTGGTCTGAAAGTATGCATGGCATGATCTCAATTCTTGTATATTTATGAAGGGCTGTTTTGTGACCCAGTATATGATCTATCTTGGAGAGTGTTCCATGTGAACTTGAGAAGAAAGTATATTCTGTTGCTTTGGGATGCAGAGTTCTAAGTATATCTGTCAGTCCATCTGATCCAATGTATCATTCAGGGCCCTTGTTTCTTTATTGATTGTGTGTCTAGATGATCTATCCATTGCTCTAAGTGGTGTATTAAAGTCCCCTGTAATTACCACATTCTTATGAACAAGGTTGCTTATGTTTGTGATTAATTGTTTTATATATTTTGGTGCTCTGAATTTGGTGCATAGACATTTATAAATGTTAGCTCCTCTTGATGGATAGACCCTGTAATTATTATATAATGTCCTTCTTCATCGCTTGTTACAGCCTTTAATTTGAAGTCTAGTTTATCTGATATAAGTATGGCTACTCCAGCTTTCTTTTGACTTCCAGTAGCATGATAGATAGTTCTCCATCCCCTCACTTTCAATCTGAAGGTGTCCTCAGGTATAAAATGAGCCTCTTGTAGACAGCAAATAGATGGGTCTTGTTTTTTTTTGTTCATTCTGATACCCTATGTCTTTTGGTTGGAGCATTTAGTCCATTTACATTCAGTGTTATTTTAGAAAGATATGGGTTTAGAGTCATTGTGATGTCTGTAGGTTTCATGCTTGTAGTGATGTCTCTGGTACTTAGTGGTCCCTCCAACATTTCACTCACAGAATCCTCCTTAGGATCTCTCGTAAGGCTGGTTTAGTGGTGATGAATTCCTTCAGTTTTTGTTTGTTTGGGAAGACCTTTATCTCTCCTTCTATTCTGAAGGACAGACTTGCTGGATAAAGGATTCTCAGCTGCATATTTTTTCTGTTCATCACATTGAAGATTTTCTGCCATTACTTTCTGGCTTGCCAAGTGTCAGTAGATAGATCCGTCACAAGTCTTATCAGTCTCCCTTTATATGTTAGAGCCTGTTTATCCCTAGCTGCTTTCAGAATTTTCTCTTTATCCTTGTATTTTGCCAGTTTCACTATGATATATCATGCAGAAGATCTATTCAAGTTATGTCTGAAGGGTGTTCTCTGTGCCTCTTGGATTTCAATGCTGTTTTTCTTTCCCAGAAAAGCTTCCCTATCAGGAAGTTCTCAGGTATGATTTCTTCCCATATACCTTCAGCCCCTTTCTCTCTCTCTTCCTCTGGAATCCCATTTATGCATATATTATTATGTTTCATCGCATCACTCAGTTCTCTATCTCTCCCTTCATACTCCTGGATTTTTTTATCTCTCTTCTTCTCAGCTTCCTCTTTTTCCATAATTTTATCTTCTAATTCACCTATTCTCTCCTCTGCGTCTTCAGTCCTAGCTGTGGTCGCCTCCATTTTATTTTGCAGCTCATTTATAGCATTTTTTAGCTCCTCATGAATGTTTCGTAGTCCCTTGATGTCTGTAGCAATAGATTATCTGCCATCTTGTATACTGTTTTCAAGCCCAGAGATTAATTTTATGACTATTATTTTAAATTCATTTTCTGTTATATTGCTTAAATCGTTTTTGATCAGTTCATTAGCTATCACTACTTCCTGGAGTTTCTTTTGAGGAGAATTCTTCCGTTTTGTCATTTTGGATAGTCCCTGGAGTGGGGCAGAACTGCAGGGCTCTTCCTCTGTGCTGTCTGGAGTAACTTGCATTGGTGGGCAGGGCAGTCAGACCTGATGTCTGCCCCCAGCCCACCGCTGGTGCCACAGTCAGACTGGTGTGTACCTTATCTTCCCCTCTCTCAGGTGCAGGACTCACTGTGGAGTGGTGTGGCCCCTGTCTGGGCTGCTTGCACACTGCCAGGCTTGTGGTGTTGCTTCGATGGGATCTGGTGTATTAGCCGGGGTGGATATGCAAGGTGCTCACTGGTGGGAGGGGCAGACTCAGCTTGCTTTCCCTTCAGTCATCTGCTTTGGGAGGGGCCTTGTGGCACCGGGAAGGAGGCAGACCTGTTGGAGGGATGGATCCACAGAAGCACAGTGTTGGGTGTTTGCACGGTGCAAGCAAGTTGAGTGTTGGGAACTGGTTCCCTTTGGGTTTTGGCTGGGGGATGGGTGAGGGAGATGGTACTGGCCAGTGCCTTTGTTCCCCACCGATCTGAGCCTTGTCCTCTGGGGCTCAACAACTCTCCCTCCCGTTGTCCTCTAGCCCTCCCATCTCTGAGCAGAATTGTTGACTTATAGCATTCCAGATATTAAGTCCTGTTGGCTGTCAGAACTCACGCAGTCTGGCCCTCTGCTTTGCAAGCCAGACTCGGGGGTTCTGCCTTGCCCGTGGGGCTGCCCCTACACTGCCCCAGCTCCCTCCCACCAGTCCATAGAGCATGCACTGCCTCTCCACCCTTCCTACCCTCTTCTGTGTGCCTCTTGTCTATGCTTGGCTCCAGAGATTCCATTCTGCTAGTCTTCTGGCAGTTTTTTGGGTTATTTAGGCAGATGTGGGTGGAATCTAACTGATCAGCAGGACGTGGTGAGACCAGCGTCCTCCTTTGCCACCAACTTCCACAGTCCTCCTGCCCACATGTTCTTTATCCATTCATCCATCGGTGGACATTTGAGCTCTTTCCATACTTTGGCTATTGTAGATAATGCTGCTATAAACATGGGGGTGTGTGTGTCCCTGTGTCCCTTTGAAACAGCACACCTCTATCTCGTGGAAAAATGCCTAGTAGTGCAATTGCTGGGTCATAGGGTAGTTCTATTTGTAGTTTTTTGAGGAATCTCCATACTGTTTTCCAGAGTGGCTGCACCAGCTTGCATTCCCATGTTAATTATTGTTAATTTCTGTTCTCAATGCAGCCATGACCAATGTATGCATGGTCCACAGTATAGGGACTCGTGCTTGCTGGCTTCCTTTCTCTATCTTTAGCAAAAGAAATGCTGAGTGGAATAGCAAACATTATATGAACTGCCCTTCCAGAAAAGATATCTGCAACATATTAAGCATGTTCTGGCTATTTCTATGTTCAGTGCATCCATGTCACATGGGACTTGATAAGAGGGTCCTTCTAGAGTGAATATTCTGGGATCTGTGATGCCTTCCTCCATATATAAGATGCCATGTATCCAGAGGGAATGTGCTTCATCTAGGCTTTGCCTTTTCCTGAAGAGGCTGTTTACTTTCAACAGACTACAACCTCATGATTTCTGTCTAAGTAGCATTTACCTAGGAGACCCTATTTGAGTGCCGGAGTTTATTAACCATGTTCTTTTATCATCTGTATTTGCTTTGCTGTCTGGAGCCTTGTTGACCCTGGAAAGACTGTCCCTTTAAGGGCTAGTCAATTCCCTTTTTTTTTTTTTTTAATTTTTTTTTCAACGTTTTTTATTTATTTTTGGGACAGAGAGAAACAGAGCATGAACGGGGGAGGGGCAGAGAGAGAGGGAGACACAGCATCAGAAACAGGCTCCAGGCTCCGAGCCATCAGCCCAGAGCCTGACGCGGGGCTCGAACTCACGGACCGCGAGATCGTGACCTGGCTGAAGTCGGAGGCTTAACCGACTGCGCCACCCAGGCGCCCCAGGGCTAGTCAATTCCTAAAGATAGTAACCCCAGGAGTGCACCTGGAAAGTGCAACCAATCCAGAGCCCACACTCCAATTTACCTGCTTTATCAGGCTCTAGTACTCTAGGTCACTCTGTACCTGCTCTACTAATTCCAGGACCAGGTGCCAAACAACCAGGGATCGCTCTGTGTCTCAGACCCTGTTGAAATGATTCAAGCCAGCTAATAAAAAATCTGCTTACCCTGCCTTACCTGTTCCTTCCTTCAGAAGCTACAATAACATGTTTCCCCCTGGCTTCCTGCACCTCCTGAACCACTGTGATGCTTTCCCATGTGTCCCTGCATGATGTGGCATGCCCCTCCTCTGGAGATCTGTGAAAAACAAGCTATCTTCTCAAGGGCAATCACATCCTAATCTGTTGGCCTTATTATACTCCAAATTTTATATTAATACATTATACTTGAGAACATAAGAGACGACAACATTCAGATTGGCAAATTATTTGCCCTCACACTTGGTTAGTTTATGTGCCAGACCAGGCTCAACCTGGGGCATTTTATACCTTTCAGGCAGGTTTCTCCTCTGGCACATTTGACTGAACCTGATCAGCCACACTTCTGATCATCCCCAAAGATGACTTTTCTGAAAGAGGGAGTTTACATATAAGCCAAGTTCTAGTACAAAGGGGAAAAAATCATTTCAAAATCTACTCTAGTCGGCTTTCTCCACTTTTAATCTCCTGGGGTGATAATTTAAATTCTTTCTATTAATGTGCAATAATAGGGTGGGGGCTGAAATTCTAACCTGAGTCATCCTGTCTCCACCCTGGACTCAGGTGCCTGACATGAATAATATCCTCCCTCTCCATTAACTTGAAAAAGCAGCTGCCAAGCTGTGATCACAAGCAAGCTGTAGGACAGAACTGACCTGGGTTCAAATGAAGGTAAACTACTGCTTGTTCTTTCTTGCAAAGGGACAAGGAAGTGGACAAAGAACATGCATGGGTTCCATGGAGTAGGCAGATAAAAGAAAGTTAATAGTGTAAGCAATGGGACACACAAGCCTGGCTTAGAATCCTCACTCCCGCTCTGATTAGCTGTATGATCTTAGACAAATTAATTAACCTCTCTGAGCCTCAGCTTCTTTGTCAGTAAGATGACAAAATAAGAGAAAAATGAGAAGTAACATTTTCTGAGCAATTTTGATGTGCCATTGTTTTCAATGCTTTCTATTAGTAGCTAATTGAATAATACTTAAATGTGATGTAGGTCCCATTGTATGGATGAAGAAACTAGGTGAAGAGGTTAGGATGCACATCCACGTAGCCTGCTGTGTTCAGGAGTTCAGGCCATTTCATGACCATGACAACATGGATGTAGAATAATGCCAGCCGGTGGTCAGCATCCATTGCTATCATTGACTGGTAGAGACTGAGTAGGGCTATTCTTATTCATAAGCAACAGCTGTTAATGCTTTTTGGGAACAAAGCTGCTCTCACTTGTGTGGTTATACTCAATGTGCCAATTCCTCCTCCTTATGGTTTCTTTCCAGTCTTCTTCCCCAGAGCTAGAGGGGAAGGAGCCTGGTTCTGGTAACTCCTCCTACTATGAGTTCACTGAGGGAGAAGAGTTCAGACCTGGCTGGGAGTGGGGCAGGGATCCTCATATCCTGACCCCAAGATACGTCTGGAAATCCATAAGCATTATCCTCAGCCATCCCTGTCCCTAATGTGCTCCAGTGTCCCACAGCCATGGTCTTATTGCAAAAGCTGTCTAACTGGTTCTCAAACTCTTCCTTGCCTTCATTCAACCTTAGGTTCACACTTGTCCTCTCAGTCATGTCTCATTTGAGAAGCTGTTCTCATGAAGAGGTATGGGGCATGGAGAGTTGAATCTCAGAGGGAGGAAGGTTGAGGAGAGTGATGTGTGATCAGCTCCATCACCAATCCAGGGTAACCATTGTGGGTACTCAGGCTCAGTCTCATCAGGCGCTTAGCAGTATCTTCACAACAGAGGCTGGGCTGACGCTGACCAGAAAGATGGAGCTATATGGAAGGCATGGGGATGTCATCCCACATGGGCACAGCAGAAATGGAGTGGAAAACAAAAGTCCTGTGACTTGTAACATAAGCTCATTCTTCCAAAGTTGTGGATATTGTGGGGATATGGTGACAAATACATAAAATAAAGATTCTCTACAAGCTGGATTGATGGTATCGGAGGTTCAAAGCCCAGGAGGAGGAACTTGGATTTGACCTGCAGCCCCACCACCTCATTTGCACTTGTGGCATCCATCCTAATGGTTCTGTTGGGGCTTACATCTGTGACCAGGCTAAATTCATGATAGAAGGTACAGCTGAATGCTCAAGGGCCCTGCACTTTCAGGGCATTGCTTCAGAATAAGGTGGTTAAATTGGTAGTACCTGGGCAGAAACACCAATGCCTGTAATTTTCTAGCTCCATCCTGGCCTTGAAAATTGAAAGACTAGGGGCGCCTGGGTGGCTCAGTCGGTTAAGCGTCCGACTTCAGCTCAGATCACGATCTCACGGTCTGTGAGTTCGAGCCCCGCGTCGGGCTCTGGGCTGATGGCCCAGAGCCTGGAGCCTGCTTCCGATTCTGTGTCTCCCTCTCTCTCTGCTCCTCCCCCGTTCATGCTCTGTCTCTCTCTGTCTCAAAAATACATAAACGTTAAAAAAATTAAAAAAAAAAAGAAAATTGAAAGACTCAATTTCTGCTAGTTAGTACAGATTGCTGATCAGATGAGTTAGGAGAATTAGGAGATACCACTGGAGAGCCATGTGAAGAAATCAGATTTTGGGAAGTTGAATCATATTTCAAATGCACTGTGTAAGCCTTCTGTTTAAAGGTTGCCTTCTAGAAAGTTCTCTTATAATACTGAGGAATCATTTCACAGAATAAGTAGGAGCTCATTCCTAAACATAAAACCTACTGCCATCAGCTAGATTTTCCCAAATCTTTAAGAGTTTCCAGATGTGACATTATATAAGCTTTTCAAAAACAACTCATGGAGTAAAAAATAATTGCAAAAATATGGAAAAATTTCTTATTGCTCCTTTTCTTATTAACAAGATAAATCATAAACTTAAATTGCTCGAATGAGTGAGGGATGGTGCCCTGATGCCTTTGAAATTGTCCTAGATGGAATGGCAGGGTGTGTTAAGGGGGAAAACACAAGCTCACTTTGTAAAGGACAAAGCTGTGGAAGATAAAATCTTTGGAGTCAGCAAAGATGACTTTGATGGGTTTGATTCCCAACTTCACCCTAAATAGCAAGCCGATATTGGGCAAGTCTTATAATCCTGTGAACCTCAGTTTCTTCATCTGTAAAATGAGACTAGTATTTCTCTTATAGGCTTACTTTGAAGATTTTGATCAATAACCAATAAGAAGCGGTCAATTAATATTAGTTTTCTCCTTCTCCCTTACCAAACATGTTTTAGATGAAACAGCAGAAAGGGGCACAGGGTCATCTAAACATACCTCAGCTTCTCTGTGATGAGGAAGGGTACACAGGCAGCCAGTACAGGGTGCTCCTTCCTGCACCTCTAGCATATTTTTATTTTCTTCTCCCTTGTCCCTTGCTGGCCAGATTAAATGAATATCCCACCTAGTAAATGCTTCCAAAGTACACAAAAGACAGTGAAGGAAAAATCACAGCTATAAAAGGATTAAACGCTCCTAATGTTTCTCAGTTTTCTTTGTGAGGTGAGTTCTGGCCTTGTTTATTCCCTCCATATCCTCATATGTGAAATGGCCTCTGAGATGTTTTTAATTTTGAGCTTTCTATGATCTGTTCTCACTTGCTCTCCTGCCTAGGTGATGTTCTAAGCCCTTTAGCTCTTTAACTCACTTATCTTGATAACAACCCGTGAGGTAGTCACCATTGTTCCCCCTTTCACAGATAAGGAAACTGAGGCATAGAGGGATGAGTAATGTGCTCAACATCATAGAATGAGCAAGTGGCAGAGTGGGATCCAGGCCAAGCAATCTAGATCCAGAGTTTATGCTCATTCTGCTGTGTGCCTTTCCACCAAAGTCAAAATAAGAAAACTAAAGTCAGAGAGGCTTGGCTTCATGATATTGCCCTAAGCAGGGTATTTGAACCACAGTTTCTCTTGGAGAAAGACATGTGGCCCATGGACTCCTTTAGAAATCTCTACTTCCCTTGTTTTTCTGATGATACAGATACTTCATCACTCATCTTTTGGTGTTGGGACTGTGCATTTGGCTTGAGATCCTGAAAAACAAATTTGGTGGGAGTAGGATAACATTGGGAAGGGGCTGCATCCACACCTGGGGCTTTGTATGGGCAGAGCCTGGAGAAAGCACAGTTGGGTTTTCTGAGACAACAGTGCACAAAGGGATTAGTCAGGCAAGGCCAACACAAAGTGGTCAGATGGAATTGAAGGTGGCTTCTCAGGATCCTAGGAAGCAGTCTACGTGGGAAGCTAGCCTGAGTGGCAGTCAGCCCCAGGAAGTCCATATTCTGACCTGTAGCTGGATACCATGAATAAAACCATTGCAAGAGGGTCTTGTTCTCCACTCCATTGGCAGTGCAGTACAATGCCTGAAACATACTGAGCATTTAGTAACATACTGAGCATTAAGTAACAGGAGGGCTGGGACCCAGGATGGATCCAAGATCTAAAGAAGAACAGAGGATCGAGGGAGGTACTGAGGCAGGACTGTATGGACATTTGCAACAAATTGCTATGTGGGCACTGAGGACATAGGAATGATGAGGCTGGGCCTCTTAATCTGGGGTCTAACTGGGTGACAGTTTCCAGATCCACTGAATGGTGAAGCCAAAGTTTTTGTTCATTTTCTTCTTTAAAATTTGCTCAAAGACTGAAAGCATAAGGGATCTGCAGCAAGCAAATACAAGGGACCAAACATAGGTAACTGTAGAGGGCAGAGTAGAAGAAACAATGCAGGGCCTGACACTGCCAAGCCTTCTTAGGTGGCTTGGCACCAATAGGTTGGTAGGAAGTTGATGGAGCATTCATGGTAATTTTTACCTACAAGCAATAAGCATAACAGATCCCAGGGAAACCTATATTTGAAAGACTATTTTCGTATTATAGAAATCCTAAAGAAGCCATTAATTGATCATTAGTGACTGGGTAACATCTATAATTAAAAACTATAGTGGGGTGCCTTAGTTGGCTAAGTGTCTGACTCTTGATTTCAGCTCAGGTCATGATTTCACAGTCATGAGATCGAGCCTTGCCTTAGGTTCTGCACTGAGCATGAGCCTGCTTGGGATTCTCTCTCTCCCCTCTCTGTCTGCTCCTCCCTTACTCACGCACACACATGCTCTCGCTCTCTCTCTCTCCCTCTCAAAACAAACAAATAAATATTAAAAAAGTAAATAAAAGTATAGTTAATAAGTTTGAAATAAATTTAATAGTCTTGGCCAATACTTATAAAAAATGAAACAATGACACTAGGAAATATCTATGCATTGTACATAGTAAGATAGACTATTTTTTCATGAAAGTTTTGCTTCAATTTATAGAGTCATCTGTGTGTTTCTACTGAGTTGTGCTCAAAATGTATTTATGGCTGTGGATTTTAGTTAAAACAGGTTGAGAGTCATTCCTCCAAGCATTTGCTGAGAGCCTGTGAGTCAGATTCTATGCGAAGAGTGAGGGCTTTCAAAGCTCAGTTCTGCTCTAGGATAACCTTGGTGGACAGAAGGAACTGATACATGTTCAGTGTTCTATCAAGGGAAAGAGGAAAACATCATAGAGACAGGAACAAAATGATGGGCATTTCAGGATGGATAGGAGTGCTGGGGAAGCCCTAGCAAAAGGTTGACATTGTATATTATATGTATAGTTTACATGTTCACTACCTTCCAAACATTCTGATTGCATCAGATCTGATGCCATTCCCTTTGAGTTGACACCTAGTATGATCTCACCAAGACCCAAGAACTAGAACTGTCTGGGAATTAAATTGATGACTGTGGCATCACAAAGACATATTTTGGGAGCTACATTAAATTTTTCTTATAAAACAATATCAAATATCTGCTTGTGCTTGAAGAAATTTAAACAAATGTCTTGTACGAATGTAGTGTTCTCTTTTGTCATTTTATGTTTTGCAATGGTGTTAAGAGTCTCTGACTCAGGTAATGTGGTAATGTCATATCTTTGCTTCCAAATAAATATGCTACCAAAAAATGACTTCTGTTTCACAACTAATGTTACTCAATCTCTGAACCTGCCAAACACAGTGTCAGTAGTCTTTCATACTGTGTAAGTTTTGCATGCCATCCTAATAACCCTCCCAAAGAAACCTTCAGGACATTTAAGACTAGCTCATCAGTTGTGTTTTCTGCAAGTACGTGTGAGTGTGAAAATTGGAGCTGTCAATAGACTGAGAAAGATTACAACAATGGAAATGCAGTCTATGGGTGTGGTTAAAAAGATGTATATGTGATACCAAACACATGGATTAAGTGTCACCATCCGCAGAACATGAAACCTCACCCATCTATTCGCCAAGGGACAGATAGCCACTTCTAACTGGTAAAATGTTGTCTTTGGTTTAGAATATTCCTTAATGGGTTGCTCCTTCAAAGCAAAGAAAGTGGCTCAAGAACTTTAAGGGCATTTTGGTATATTTAGAAATAAATTAGTTTGTAAGTTTATATAAACATATACATTATTTTGTAATAGTCATTTATAGTCTGACTTTCTGAATTGTGGCTGTTTCATACAGGCTGTCTTCCAAGTGATTGTCACTATGGTACAATTTTGTCATCTGGGTTTAGTCAAAAGGTTTTTCAAGGGGGGGGTCATAAATTTTTACCAACTTTTTATTATAGAAAATTCTAGCCTAAAAATGGAGGTTGAAAGAATGGTACAATAAAAACACATTTAATTTCTGTCTAGGTTCAATGATTGTTACTATTTTGGATATTTATGTACACACACACACATATATATAATATACATATAACTACATATAAATACATATAATTAATACTTATGATTTAAATAAATATATTTTAATATAAAATAAAAATTTAAATAAAATCTTCATATCATGATTATAAAGTATTAAATTATAGGCATGATGAAGACAGACAAAGGAATTAGGGTTAAGACAATGCTTTATGATTCTAATAATGCTGGAAACATGGCATTTATACTGAGTAAAAAAAAGAGGATGGCAGGCAGGGGTGATAAAGGGCCAGAAAAAGGAGGGAGGCTCTTTGTTCCTCTGAGGTTGAATACCACTGGGATCATAGGTTCTGGAGGGAATTAAGGTGACAGTCCAGTTTGAAGACTGGGATGCTTGAACTTGAGATTATGGATGAATAACAACTATTGATATGACAAAGTCTAGGGCATAATTAGGAGATAAAGTTGAGAACATAATCATTATATGAGAAAACCAAGAGACCAAGGTATTAGAAGGATTTATGTGGATGTAAATAAACATCACAAAGTGTAAGAACAGAACTAGTGTTGAAGAAAGTGAAGGTGACTTATTTTTTTGCTTGTTGGTTTGCTTTTTTTGTTTTTAGGAAAGAGTGAGAAAAGAATAGAATGGAGTGAGAAGGGGGCGCCTGGGTGGCGCAGTCGGTTAAGCGTCCGACTTCAGCCAGGTCAGATCTCGCGGTCCGTGAGTTCGAGCCCCGCGTCAGGCTCTGGGCTGATGGCTCAGAGCTTGGAGCGTGTTTCCGATTCTGTGTCTCCCTCTCTCTCTGCCCCTCCCCCGTTCATGCTCTGTCTCTCTCTGTCCCAAAAATAAACGTTGAAAAAAAAAAATTAAAAAAAAAAAAAAAAAGAATGGAGTGAGAAGAAAAGAAGACATACTCTGCAGTCCCAATGGTATGAGAGGTAATGGGATAAAAAAAAAAAAAAAAGCGCCACCTCGGAGACAGCCATGAAGGGACATTGTGGAAGGGGCAGCTTTCCATAAGAACAAGGTGAAAAGAGCGTTCAGCATAGCTTTGGAAATCACTTTTGAAAAGCAATATAGTTTTTTGTTTGCTTTCTTTTACAATTCAATGGATTTTAGTATATTCACAGAACTATGCAACCAGTTACCCAACAAGAAACCCTCTACTCATCAGTAGCCCTTTCTTCTGCCAGACCCTAGCTCCATGCAACAAGTTAATGGAAGATTATGCAGTTATTAACTTTTTTGGTGAAGAGTATAGAATTATGGGGAACTGCTTGAGAAAGCATAAAGAAAAAATCCAGAATACAAAATTCTTCACAATATTCCATGCAATAACTCCATGCAATAATTATTGCAACCATATAGCACATGAAGAGATACTGTCAAAGTGAAGTGAAATATAAAAAATATATATATACTTTTTGCATGGTGGAGTTATCATCTCTGAAAATAAAATGCCTATGCTTTTTACCTTCTCAACCCTGACCTATATGTACGATATAGGACATATACCCAGAACGATATTGTCAATGGTCTGCTGGATCTAATTGAATATCCATTTTCTCATCCCAACTCATTATGTCTCAAACCCAGTTAACTTGTGCCATACTTGCTCCTCTTGGAATTTATAGCATCTCTTAAAACTGGAGAAGATTATGTGACCCCCTTCCTCCCCACCTACCATATGCAATTTGAAACAATTTAAAAGCTAAAGCATAAAGTAAGCATAAGAAAGTCTAAGTTTCCCAACATAGCACTTGGGATGTTTTCTTCTAAATTGCCGATTTATTTTGTAAAATATTGCTGCTTTCACTTTGCTGGTACCGCTGAACTCATGAGTAGGCTGCAATGCCCTTTATGTAACTTCTTCATTCAGTAATTATCGTTGTTCTAGGAAACCACACTTGAAAATTGGAAGTATTTTCTCTATTGTATTTTCTTTATTCCCTATATCCAAATACATAAATGAATCAGCTGATTCTTCTTTTCAAGCATCTCATGCTTGAAAAGGTGTTTTTCCTTGTCTTTATTCACATGGACACCACCCTAGGCACACTCTCCTCATCTCAGCCCTAGGTAAGGAATCACTCTCTTCTCAATCTTCCACCTCTTTTGGATCCAATTCAATATACCTCCTCCAAATGCTGCTTTTAGCATCTTATTCCATGGCTCAAGAACTTCCAGTGACTTTCCAAAAGCCTACTTCTAACTCCAAAGTCCTAGCTTCTCAGTCTAGATTACCTTTAAAGAAGAGCTAGTTCATTTATTTGAGTTCACCTTTCCTGCTCTTCTTCATAAATCCCTCTTCTGGGTAGTCTTCCCATGACCTGTCTCTGAGCTTTACTGAGCACTGCTTTGTTACCTAGCATGACCTCTTGCTTTTGCAAATCCTGCCAAGCACGTGCCTTCCATTATTCCTTTAGCCTCTACTTCTACCTCTCTTCTCTAATTTAGTGCATACAATACTTATTTTTGTGTCACATATTATGGTATTTCATTCATTTCTTCAACAAATGTTTATAGAGCATGTCTTCTGTAGAAGAAACATTTTTCTAGGATTGGTTAGTTTTGTTTTAAATATTCCTCCAATTATTTAATATTCACACCTTGCCTCTTTAACTAGTCTCTACATTCTTATAACACATGTAAATTATTAGTTTTTTACTTGTTGGATTATGAGAATAAAATTCAAGAGGGAAAGCAACTGCACATGAAATGTCAAAAAGAGATACAATATCAAAAGTATTCTTGGACAGGAGACTATGAAAACTAAGAAACCTGACATCAAAAATAAATCATTTTCTTCATTGTATTGGCTCAGTTCTTCCTAATGTAGCCTGGCGCCACTGATAATAAAAGTAATCAGTTTGTTTTTTTAAGGTGGGGAGGGGAAAACTTTATACAAATCTTAATGTTAAATTTTTACAGATCATTTCATTTTATGATATTTAGGCACTGAGATATTTGACTTAGCAAATAGTAAATGGGAATTTGACAATATATAGTCAGCAAATATTCACCAATCTTGCAATCCATGTTGATTAGCTACCACGAGAGGATATCAGATTTAGTCAGGAATCTGAGGATGGTAGCTTTAATTGTCTTGGCTTTATCCACCTTTTTCTTTCTTTTCTTTTTTCAATTTCAAAATGGCAACTTGTAATTATATAATATAAAATAACTGCCTCAGGTATGTAGGTAGGGCCAACATATTTTCTTCCTATTTTAAGCTACATTGGAATAGGTGTCTTTATTCACAACAAAATGTGCATTTTTTAAAATTTGAGAAGTCTCAGGAAAAAAAAAATATACCCCTATCTAGCTGCTGACCCAGGTCAGTTATTTTATTTTATTTTTTTGGCCTGTTGGGTTGTCCTTCAGAATCTTCACATTTCTTCTAAGTGCATTTATTTTATTTTTCCTCCTTCTCTGATTGTGTAACTACCTATATACTTATATCTATTTATTTAAAGATTGTTTTCATATTCATGAAAGGAATTGTGTTTTGGGTATAAGATGTAGTCAATATATAAAATGTAAAAAAGGAAATGAAAATTACCCATAACTCTACTACTTTATAACAATTTTTCTAGACTTGAATAATATATAATGAATCAATTATATCATGTCACACATTGATCATCATAAAGATTTTCCATGGTTTAAAATATTTCTTTAAAAACATGATTTTTAGCTCTGGTATAATGTTTTAATATATATAAAGTTTAACCATTCCTTTTGTTGACCATCTACATGGTTTCTGAGATTTAGCTATTGAATCATTTGTGATGGTCTTTTTTAAAGTAAAGTCCTGATCATATTTTTGGTTATTCTTTAGGATAAGTTTTTAGAAGTGAAATTCCTAGAAATTCTTGATGTATATTGAAAATTTGCTTTCTAAAAATTTGTACTTAAGTATTCCCTGTAGGTATTTCTGTAAGAGTTCTTGGATGATGGATTTTTTACTATACTATATTCCTTCCAATATTAGGTAAATAATTATGAAATCCAACAGAGTTATTTCTTTCATATGCTCCCATGGCTATAGCTGTTTCTTCTGGCTGTATATCCGGGTCCACACCTCCTGCTACCAACTAAATCTTTTCTCTGTTTTCTTCTTTTGTCTTCCCTACTCTGGGCATCGGTGCTTCCATCCACCTAGTTTTCCTAAGGAGGAGCTTCAGAATCTCCCTTGACAACTATCCTTGCCACATCCATCTTTGGTTACTCTATCCACTTTTGCATCACACTCTTTTCACTGCCATTTCCATAGTCTAGCTTGTCTGAATTCCCACATTCCTAAATGCTTTCCACCACCAATCTGTCTACTTTCTAACATTACTTCTTAGACTCCCCCAAATATGTTTGAAAAAATAGATACGATTATGAAATTCTTCTGCTTTATATTCATTGTGAATATAAATTCTCCTAGAGAATTATTACCAGGTTATTTAATATGGCACAGAACTCATACATTTTCCATGAAGTCATGCCCCAGTTTACCAATGAAGTCATTTCCAGCCATCCCTAATGCCTATGCCACACAAACCACAGACTGTCTCTTCCATGCCCTCTTCTTTGTTCATTCCTTTTCCCTTGATAGAATTCCTTGTCCTTTTTTCATTGCAAACTTGTTTTTCATTATTCAGTTCATATGTCACTACTTTCCATAGCCAATCTGACTCCTTAGACCACAAAAATTCTTAACTAAATATCGCTTCTGTTTTACTAGCCATCATATTATATCTATTTGCCATTGTGATTATCTTTTTATTGAGCTTTTTGAAGTCAGTATTTGTGAACAGATCATCTTTATGTCCCTTGTGCCAACCAAAAGATAGTGACACCCAACTTTTCAGTATGCAATGCATGCTTCAACATGTTTGTTGTGTTGTTCTATATATTCACATGTTAATTTTGGCGTATATAGTATTTTCTTTGCTAGTCCCAGTATGTGATAATTTGTGTTGGGATTTCTGAGCATTCATTGGCCATATTTTAAAGCTATCCATAAAGTTTAATTTAATCTTTTGCAGAATATTTACATTGTTTTAAGAATCATATCAATCTTATTTCTGATCCATTGCTTAGATGTAAAACATTTTAATAACCAGGAAAAGCAGAAGCTTGAAAATGTTCTGTTCAGAGGATCCAAAAGTAGGGACAACCAAGGTTGTTTATTTTTCATGGTCACGTGACTGAACATCTTGCCTCATCCTTAAAAATGTTCAACACTTACAAACAAGCAATTAAGCCGTAAGTCTTTCAGAGAAATTAAATATTTAGAAGCAGCAAAAGACAGTGACTTCTGGGGTAATAATAAAGATTACACGTTGACCCATTGGATGATTTTCATTATACTGGTAGGATATTATGTGGTCTTTGGAGTAGGATATTCCATGGTAAACTTCGAACTGTCATCCATACCTTGATTGGTTGTGATTTTGCTGTTGCACTGGAACTTGTTTTTCAAATGCTGACTATAACAGTTTTTTTCTTCTCTTTTTGATCATAATCATAAATGTTCTAGAATGGATATGTTAATATGAAAAATTTAATGGGCTCTTCAACAGGAAAGCCAATTCTGGTTTTGATCAGAATTTATTTTTCTTTTAGTTCTCTAGTTGCAACAAGGTTTCAGATTTCAGCATGGAGTTTAATGTGCAGACTGGAAAGGGTTTTTATCAACTCTAACTTCCTGGATACTAGTATCATATTTTTATCATATTTTTAGATTAATACTCTAAATGTATGAACTTTGGATAACTTAAACAAACATTCTCTCTTGCATTAATTGGTACTGAGGGTTAATGTTATTTATAAAATAAAATCAATATGATCTCTATGGCTCATTAACTGAGATGTTCTGGGCTTAATTCTGTTTTATTTTTCAATTAAGTTCTATTAATTTTCCTTATTGGCCCTTGAAAAATAGCTGTAGAAACAAACTGAAAATGTCAGAGTCAACAAAATGCCCTATGGAAAACGCTATATATTTGAGTATAAAAAATAATCCATTGGGAATTATAAGACAGTTTATATAACTATCTTTATTCTGCATTCTTTTTTAAAGTGAGTGACTTTCTCTCAGTTTTTCATTTCATTTTCTGCATAAAATCAAAAGCCTCCTAGTGCTTTTGTTATTGCTGATAACTATGGGACTAACAAAAAGGCAAATACTGCAAAACAAGGGAAGGTACACTTCCAGAAAGACCTCACTACCTGAAGGCTACTATTCAGAGGGTCTGCTCTAGGTCCAGCCTTGGTCCCTCTCCTTTAGGCTCTGTGATTGGCTGAGTAATGGTCTCCAAAGATACCCACATTATAATCACTAGAACTTGTGAGTTGTCATTTTTCCTGGCAAATACCTTACATCAAGAGCAGATATGATTAAGTTAACATTTTTTGAGATGGAAAGATCAACCTGGATTATCTAGGTGGCTCTCAATGTAATCACAAGGGTCCTTATAAGAGGGAAGGAGGAGGGTCAGAGAAAGAAGAAGATGTAACAACAAAATAGACCAAAATAGAGGTTGGGGCATTCAAGGAATGTGGACAGCTTCCAGGAGCTGTAAAAGGCAAGTAAATGAATCCTTCCTGAGAACTTCAAGGAAGAGCCAGCCAGGCCAATGCTGTGGTTTTAAACCAGTGAAATCCACTCTGGATTTCTGATCTCCAGAACTTTAGATAATAAACGCAGGCTGTTTTTAAGCCACCAAGTTTGTGATAATTTGTTACATCAGCAACAGAAAACCAGTACTGAGCCAGGAGGGCTCTGAACATATTGTGTTTCTAGAGAGATGATCATTAGAGCTCATCATGAAGGAACTCTTTCTGTCAGTTAAGAATTTAAAAAATAATTTACCTTTAAATTATTTACCTTTAAATTATTTACCTTTAAAAAATAATTTACCTGAAAAGAGTAAGACATTTACCTCCAAGGTCACTTTTAATAACCTGACTCACAGCTTCTGAAACACATATTTGAAAGCACTGTTCCAGGTCTGCACCAGCTGAACACTGTAGAACTTTCCTTTTCTTAGGGTCTTCCTCAAAAGCAGTTCACCAATAATAGGCAAGTATGATGAAATATTATAATTAGGTTTACCTGGTCTCCAACTAAGTTTGCTTGGTTTCTTCCAGGAAATTTAAAAAAATTAAATATTCTTGAAATACAATATTTAAAACTTAATGTTTTCTTAATGTTTATTCATTTTTAAGATAGAGAGAGAGACAGACAGACAAAGTGTGAGCGGGAGGGGAAAAAATGGATGGAGACACAGACTCTGAAGCAAGTACCAGACTCTGAGCTGTCAGCACAGAGCCTGAGGCAGGGTTGAAACTCACATACCTTATCATGACCTGAGCCGAAGTTGACTGCTTAATGAACTAAACCACCTAGGTGCCCTAAAAATGTTTTAGTTTTTAGGATTCTAGGTAAGTGACAGTTATGAGATACATTTTTCTAATGATTTTTTACTCACTGTTTAAATTTTTCTTAGGCTAGGAAGGTTTGTGTGTGTGTGTGTATAAACTAATAAAACTTGCCTCTTTGAGAGGGAGGAACACCTATTACCCCATATAGCAATCACACTTTGAAGTAGAGAAATGATAGCAGTGTTTCTATCTATACATTAAAACTTCTTGACTGAAAAGTCCACAGGGAGAGAACTTTCTGTACCATTTTATCAAAAAGATAATCAAGGGGTGCCTGGGTAGCTCAGTCAGTTGAGCATCCAACTTCAGCTCTGGTCATGATCTCATGGTTCATGAGTTCGAGCCCCACATCAGTCTCATTGCTGACAGTGTGGAGCCTGCTTTGGATCCTTTGCCCCCCTCTCTGCCCGCCCCTCCCCCCCTCAAAAATAAACGTTTAAAATTGAATTAAATAAAAAAAGTTAAAAAAAAAGATAATCAAAATATAGAAACATTTAGCCCTCACAACATGGATAAAATGGTGGCCAAGTCCATTTTCAGTTCATGTCCCTGAAAGTCACATTTTTTGGTGTTCTTTAGGAGAAAGATCAATGTCATAAAGAGGAGCTGTGCAAAAAAAAAAAAAAAAAAAAAAAAAAAAAAAGATGGGTTTTGGAATCACTGCCTCCCTCTCAGCTGTACTATGTACTTTCAAACTACCATAGAGTGAGACTAAGTTTCCTCAGCTGCAAGGAGATAATATTGCCATCACTGGTCATGTTAGCATATTAAATAGATAGATATAAAGTGCTCAATCTCTGCATTTCAACCTTGGCTGTGCCATGAACCAGAAGTGTGAGTGAACTAATTTCTAAGTTCCTGTTTAAGGAACTCAAGTAATAGGAACTAAAAAATGGCTGCCAGTATTATCACTTTGGTAAGGTATAGATTCATTTAGATACTTGAAAAAAAATGTAACCTCAATCCTCCTATCCAGAAAATAGCTCACAGAAAATGCTTGTTGGTTTTATGGCAGGTATCGTAATAAACCTTTTCTAATTATCTACAACAGTGATAGGTTGGTTCTTTTATTATACCCATTTCATAGTTCTAAAAGGGAATGTTAGGGAAAGTTAAAGGATTTGTATGAAGTTGTATTCCTAGTCAGTGGTACAGCCAAAAATCAAACACGGCAGGGAGCCTTTTGCATGCAAGCTCTGAACCACCTCTCTAAACCATATACAACAGTGGCCAGTGTTAGTTTTAAAAATATTAAATGGACTGGCACAAGCAGATGGTTTAGGGAGGTGTTTAAGGTCATTGGGTTCATTAATGAATGATTAATAGTTGTTGCCATTTGTTGATTTCTTACTGTGTACCAAGTGGTATTTTGGGTGCTTTACCTATGCTGTCTTATTTAATCTTTCTAAATATTCTGTGACATCAATGTTATTCTTGTTATATAGATTGGAAAACTGAGGGTCAGGTCACATTAAAGCTAAAAGTTATGCAATTTGTGCATAACAGATGTAGGATTTAAACCAGAGTCTGTTTAAATTACAAGGCTATGCTAGTCCCACTGTTACAGTGCCTCCCATAAATAAGTCATTTTGTTCTTTGAAATACTGAAGATAGGGATTTTTGTGGAGTCCAAAGCAATAGTTTCCTTTGCTTATTTGTTCTTTGGAATATCAATGTGGTTACGTAATTGATTGGATTTTTCTTTTAGATCTAGTTATCTCCAAAAACATAATAATTTAAAATATATACAAGTATCTAGAGAGATTTTGTCACTCTTCCCTCATTTAACAAACAGCATAAGACCTGCCCTTCAACAGCATGTGCAATGGATTGAGTACCAGTTTTCATAGTTTCATCTGAAAGACTATAGGAAACAGATGGGAGAGATGAGTAAGAATTGAGTCAAACTTACAGGTGCCAAATATTTGGTTATAAACCATGAAGCCATCCCCTCAAGTGAAGAGGTTATAAACTAGATAGAGTAAAAGTAACCTTCTTTGATCCAGTGGCTAAAGTGTTCTCCACTAGACAACTGCTGTATTTAGAAGTCTAGGAATAAAATCCTTCCAATTTACCATTTAATATGGTAAAATACATATGAGAGACCACCTTGCACAGACACTATTCCTAAGATTATGTTTTATTCATTTGTTATTTAGTTTATATTGTAGTCTTTAATTTTTTTCAGGTAGATATGATGGTGCCTAGCTCTCTCAAGGTTATATCTTAAGGATCAATGAGAGACATCTTGCTGATATTTACAATTCTAGAAATTATTTTCCACTAAAATGTAGCTACCTTAAAAGTTGATTGAATTGAAACTTTAATTTTTTTTAATTTATTTGCTTAGAAAGAGAGAGAGAGAGAGAGAGAGAGAGAGAGAGAGAACATGTATGTGCACACATAAGCAGGAAAGGAGCAGAGAGAGATGGGGAGAGAGAATCCCAAGCAGGCTCTATGCTGTCAGCCTGGAGCCTGAGGCAGGGTTTGATCTCAGGAACTGTGAGATTATGACCTGAGCTGAAACCAAGAATCTAGTCTCTTAACCAACTAAGCCACCCAGGCAACCCAAGTTGAAACTTTAAAAGAATATTGTATACAAATCATCGTGATCAGATGCTTCCTTATATAGTGTATCTATTTTTTTATGAAAAACAAATGACAGCAAACATTATTTCCAACAAATTATTTCTATTATAAGAAATTTATCACTATGTTTTATTTCTAAACATGGCCTCCCTCTAATATAATAATTAAACAAAATATTTAAATTATATTTAATCTTATCACTCTCCCTCAATCTTTTTTTCCCAGAATAAATTTAAAAAATAATAATCAATAGTTTTAACAATTGATGTCATTTTTATTTTATGTATATTCTTGAGACCAGTTTGGTTGGTTTAGAATGAATTAGTCCATTATGGTAGCCACTTAACCGTAGGTAGCTATTGAGTCCCTTAAATGTGGCTAGTCTAAATAGAGTTATGTTTAAGTACAAAATACACACTAGATTTTGAATGTGAAACATATCAATAATTTTTAAATTGATTGTATGCTGAAATGATAGTATTTTTTATATATTGGGTTAAATAAAACATACTATTAAAACTAATTTTACTTTTTCCCTTTACTTTAAAAAAAGGTGGCAATTAGAAAATCTAAAATTGCACACATAACTTGCCTTTTTCTTGTTCTATTTATATTAAACAGTACTGATCTAGAGTCTCTTAGTAAGTAAAAATACCCTTTCTGGTTTTTCTACCATCTAAAAAATATCAGAATGATTCTTTTAACCCCATTTCATTCTCAAGAATACATTGTAACCATCACTTACCAAATTGTACCATTTACTTGTAAATTGTACCCTAGTGGCAAAAGGCATGTAATTCACCTTCTTAATTGGCTCTCTTTACAAGCAGGGAGTGACTTTCTTTGAAAAAGTTTGGCTTAATAAATTTTAATTGACAATAATACTAATAAATGAAAGGGGAAATTAATTTAAAATTATGGTTTATAAGTAACAAGTAATAGAAAACTCTGAGAACGTATCATAATATATACTGCATATAACTTAATACTATACTATTATAATATAAAATTACATGATTATATATCTGTCTTATTCTTGCCTTCTTAGCTACTGGTAAATTGGCAGAGTTTTAAAATATAAAATTAGCTTCTTAACAGTTAGACATAATTAGTTATAAAATTCTTCTATCAAATCATTAAAACATGCTCACAGGCAATGACTTGTAAAAATAATCCACTGTTGTTTGTCTGTGGGGTGGTAGGTATCTCTTTTTTCCATCAGTGTTCAAGTTTAGAATAGCAAGAGTTCTTTGAACTGAAGTAAAGCTGGATTTTTCATTTTGACAACCACACATGGCAAAGTGATACAAATACTTGAAGACCATGTTCTTGTCCTCATCAGGATGCCTGGTAGACCAAGTTTGTGTGTCTTTATGGCTTCTCATTTACATACGATGCTATTTTTGTTACAATACTAATGGTTTGTTTTCATGCTTGTACAGACCAACAAGTCCTGCCAGGCAGTTGCTTTGTTCTATGTGAGTTGTGTTATCTCATCATTCATCTCTGCCTTCTATAGAATGCTTCTCCTTAACTTCTTTTCCTTTATTAAAGACAAACTTTGAAGGATGTTCTAAGTCCTTCCAGATAGCTTTAGGTTGAAACAGAAGAGGAGGGAAAAGATAGATCAGTTTAGTAAACATTAGTTAAAAAAAAAAAAAAAACAAGTTTCAAATGTAAAATATCCAGTGGTGGGCTAAAAAGCAGTTTCATGAAATGATATGCTTTAATGATTAAAAAAATCCCACAAATGTTCGGTTAAACAGTAACTATTCTTGTTATAGACTAGAAACACTATGGCAACAGATTAGTTTTATTTACAAACTTAGATTTTTTTTGGTTCATTAAAAAATTAATATTTGAAGTAACTGGAATATTGTCCACATGGTTTACATGCTAGAGTGGTTTCCTGAGAGTATGTAGTGGTTTAGGACAGCATGATTTAGCTGACCAAGTGGTATTTCACTCTGTTTCCACTGGAAAGAGACAGCAATAGTAACATGGCCTTTCCTGATATCGAATCAAAGTGATAGCATTCTAAGAAGGTCATTGACTTGGGTTCAGGTCCCTTTGAAGTATTCCACAGGACTTCAGCCACAAGCTCCACTGAAATACAACAGCCAAAGAAGACCATCTGGATTCATTTCAGTGAGGAAAAGCAACAAATTTGAACATAAGTGATTTTAGCAGGAATTTGTCTTTTCCTCCTACAAAGTTTGATGCATGAGGCTTGGACTTCTGGGCCGCAACACTTCAACCTGTCAGGTGATCTCCCCTTTCTCTCCTTGCCCTTTTTGGCTTACTTTGCTTGTAGAGTGCTCAGTATATTCATGGGGAGAAGCTTCCAAATAGCTGGACTGGGACGTTCAGGCACCTGGACTTCAGCAGTTTCCACAAGATGCCTTATGGCAGAGACCACAACACATCTCTACAACATCCTGACCTAGAATCAGAGACACAAGCCATGGGCCATGTGGATTTTCCAAGGACCCTCTTTCTCAGCCTGGTATGGTACTCCAGACACAAATGGATCTTCTAGCAGAAAATCTCCAGATGGCTTATTTGGGTGGGGAGGGACTGGGAAGACATACTATGATCTTTGGCCCTGACATATTTTTCTGATTTTCTTCCTGACTTTTCTTTCTTACTTTTCAAACTTTTCTATGTGCATTTGGTATACAAACCAGTGCCTCATTCATCAACTTTTGTTACCAACTCCATCCCTTTCCTATACCTCTATTTCTAATCATGATACTGTCACTTTTCATCACCTATGGTGATCTTTGACACTTTCTTTACTTTTTTATCTTGCCAACTTCACATCTAACCAATTGCCAAATCACACAGATTTTCCATATTTTCTGTTTCCTCTGCCATCACTCACTTGGATCCAGGCCCTCCTCATCTCATGTTTAGAGCATTATACTGCTTCCTGACTCATCTTCCTACCTTCTGAAAGGTCCCTACTTGTGTATATTCTACACCCTCTGTCAGGCTAAACTTCCTAAGGTCCTATGGTCATTTTGATACACCACTAATGTGAAGACTTTGAGAATCCTATAGGATAAGCTCCAGCTTGACATTTAAGAATTTGCAGTGCAGAACTGACTCTGCACTGGCTCTCACATCTCCTTAGGTGAAGCCTGTACCTAAAATTCTCTCCTCACACTTTCTTGGCCCCAGAATTTCTCTGTGTCTGTGATTTCTCTCACATCATGCTTCTTAACAGAATTTCTTCTCCCTGATTTTCATTCACTGTTTACTCATGAACTATTAACACCTAACTCTTCCATGAAGCTTCCTATATGATACCTGCTCATAATGATCTCTTCATATACTCCTAACTCACAGCTCTTAGACAAATAGTTGGGTACTGCATTTTGATACCTCTTACATTTGAAAAATCCCATTATTTCATACATGTATTGTTAATTTACTTTTCACCTATGTACATCATTTTCCCACAAGAATATACATTCATAAGCAGAATTTCTTGAGACTCTTAGATTCAGGAAACTTTGTTTCAAATAGTCAAGGCTCATCTTGTGATTGGTCATGAGTCTTTCCTCCAATGTCCTTGTTTGTGTTACTTGGTTATTTATTCCTCATTTGGACATCAATAAGAGTTTGTTTAATAAACAGATTATTTGTGTAATGTTCTGGTAAAATAGTAAAATTTTTAGTGTTTTGTTTTCTATAAAAAAGGGTTTTTTAATTTATTTTTTATTAGCTATTAGTTTTTGTTTCATTATCCCAATTGCTTTCTAAAGAGAGTGTATCCCATTAATGGGAAGGGTGTGGCATTCCAGAGCATCTTGAAGAGATTCAGTATATAATCCTGGGAGCAGTGAGAAAGCTGAATTGCTCTGACAGTGACATAGGGAGAGGAAAAGGGGAAAGGAGCCAGAGGAAGACCCAGTAAGACAGGCAATAAGGGAAGAAGGAATAAGGACCAACTGAACAGTGAGACAGAACTTGGGGACGGAAGTGCTGCAATTGGGATTTGTTATACTGTTTGATGTGGGCTGGATGGCTCACCTTCATCTCCACATCAAGGATCTTAATAAAGATGACATTGTTTACTGATACTTTTGTTAAGAATGGGTTAGTCAGAGGAATTCAAAGGGATGTTGAGTTTCATGTCTGGGCCAACAAAGTGCAAAGACTAAAGAGGCTAACTCTGTTCTCTGGGTCACATCTAAAGTCTTTTAGTGTTGGTAACTCTCAAAGCTCTCCCTGATCTTCAGATGAGAGACATGAAAACATTTTGTATTGATGTGGCACTAAACAGCTTACATCCTAACAGAAATTTTGTGTGGCAAGTGGAGTATATTTTAGTAATTACACACTAGAAACTTAAAAATGGAGATTCAGAAAAGTTAAGTCATATGCCAAAAAGGACTCAAGGCTGTCATCTTGTTCTTGTTATTTAAATTCTAGTGTTATATCCATAAAATCCATTTTTTCTCTTTCTCCCTCTTTGCTATTGTATAGCTGGAATCTGTAGGCTGACTTGCTGCTCTATAATTCACAACATTACCCTTGTGTTTTTCAGTTTTGTTTTGCTTTCAGAAAAACAGTTGCCCGTGGGGCGCCTGGGTGGCGCAGTCGGTTAAGCGTCCGACTTCAGCCAGGTCACGATCTCACGGTCCGTGAGTTCGAGCCCCGCGTCAGGCTCTGGGCTGATGGCTCAGAGCCTGGAGCCTGTTTCCGATTCTGTGTCTCCCTCTCTCTCTGCCCCTCCCCCATTCATGCTCTGTCTCTCTCTGTCCCAAAAATAAATAAACGTTGAAAAAATAAAAAAATTAAAAAAAAAAAAAAAGAAAAACAGTTGCCCTGTTTTTCTCTTGTGTACCAAACTTTGTCCTGATTCTTCAGTCATTAAAATATTCAGCTACCATGTTGCCCTCTAGGTTTCAGGATATATGTCATCAAAATCTGAATTTTGTACCCCAGATTATCTACATATGTTAGTTCAAATTCTGATTTTTGGTAAGGCCTGTTCTATAGTTTTTTCTTTACTTTGTCATTTTCCATCATAATTTTATTTTGACAACTATGAATTATTATTATTATTATTATTATTATTTGTTTTAATTGCATTCTACTCTATTGGTTTATGGATTGTTTCTTTCCTTCTATGTCATTTGCCTCCATGTAATTATAAACTTTTCTATCACAAGCTCTTCTGAACCATAAGTCTATGATTCATAGCATCCTGTTTCCAGATCCACCTTAAAATATATTATTAGATGAAGATATTATTTTTTTTCTTGACATGATTCTTTTGGCCGAATCACCAATTAACCCTAATAGGGTTAGTTTCCTCATTGGAGATCAAAAGTTATCTTTTTATTCTTTATTTTTGTAAGAGAGTATTTTTTTAAGAGAGTAAAATCATTTTTTAAATGTTTTTATTTATTTTTGAGACAAAGGGGGGGAGAGGGGGAGGGCCAGAGAGAGAAAGACAGAGAGAGAGAGGGAGAGAGAGAGAGAGAGAAAGAATCTGAAGCAGGCTCCAGGCTCTGCTGTCCGCACAGACAGACCCAGACATGGGGCTCAAACTCACAAACCATGACATTATGACCTGAGCCGAAGTCAGACACTTAACCGATTGAGTGACTTAATCTGTCACCCAGGCACCCCAGTTATCTTTTTAAATGAAAATAATTATTTTTCTTTTATTTTTTCTTAAATATGCTAGAGAGAATCAGAAAATAGATAATATTTTATGCTCTATCAGTGATTAAAATAAATGTGCTTCAAAATTGGTTTTTGTTATTTGTAATAGGATAAATTCACAAAAACTTAAATGTCTAATTTCTACAGAAAATTTTAAATAAATTATTGTAAAAGCTTTAAAACAGATAATGAGCCTTATGAAGAGTAATTTGAGAATATTTATACCCTTTATCCTAGCAATCTCAGTTCTAAGAATCTATTCCCTGGAAGTTATCAAAAATATGGTTACAGATTTATATAAATTGACGCCTCCAGAGTGTTATTTATAAAGATAAAAAAAATGGAAACACTTTAGGGGCACCTAGGTGGCTCAGTCAAGCATCCGACTTCAGCTCAGGTCATGATCTTGCGGTTCATGAGTTTGAGCTTCACATCAGGCTCTGAGGTATCAGCGCAGCTAGAGCTTCCTTTGGATTCTGTGTCTCCCTCTCTCTCTGCCCCTTGCCCATTCACGCTCTCTCTCTCTCTCTCTCAAAAATAAATAAACATTTAAAAAATGTTTATAGCAGCACTCTCAACAATAGCCAAAGTATGGAAAGAGCCTAAATCAACTGATGAATGGATAAAGAAATTGTGGTTTGTATACACAATGGAGTACTACATGGCAATGAGAAAGAATGAAATATGGCCCTTGCAGCAACGTGGATGGAACTGGAGAGTGTTATGCTAAGTGAAATAAGCCATACAAAGAAAGACAGATACCCTATGTTTTCACTCTTATGTGGATCCTGAAAAACTTAACAGAAACCCATGCGGGAGGGGAAGGAAAAAAAAAAAAGAGGTTAGAGTGGGAGAGAGCCAAAGCATAAGAGACCCTTAAAAACTGAGAACAAACTGAGGGTTGATAGGGGGTGGGAGGGAGGGGGGGTGGGTGCTAGGAACTGAAGAGGGCATCTTTAGGGATGAGAACTGGGTGTTGTATGGAAACCAATTTGACAATAAATTTCATATATTAAAAAAAATTTAAAAATGGAAGCAGTTTAAAGGATAATCATTTAAATACTATAGAGTTATAAAATCATGTTTTTGAGGATTAGGTTTAATAAAAGTGTTCATGATATAATTTGAATAAATAAAATCCAGGGTATAAAAATATACATACAGTTTGATCCCATTTTCCTTCTATACTTAATAAACCCGACAGACTCCATGAAAAGTCTGCTAGAACTGATCCATGAATTCAGCAACGATGCAGGATACAAAATCAATGTACAAAAATTGGTTGCATTTTTATATACCAATAATGAAGCAACATTAAAGAGAATTAAAGAAACTGATCCCATTCACAATTGCACCAAGATCCATAAAATAAACCTAACCAAAGGTGTAAAAGATCTGTATAGTAAAACTATAGAAAGCTTATGAAGGAAATTGAAGAAGATACAAAGAAATGGAAAAACATTCCATGCTCATGGATTGAAAGAATAAATATTGTTAAAATGTCAATACTACCCAAAGCAATCTACACATTGAATGCGATACCAATCAAAATTGCACCAGCATTCTTCCCAAAGCTAGAACAAACAATCCTAAAATTTGTATGGAACCACAAAAGGCCCCAAATAGCCAAAGTAATTTTGAAGAAGAAAACAAAGCAGCAGGCATCACAATCCCAGACTTTACCCTCTACTACAAAGCTGTAATCATCAAGACAGCATGGTATTGGCACAAAAACAGACACTTAGACCAATGGAATAGAATAGACACCCCAGAATTGCACCCACAAATGTATGGCCAACTAATCTTTGACAAAGCAGGAGAGAGTATCCAATGGGAAAAACTCTCTTTAAAATGGTGGTGGGAGAACTGGACAGCAACATGAAGAAGAATGAGACTAGACCACTTTCTTACACTATACACAAAAATAAACTCAAAATGGATGAAGGACCTGAATGTGAGATAGGGAATCATCAAAACCCTAGAGGAGAAAGCAGGAAACAACCTCGTTGACCTCCACAGCAGCAATTTCTTGCTCGACATATCTCCAAAGGCAAGGGAATTAAAAGCAAAAATGAACTATTGGGGCCTCATCAAGATAAAAAGCCTCTGCACTGCAAAAGAAACAATCAACAAAACTAAAAGCCAACAAACGAAATCAGAAAAGATATTTGCAAATGACATATCGGATAAAGGGCTAGTATCCAAAATCTATAAAGAACTCACCAAACTCCACACCCAAAAAACAAATAATCTAGTGAAGAAATGAGCAAAAGACATGAATAGACACTTTTTCTAAGAAGATACCCAGATGGCCAACAGACACATGAAAAGATGCTCAATGTCACTCATCATCAGGGAAATACAAATCAAAAGCACACTGAGATATCATCTCACATGAGTCAGAGAGGCCAAAATGAACAAATCAGGAGACTATAGATGCTGGCGAGGATGTGGAGAAACGGGAACCCTCTTGCACTGTTGGTGGGAATATAAACTGGTGCAGTCATTCTGGAAAACAGTGTAGAGGTTCCTCAAAAAATTAAAACTAGACCTACCCTATGACCCAGCAATAGCACTGCTAGGAATCTACCCAAAGGATACAGGAGTGCTGATCCATAGGGACACATGTACCCCAATGTGTATAGCAGCACTTTCAGCAATAGTCAAATTATGGAAAGAGCCTAATGTCCATCAACTAATGAATGGATAAAGAAGATGTGATTTATATATACCATGGAATACTACGTGGCAATGAGAAAGAATGAAATCATGCCATTTGCAGCAACAAGAATGGAACTGGCGGGTATTATGCTAAGTGAAATAAGTCAGGCAGAGAAAGACAGATACCATATGTTTTCACTCATATGTGGATCTTGAGAAATGTAACAGAAGACTATGGGGGAGGGAAAGGGGTAAAAATTATAGAGAGGGAGGGACGCAAACCATAACAGACTCTTAAGGACTGAGACCAAACTAAGGGTAGATGGGGGGGAGAGGGGAAAGTGGGTGATGGGCAGGGAGGAGGGCACTTGTTGGGATGAGCACTGGGTGTTGTATGGAAACCACTTTGACAATAAATTATATTTACAAAAAATAAAAACAAAAAATTAAAAAATAGAAACATTTTAAGGGATAATTGTGTAATTAAATACTATAGAGTTATAAAATCATGTTTTTGAGGATTAGGTTTAATAACAGTGTTCATGATATAATTTGAATAAAGAAAATTCAGGGAATAAAAATATACATACCGTTTGATCCCACGTTCCTTCTATACTTAATAAATGATGTTAACTTAATGGGAAATAAAGCACTTCTCATTATGTATTTGTGCTTATTTTGCTTAAAATAAGAACTGCACTGTCATTATATTCTTCTGCTTTTCGTTTTTAACATAATAAAAAATGACATCTATATTTGGAGCATTTATTCAAATACAGAAAAGTATGTAGAAAAGAAATGCCGTCTGTACTATCTTGAAATAAATCCCCTAAGCAACACAGAGTAGGTTAAGCATGGAAAAAAGAAGTAGGTAATCTGGGCCAGTGACTCATTCATTCTAAAAGGGCCCTGCGCCCCCGGACTCATCTACCAATTAACATTTCACTGGTGAGCAGGTGTGTGATGAGAGTAGAAATGAGGAAGGCATTTAGTCAAAATAATGTTCAAAAAAGAACTTGATTCTGCAGACCCTTTTATTATGAAGTGCTTCAGAGAAGGGTGTGGAAGGTTTTAGCAGAGATTTAAGACTTCTTGCACTTAGTTCCTACCAAAGAGAATTTTCAACAGTGAAGCCAATGAAACAGAAACAGATGGCTCAAATTTTCTTTGAAATATAGGCAGATTGAAGAAGAAGACGTTTGGCAAAAATACATTTGGGGTTTGGCCAAACTGAAAACATTTTAGAAATAATGCTACAAAACACTGGAAAAACATTAAAGCACTCAAACACTCACACTAAGTGTAACGTGATGGATACACAAAGAGAAATGGAGCTTAAAGACAGGCCTCAGTTTCTGGTCAACCATCACAGCAACTGTTTCATTCTGGGTCAGGATGGACATTGATGACTGGTAGTTCTACCTGTGCAACAGAAATTACTTGCAAAATTCAAAGAACTTGTGCAACTGAAACATCCCAAATGACTGAAATGCCCTGTGGGACCAAAACAAACATCCTGTACTGCTGAATCTATTGAGACATCCTTCTCAAATACACATGACATTCTCCAGGATAGATCATAACTTAGGCCACAGATTAAGTCTGATTGGTTTAGATATCATAGAAAGTATCTTCTCTGATCACAGAGATGAACTTAGAAAGTAATAATAGAAGGAAAACTGGAAAATCGGATTTTGTGGAAACTCATCAGTACACTCTTAAAGAATTAGCAGATCAAAGAAAAAATCACGGGGCACCTGGGTGGCTCAGTCAGTTGAGCGTCCGACTTCGGCTCAGGTCATGATCTCATGGTTCGTGGGTTTGAGCCCCACATTGGGCTCTGTGCTGGCAGCTCAGAGCCTAGAGCTGGCTTCAAATTCTATGTCTTCCTCTCTCTCTGCTCCTCCCCAGCTCACTCTCTGTCTCTCTCTCCTTCAAAAATAAATAAAAACATTTTAAAAAAAGAAAAAAAGAGAAAAAATCACAAGGGAAGTTAGAAAATACTTAGAGATGAGTGAAAGTGAAATCACAACACATCAAAACACGTGAAAGCAGTTCTGAGAGGGAAACTTATAGCAATAAATGCTGATATGAAAAAAAGAAGAATTTCAAATTAATAAACTAGCTTGACCATTTAAGGAACTAGAAAGGCTACTATCAAAAAAAAAAAACTGAAAAAAACAAATATTGATGAAGATGTGGAGATGTCAGTACCCTTGAACACTGTTATACAAATAGTTTAGCCACTGTGGAAACCATGAAGTTTCCTCAAAAAATTAAAAATATAACTACTATATGATTAAGCAACTCTACTTTTATGTACCCCAAGAATTGAAAGCAGGGTAGTGAATAGATATTTGTATACCTGTCTCTATAGCAACATTATTTACAATAGAAAAAAGGTGGAAGCAACTTAAGTGTTCCCTTACATATTATGGATAACAAAGTATATGGTATATACAAACAACAGAATATTATTCAGCCTTCAAGGAGAAGGAAATTCTGATACATACTCTAACATAGATGAACACTTCAGGACACTATGCTCAGTGAAATAAGCCAGCCACAAAAGAACAAGTACTGTATGATTCCATGAGGTCCCTAGAGTAGTCAAATTCAAAGAGATAAAAATGTAGAATGGGGCTCCAGGGCCTGGAGGGAAGATGAAATGAGGAGTTTGCATTCAATAAATTCATAATTTCTGTTTCACAAGACAAAAAGTTTTGGAGATGGATGGTAGTGATAGTTGCAAAACAATATGAATATACATAATGCAACTGAACTGTATACTTAAAAATGGGTATGATGACAAAATTTATGTTACATGTATTTCACAATTGAAAAAAATTTAATGAAATAATGAAAATTTAAAAATAATACATAGCTTAAAAAATTAAGTTATGTAGAACAAAATGTACCAAACAAGAAAGAAAAGTTAATAAAATTATATGTTCAACATTAAAATAACAGAATTTCCAAAAAGCAGAGAGAAAATAGGGGGAAGAAACATCAATGAAGGAATTTTAATAGTTCCCTAGAACTGAAGTATACAAGTTTCTGGACTGAGAAAGACACTAAACTCAAAATGATTCATGAAAGTAGATCCACATCAAGCCAAAGCATTTTGAAATTTCGAAGCAATGATGACAAAATGTCCTAAAACCTTCCAGAAAGAAACCCAAACCAGCAGCAATAATACCACCAACAGGTCACAAGAAAGGAAAAGGAACTAGAATTCAGCTTAATTTGGGGGCTGTTTGGTGGCTCAGTGGGTTAAGAATCCATCTGTCTGACTCTTGATTTAGCTTCAGGTCACGATCTCACAGTTTGTTGGATTGAGCCCCATGTTGGGCTCTGCACTGTCAGTGGAGCCTGCTTGGGATTCTCTCTCCCTCTCTCTCTGCCCCTCCCCCATTCAAGCACTGTCTCTTAAAATAAATAAATAAACTCTAAAAAAAAAAAAAAGAATTTGGGTTAATTTTTTACCCAACTGTAACGTTGAGTAGTAGATTACAAAGAAACAATGTTTTTAAAATTCTGAAGGAAAATGATTTTCAATTTAAAATTGTATTTCCAGCCAAACTATCAGTTCAGTGGGAGAAGAAAGATATCCTTTCAGACCCGTTTTAAAGAAGGTAATGTAAATGTGCTCCACCAAATAAAGCCAATAAACAAACAAAAAGAAATACATGGAACTCAGAAAACTGGATATCTAGTTCCAGAGTGTGATGAAAGGAATCTTGTGGAGAATGGTGATTGTGTATTTAATAATTACTGCTGTGCACCAGGAATGGAGAGCAATCAATCCATATCAGGGTAGTTCTAATATTTGTGGTCAAGGAACGTGCAAGAATCTATATCCATTGCCAGCCTGTACAATGAAAATGTGGCATAAAGAAAGTCAATGGAGCCATCTGTTTTATTAATAAGATTCACAAGGCTGATGGCTCATGCTTGAGACCAAAATGATAAGACAAAAACTGTGTTCCTATTATGAATAATCACACTGTTACTTAATTCCTCGTGTTGGTAAGAGCTTTCTGATTCCTAAGACAACAATGTAGATGAAAATTCCAATCTATCAAAATAAGATATCATTGTTTAATGTTAATAGAATATCTCTGGAAAAATACACAAGAAACTGGGTGCCCCTAGTGGAGCAGAACAACAGCATCGTTCTGAAAAGCTGTGCATTGGAGACCTATTTTTCACATATTTGTTTCCTTAGAATGTTGTACTAGGTAATGTATTATAGCATCAAAAAAAGATTAAAATGAAGTTCATTTTCTACAATGATAAAGACAATGGATAAGAAAAGAGAGAGAGAGAGAGACCCCGAAATTCAGAACAAAAGACCAAGTTGGTCAGAATCTCTTTCTGAGGAAGCTGACTTAACACATCCTGCCACACAAAGATGGTCTGAAGCTGGGAATCTGAGGCTGAGACTCATGAGTCCCAGGGGTGGAGGTGTGAGGAGACAATGGCAAACTGCAGGGAATTGTTGAGAGATGATTTAATGTTTTAAACTATGACAAGCAAAGAAAGTAATTGGAAACTGTTCACCTGTAACTCACCTTAGATAAATATAGTTTGTGTTCCGAGGTTCTCTCTTCTTTATAAACTGTATAACCTTGATCCCACTGGACACATCCTCTAAACAATGCAAAATATTGGGAAAGAAACAGGTAAACAAGAAAGAACATAATCCCTTTATCAGAAGGAGGAGTAAGCAGAGGTCTTTAAATGACTTCTTTTGTTTGTTTTTGGTATGGTGTCAGCAAGCAATCATCAGAGACAATAATGAAGAGGTTGATGTGGGAATTTATTTCAGAGCTGGACTTGGGATATGCCTACTTCATTATATGGCGTAGTTTATTCTCAACTCACCCTCCATAAGAACAACCAAAACTACAGAAAATGGGATTAGACTAGTGACAAAATATTTTCAGATTTATTGTCCTGTTTTGTAACATAGGTGCCCTGGGCCCCTTTCATGTCACTGGATTGCAGTTCAGGGTTCACTCCTCTTCCCACACTGGCCCTAAGATGAGACAAGTCTCAATAAGAAGGTAGGTGAAGTCTAGAAGAAAAGAGTGCTCATGGTGGTCAACAAATACAGGGCCAAAAAAAAAAAAAAAAAAAAAAAAAATATAAAGAAAAATAAAAATATAAAGATAAAAAAAAATAAAAATATCAAAATGATGAAAAAGGGTGGTGTCCACTGATACGGA
>NW_024412467.1:25464907-25475011 GCF_014898765.1 Herpailurus yagouaroundi | reverse complement strand
ATATATATATATATATATATATATATATATATATATATATATATATTAGGGAAGCAGGGCTCCAGCTGGTCCTCAGGATGAAGTTGGGTGCTGTCCTCAGATCCTGAAAGGGGAGGGGATGAGACTTCACACCCTGCAAAATAAGCCTTTGGCTTGGTGTTTGCTGAGCTTCGTGTCTCTTTTCTCCTCAAAATGGTTCCAAACACAGCAAAGAGTGGAACTACAGGGGATATGGGGAGAACTGCCAGGATGATAAGAAAATGTCAAAACAGAAAAGAAAATGCTAACACTTCTTATGCATCACTGATTAAAAATGTGTCTCTAAGTATAAAGCTATCTATAATGGGAAATGTATGCCCAGGCTGGATGGCTTAATTATAAGAGATATAAGAAACAGAATAATAAGGCCAAACTGGCAATGTATATGAAGAATGCCTGAGAGCCAAGAGCTTAAAAACAACTGTAATTTATCAAAGGTTTAATTGAAGAAAATTATTATGGACTATACATATATTTTAGAGATAATTATTTTAGCATATTGGTGTTTTATCAATTTGGTTGCTTTGTTGAATAACAGATCTATTTCTGTTATAATAACACAAACTCAACCCAGAATGCTTTTAACAATAGATAAATTTTTTTAAATAGCTTTTCAGGTGAAATTTGATTTAGTAACAAAGTGAAACATGATTTCTATTTATGAAAGTATGTTCCAGAAAATATGTCCTCCAAAGAAACAAGAAATTGTGTGTTTATGAGTACAAATTGTGTTAATTTAGTAGGTGGTTGGTAAGTGTTTTATTTTTAAAGAATGTATATTGGTTTGCTAGGGCTGCCATAATAAGTATCACAGACTGGGTGGCAGAAAAAACAAAAAAAATATTTTCTCACAGTTCTAGAGACTAGGAGTCCAAGATCCGTGTTGATTTCTTCTGAGGTTTCTCTCCTTGGGCTGTGTTATTTCCCTACCTTTACATGGTCTTTCCTTTGTGTATATTGGCATCCTCACTTCTTCTTCCTATAAGGATACTAGTCATATTGGAGTAAGGCCCACTTTAATGACCTCATTTTAACTGAATTACCTCTTTAAAAACCTTATCTCCAGATATGGTTACACTCTCAGAGGAGTGTTTCAACCTATGAATTTGAGGCTGGGGCACAATTCAGAGGGTTTCAACATATGAATTTGAGGCTAGGGCACAATTCAGCCCAGAATAGAATGAATAAATTATGAAACCATTGGAAAAGAGATGAGGAAGAAAATTGCTAGGACATTTTAACAAATTTAGCATTTTATGTAAAAGTGATTTGGATTCCATGGTTTGATGAGAATAAGGCAAACATGTTCAGGAGGGGTGTTTGTGATTACCTGGTTTTCCTGAACAAAACAAGCAGAGGAAAAGTCTTTGTGACACTCCTTAACCCCCAGGTAGGTGTCTGAAAGGCTCACCTGGCTGCATGGACCACAAAGCCATGACTCCCAGCCTCCTCTCCGTTGGTGACATTATGCCCAGGACAGGCAAAATCAATAGCCTTACATGTCCTTCCCCTGTAAGCCCTATTGTATATTTAGGTGACATAAAAATGTCTTTCCTGTCATGTGCTCATTATGTCACATGAAAACAAAGTCCTTATCTGCATTTTATCAATCGTGTTACTAATAAGATCCCTGGATCTTTCTAATGAATTTTTTTTAACATACTTATTTCTTGTCTTTATATAATTTATTGTCAAATTGGTTTCCATACAACACCAAGTGCTCATCCCAACAGGTGCCTTCCTCAATGCCAATAACCCACTTTCCCCTCTCCCCCACCCTCCATCAACCCTCAGTTTGTTCTCAGTATTTAAGAGTCTCTTATGGTTTCCCTTCTTCCCTCTCTGTAACTTCCCCCCCTGAAACTCCCCCCTGGTCTTCTGTTAAGTTTCTCAGGATCCACACATGAGTGAAAACATATGGTAACTGTCTTTCTCTGCCTGACTTATATCACCTAGCATAATATTCTCCAGTTCCATCCATGTTGCTACAAATGGCCAGATTTCATTCTTTCTCATTGTCAAGTAGTATTCCATTGTATATATAAACCACATCTTTATCCATTTGTCAGTTGATGGACATTTAGGCTCTTTCCATAATTTGGCTATTGTTGAAAGTGCTGCTATAAACATTGGGGTACAAGTGCACCTATACATCAGCACTCCTGGTGGGAATGGATCATTATAACAAATTGGAGAACCACTGTCCTTAACTAGCCTATATAAAATTCTCTGCCATCTATTCTAGAGCACTTACTTTGTAACAACCACTGCCTTTGTAGGCTGGCTTTGTGACTTTCTTCTCCACTATATTAGAAACTCTTTCATGACAGGGATTGAGTTTATGCTCTCCATTTTTGGGTGTCTGGTGCTTAACATTGTATCCTTCAAATACAAGACATGAGGCTGATTAAGATGAAGACTTCTGTCCCAGAATTATTGTTTATAAATGGTAATAAAGGTGGGTCTGAATTCTAGGTGATGTGCCTGACTCCAAACTCCAAAATTGGGAAGGAAATGATGTGAAATTGGGGATGTTTTAGCTGGTTGGAGATTTGGTGAAAATCTTAATCATTACAGACTGTGGAACTCAATCTTAATTTTTCTTTTTTTATTTAAATTCAAGTTAGTTAACATACGGTATAATAATGATTTCAGGAATAGAATTTAGTGATTCATCACTTACATATAATACCCAGTGCTCATCCCAACAAGTGCTCTCCTTAATGTCCATCACCCATTTAGCCCATCCCCTGAACCAAAACCCCACCAGCAACCCTCAGTTTGTTCTCTGTATTTAAGAGTCTCTTATGGTTTGTTTCCTTCTCCATTTTTATCTTAGTTTTGTTTCCTTTCTCCTATGTTCATATGTTTTTTTTCTTAAATTTTACACATGAGTGAAATCATATGATATTCATCTTTCTCTGACTGACTTATTTCACTTAGATAATACACTCTAGTTCTATCCATGTTGTTGCACATGACAAGATTTCATTCTTTTAATTGCTGAGTAATATTTCATTGCATATATATACCACTTCCTCATTATCTATTCATCAGTCAATGGAAATCTGGACTCTTTCCTTACTTTGGCTATTGTTGATAGTGCTCTAATAAACATTGGGTTCAATGTGCTCCTTCACATCTGCATTTTTGTATCCTTCGGATAAATACCTAGTAGCACCATTGCTGGATCATAGGGTAGTTATATTTTTTTTATTTTTTGAGGAACATCCACATTGTTTTCCAGAGTGGCTGCACCAGCTTGCAATCCCACCCGCAGTACAAAGGGTTCCTCTTTCTCTGCCTCTTTGCCAACATCTGTTATTGCCTGAGTTGCTAATTTTAGCCATTCTGACACGTGTCAGGTGGTATCTCATTGTGGTTTTGATTTTTATTTCCCTGATGATGAGTGATATTGAGCATATTTTCATTGTCTGCTAGCCATCTGGATGTCTTCTTTGGAAAAGTGTCTATTCATTCTTTTTCCCATTTCTCCACCAGATTATTTGTTTTTTGGGTGTTGAGTTTGATAAATTCTTTATAGATTTTGGATACTAACTCTTTATCTGACATGTCATTTGCAAATATCTTCTCCCATTCCATAGGTTGCCTTTTAGTTTTGCTGATTGTTTCCTTTGTTATGCAGAAGCTTTTTATCTTGATGATGTCCCAATAGTTCATTTTCGGTTTTGTTTCCCTTGCCTACAGGAACATGTCAAGTAAGAAGTTGCTGCAGCCTAGGTCAATGGCTTCCTGTCTTAGGTTTAGGTCTTTCATCCATTTTGTGTTTATTTCTGTATATGGCCTAAGAAAGTGGTCTAGGTTCAGTCTTCTGGATGTTGCTGGTGAAACTCAATCTTAATGTGTATTTTAGAAGGATATCTGCATTCTACTTCAAAATTATGACCAAAATGTGTGAAAATTTAAGGTAATTCTCACTACAATATTCATCTGGGTTTCCTTCATGCAATAAGTTTATTTTAAAAATAATTTTCTTAAAAATGTCTGTACTCACAATTTTGAAAATAAAGTATTATTGTTTCCTTATGAATGAATATTTTTATTCATCCCTGTGTCCAGATTATGATCAACTTGGGAACAGACTTGTTTCTTCAATAAGCCTGCTAGAACTTTAAGGTTTGTGATATTCCCCTCTCTTTATTTACTTTAAAACACAAGACTATTGTTTACTTTTACAAAAACAATATCAAATAAACTGAAACATAAGAACTATGTGTACAAAAAAAAGAGTAAACATATACTGTAGGATGTCAAGCAATGAATGCAATATATTTTAGATAGAGAAGTGCTCCTGCATTCTCACCAAGCTTCAGGGTAAAGGTGAAATTTGGGTTGCTTCCTGACAAAGGAAGAGTTAGTGACTCTATCTGGAGAAGTTTTCCAAGATCTGAGGGTACAAGTGGGGAAGACTGGAGTCAGGGTATTAATAAGAGCATAATGGAAGAGTTTTTTCCTAGCAAGTAGGACAAGGCAAGTAAAGTAGGAAAAGAACCTATCACAGCCTCATAGGTGAGCCTACCTCAAACATTCATGCAGGATGAAAACAGGTAATAAAACAATTGTTCCTGGATACTGCCCAAGCCCACAAACATGTCATACTTGGGAACAGATGAAACACTGAACTTTCAGTAGTAGCTATAAAAGACAGATGGCAATGTTTCAAACTTTCAACAATCTTTCCTGTTTATATACCTTAACAAATTAAGATGAGAACTTTCTATTCTTCTAATGAAACTAAATGAAGAATAGTTTATAGTTTTACCATAAACTAGTATACTATCATTAACTAATAAACAATTAGTGCCAAAACTCTTCCAGAGATTTGCATCATATGCACATTAATTTTTATTTAATGTTTTTGGGGAATAAAACAGTAGCAAATAACTTTCAGATTTTAATTAGAAAATTGGGTGGAATCACATAGGTCATTAGATTTTAGGTTTCCTGAGGGCATGCATAATATTTTATTCATTTCTTAATTTCCCACCCAGACTGGCATGACACATAGCTTAATAGTATGAGTTAAATTGAATTGGTTTTATTGAATAGAGTGTCAGATGTTCTTGAATAAAAAAAGATCTTATACCTCATTATCACACATATTCATAATGCATGCTGTTTGTTACATAATAAAATTGGATTAAAATGTCAGGTCTACCTAGAATCCCTCGTAGACTTCTAGTTATATAAGATGATATCAAATTGTGCTCACTTAACAGTTTAAGCCTTAACACTTAACACTTTTAGTGACCAACACTTAAAATTGAGGTGAAATGTTGGGTTGATAAAGGAGCAAAGGGTTGAGAAAGAACTCTTAAGCCATGTTCAGTGCAAAAAGGTGGTTTTGTTAAAGCACGGGGACAGGACCTTTGGGCAGAAAGAGCCACACTTGGGATTGTGAGGAGTGACCAATTATATGCTTTCAGGTTGGGAAGAGGTCGGGGATAGTGTAAGTTTCTAAGGAATTTGGAAGCAAGGTTTCCAGAAGCTTGAGGAGTCATTTACTACTGTCTAGTAAAACCTTAGTCATGAGACACATCAGATGTATATCAATTAGCTATATACTTGGAGAATGATTGCTAATATATATCTTGGGGGGCAGAGATAAAGGAAGTTTCCAAAGGGATTTTCATATGTTAAAGAAGACTTATAGGATCCTGGAAGTTGGGGATAATGTCAAACTCATGTTGCCTTTCACCTCTAACAAAGTATTAACACCGAGGCAGTTGAATTCTTGGAGGAAGATCACCTTGCCTGTCTCGAGTACTTCTCAGGGGAGCCTGGGTGGGTCAGTTGGGTAAGCATCTGACTCTTCAGTTCAAACTCAGGATCTGTGAGTTTGAGCCCAGCGTCAGGCTCTGTGCTAACAGTGTGGAGCCTGCTTGGGATTCTCTCTCCCTCTCTCTCTGCCTGTCCCCCCACTTCTTTTTCTCAAAATAAATAAATAAACATTTAAATAAAGTACTTCTCAAGTTGTAAGGACGTTTAATTTTTCTACATTTCTTTTACCTTTGTTCTCCACATCAAAAAAGACAGTAATTTTTTTTGAAGAGATACTTTGCTTTAAAATTTTCAGTTGGGTAGGGGCATCTGGGTGGCTCAGTGGGTTGCACATCTTGACTCTTGATTTCAGCTTAGATGATGATCCCAGGGTCATGAGATTGAGCCCCACGTCAGACTCCTTGCTAAGTGTGGAACCTGCTTAAGATTCTCTCTCTCTTTCTCTCACCCTCTGCCCCTCTCCCCAACTCATTCCCTCTCTCTCTAGAATAAAAAAATTAAAAGAAAAAAATAAAGAAAAAAATGAGTTGTGTAAAATAAAAAGACAATAGCATTCTAAGCTCCCCTGATTACTCAGAATATACATTTGTTGTTTTTTAAAGTATTTTCTCTTTAACAATCTCTGCCCTACAATTTTGAGTATAATGTATAGTTATCTCACTGTGAATTAATATTTTCATTTACCTTATGTTCTGGCTGTCATAATCATTAATAGGCAAAAAAAAAAAGAATTTAAATGAATTAAAAAAATTAAATAAGCTTCATGCCCAACATGGAGCACAACACAGGGCTTGAACTCACTACCTTGAGATCATGACCTGAGTTGAGATCAAAAGACAGGGACTTAACCAGCTGAGCCACCCAGGTACCCCTAAATGAATTCTTAAAACCAAGTTAGCTACCCAACTTGAAGACTTATTATAAAGCTACTATAATGAAGACAGTGTTGTATTGGTGAAAGAGTAGAGAAATAGATCAATGGAACAAAGTAGAGAGACTAGAAATAAACTCACACAAATATAATGAACTGATTTTTGACTAAGAAGCAAGGTAATACAATGGAGAAAAGATTACCTTTCAACAAATAGTGGTGGAACAATTAGATATTCACCTGCAATAAAATAATAAAATAAGATAATTTAAACCCCAGGTTCATTCTTTTTACAAAAATTAAAAATAAATTATAGACCTGAATGTTAAATGCAAAACTATAAAAGTTTTAGAAGATAACGAGGAAGAAAATCTAGGTGACATTTGGTTGACAATGATATCTAAAAGATATGACATCGAAAGCTTGATCCATGAAAGGAAGAATTGATTAGTGGAACCTCATTAAAATTAAAAATTTCTGCATGCAGAAAACAACCTGATTAAAAAAATGGGGAAAAATTCTGAACAGACAACTCCTCTAGAGAAGATATACAGATAGAAAATATGTATTTGAAAAGATGCTCAGCATCATATAGCACTATGGAAATACAAATTAAAACAATGCGATACCACTATACATTCATTAGAATGACTAAATCAAAATGTAGGCAAAGACATGGAGGAAGAGGAACTCTCTTTCATTGCTGGTGGAAACGCAAAATGGTAAAGTTGCTAAATAATTTTACCATGCAGTCCAGCAATCTCATTCTGCAGTGTAAATGCCTATCATTGAGCTTTTTGATTGTAATGCAAGTACCTGACATTAAGCTTCCCATTGCTGAGGCATCCATTTCAAAGACAATCTTCTTAAATAAATACCTTGCCAGCTGTAAGACACAGCTACTAGCAAAACCACTAGGTAAGGTATAAGGCCACCTTCACCCATGAAGTTTTCTTCTTAGAAAGCCAACCTAAATAACTGACCACTTGAATGAACCTGCTTCTCCCTTTCTGCACTCCAATTCCCACTCTTATGCTTTATATTCACCAATAATGAGCCCGAGAAATCAGAGGCACCCTACCCTAATAGAGGTAGAGCCCCAAGTCTGTGTTCCATCCTTCTCTCTCTTTACCAGAGACCTCTTTGTGTGGTCTAGGGTGTGCCATGTAACCTCTAGGACTTGTCAGTGATAAATCTTGTTCCTCAAAGTTCTATGAAGATTGTTGATGAAGTGCATCCTTCCATCTTATTAAGACCCACAATGTTGTCGGGGCGCCTGGGTGGCGCAGTCGGTTAAGCGTCCGACTTCAGCCAGGTGACGATCTCGCGGTCCGTGAGTTTGAGCCCCACGTCGGGCTCTGGGCTGATGGCTCAGAGCCTGGAGCCTGTTTCCAGTTCTGTGTCTCCCTCTCTCTCTGCCCCTCCCCCGTTCATGCTCTGTCTCTCTCTGTCCCAAAAATAAATAAATGTTGAAAAAAAAAAAAAGACCCACAATGTTGTCTAGCCACAACATTGGCTCTGGTTGAGGAAATGTCTGTGGGGCATTCCTAGCCAATAGCATCACTATCAATAGGGTGAGACTGACACAACACACTCTTTGGTATCTAGCCAAATGAACTGAGAATATGTCCACATAATAACCTGCACAGAGATATTTATAGCAGCTTTATTCATAATTGCCAAAATCTAGAAGCAATCAAGATGTTTTCAATAGGTGAATGGATAAATAAACTGTGGTACATCCAGACAATGAACTACAATTCAAGAATAAAAAGAAACAAGCTATCAAGCTATAAAAAGACACCGAGAGACTTAAATTCATATTACCAAGTGAAAGAAGCCTGTTTTAAAGGGCTACATATTGTATGAAACTAACTCTGTGACATTCTGGAAAAGGTAGAACTATAAGCAGAAGACAAAGATCAGTAATTACCAGAGGTCTGGGGAGAGGAGAAGGATGACTAGGTGGGATAGAAGGGATTTTTAGGGCAGTGAACCCTTCTTTCTGGTTGATATTGTAATGGTGACTGCATGATATTATAATTTGTCAAGCCAATAGAATGTACAATACATGTACATGTATTACATGTATTATATGTATTACATTATGTTAAGGAAACATATTATGTTACCATATTATAATAAGGCAATTATTATGTTAATATAATAATTAATGTAATAATGCATCAATATTGGTTCATCAGTTATGACAACAGTACCATACTGATGCAAGATTTTAATAATAGGAGAAACTATGAGGGTAGGGGTTGTATGAAAACTGTCTGTACTTTATTCTTAATTTTCTTTAAACCTAAGACTTTTCTAAAAATAAATCTATTAATTTAAAAAACAAAAACAAAATTAAAAACCAAAGCCCAGTAAGTCATTCACTTTATTTTCTGAAGTATTAAGATAAATACTATTTCTAAAAGTAATTTAATTTTTCCTTCTTATAATTTAAAAACATTTAAATACAACTTATTACTGATAATTTGCTCTATGAAATTAGAATAAATTTTAACTGAAGATCTCCAAAATGAGTAGTTTGCTTCACACTATCTCAGATTCAAGTCCAAGAAATATATCTGATTTTAATTTCAACCCTCAGTTTATTTTTGATGTATAGATGAATTTTCCAGGAGAAATGTATACATATATTCTATATTGTTGGCTTGCAGTGTCACCACAAGCATAGCTGTAATGTCAAATCTTACATCACAGGTTTGACTTCAGAAAATATATTCTTCATTGTTACTCTTAGAGAAGTTGCTAATCCACAAAGCAATTGCATGCCTACTTTGCCCTGCAGGATATTGTTATACGAACCCCTTGATATTACCTCAGTCTTTCCCCCAAAGGTAATCAGCTCCTCAGAGGGCTTCTGATTTTAAAACTAAATCTCAGGTGTCAACTCAGAAAAACTAAGTTCCTAAACTAATACATTTGTATTTAATCTTCTTGAATTCACTTTGTACTGAAAATTCAGAAAAACGGAAGCCCCTCCATGTTGTGTAACATTTTGGGTTTGTAACCTGAATCCCTTGAATGCATTTGCTCAGTTAAGTAAATGGCTGACATAAGTATGAATGGGCACCCTGAAGAAACATAAAGTTATGAGACAGCACTGATTATAAGTAAGGTAACTAGGGTAACAGCCAATAGGACATGGATTGCTTGTTTTTTTTTTTTTTTAATTTATTTATTTTATTTATATATGAAATTTATTGTCAAATTGGTTTCCATACAACACCCAGTGCTCATCCCAAAAGGTGCCCTCCTCAATACCCATCACCCACCCTCTCCTCCCTCCCACCCCCTATCAACCCTCAGTTTGCTCTCAGTTCCCAACAGTCTCTTATGCTTTGGCTCTCTCCCACTCTAACCTCTTTTTT
>NW_024412467.1:25448751-25464507 GCF_014898765.1 Herpailurus yagouaroundi | reverse complement strand
CAGGGCACTTCCCCTGTGCTGTGGTGTATAACTGGAGTTGGTGGGCGGAGCTGCAGTCAGACCTGATGTCTGCCCCCAGCCCACCGCTGGGGCCACAGTCAGACTGGTGCGTGCCTTCTCTTCCCCTCTCCTAGGGGCGGGATTCACTGTGGGGTGGGGTGGCCTGTCTGGGCTACTTGCACACTGCCAGGCTTATGATGCTGGGGATCTGGCGTCTTAGCTGGGGTGGGTAGGCAAGGTGCACAGGGGCAGGAGGGGCAGGCTTAGCTTGCTTCTCCTTAGGTGATCCACTTCAGGAGGGGCCCTGTGGCAGCAGCAGGGAGTCAGATCCGCTGCCAGAGGTTTGGCTCCGCAGAAGCGCAGAGTTGGGTGTTTGCGCAGAGCGAGCAAGTTCCCTGGCAGGAACTGGTTCTCTTTGCGATTTTGGCTGGGGGATGGGCGTGGAAGATGGCGCTGGCGAGCGCCTTTGTTCCCCACCAAACTGAGCTCTGTCGTCAGGGGGCTCAGCAGCTCTCCTTCCCTTTGTCCTCCAGCCTTCCCGCTTTCTGAGCAGAGCTGTTAACTTATGACCTCCCAGCCGCTAAGTCGCGCTTGCTGTCGGAACACAGTCCGTCAGGCCCCTCTGCTTTTTGCAAGCCAGACTCGGGGGCTCTGCTTGGCCGGCAAGCCGCCCCTCTGCCCCGGCTCCCTCCCGCCAGTCCGTGGAGCGCGCACCGCCTCGCCGCCCTTCCTACCCTCTTCCGTGGGCCTCTCGTCTGCGCTTGGCTCCGGCGACTCCGTTCTGCTAATCCTCTGGTGGTTTTCTGGGTTATTTAGGCAGGTGTAGGTGGAATCTAAGTGATCAGCAGGACGCGCGGTGAGCCCAGCGTCCTACTACGCCGCCATCTTCCCTCCAATCTCGGATTGCTTGTTTTTTAGCATTTAAAAAAATATACAAATAGTACTTAATGTACACAACACAGATGTAAATATATTTTTTAAAGGGTTTATAACTAGCAACATGGTGGAATTGTTTCTGTTAATTCTTTGGTCAAACAATTTTTAGCAAAAGATTTAATATTGACAGAAGAAGAGAAAACGCAAGCAGAAAATAATGATATATTAAAAGGATGTTGGGGCGCCTGGGTGGAGCAGTCGGTTAAGCGTCCGACTTCAGCCAGGTCACGATCTCGCGGTCCATGAGTTCGAGCCCCGCGTCGGGCTCTGGGCTGATGGCTCAGAGCCTGGAGCCTGCTTCCGATTCTGTGTCTCCCTCTCTCTCTGCCCCTCCCCCATTCATGCTCTGTCTCTCTCTGTCCCAAAAACAAATAAACGTTAAAAAAGTTTAAAAAAAAAAAAAAAAGGATGTTCCCCAGCATTAGTGAAAATTAGGATGCAATGTTTTTCACCTAAGAATACATAACATATACTGTTATATAAAAATTCATGTGAACCAGCAATCCCAAATTGTTAACATTTAGGAGATTTGAAAGTCAAAGAGTCAAATAATTGCTTATAATTTAACACACTATAAAAATTCAAACTGAAGTAGAGAAATAGGAAAATTGAAGAATAAAATCTACCCAAGGAGACTAGAAAAAATCTCACTGTTTCTGATCAGTTACAGGAGACTACAGGGTTTTCCTATGTTGGCAATGTGTAGTGTAAATGTAATTTACACAATTACATAAGTGTCTTTCAAATTCTTATAGGTTTTTTCATTTTTTAAAATATGAAATTTATTGTCAAATTGGTGTCCATACAACACCCAGTGCTCATCCCAACAGGTGCCCTCCTCAATACCCATCATCTACCCTACCCGCCCTCCTACCCCCCATCAACCCTCTGTCTGTTCTCAGTTTTTAAGAGTCTCTTATGTTTTGGCTCCCACCCTCTCTAACCTCCTTTTTGTTTTATCCCTTCCCCTCCCCCATGGTCTTCTGTTAAGTTTCTCAGGATCCACATAAGAGTGAAAACATATGGTATCTGTCTTTCTCTGTATGGCTTATTTCACTTAGCATAACACTCTCCAGTTCCATCCACGTTGCTACAAAAGGCCAGATTTCATTCTTTCTCATTCCCACGTAGTATTCAATTGTGTATATAAATCACAATTTCTTTATCTATTCATCAGTTGATGGACATTTAGGCTCTTTCTATACTTTGGCTATTGTTGAGAGTGCTGCTATAAACATTGGGGTACAAGTGTCCCTATGCATCAGCACTCCTGTATCCCTTGGGTAAATTCCTAGCAGTCCTATTGCTGGGTCATAGGGTACGTCTAGTTTTAATTTCCTGAGGAACCTCCACACTGTTTCCCAGAGCGGCTGCACCAGTTTGCTTTCCCACCAACAGTGCAAGAGGGTTCCCGTTTCTCCACATCCTTGCCAGCATCTATAGTCTCCTGATTTGTTCATTTTAGCCACTCTGACTGGCGTGAGGTGATATCTGAGTGTGGTTTTGATTTGTATTTCCCTGATGAGAGCAACGTTGAGCATCTTTTCATGTGCCTGTTGGCCATCTGGATGTCTTCTTTAGAGAAGTGTCTATTCATGCTTTCTGCCCATTTCTTCACTGGATTATTTGTTTTTCAGGTGTGGAGTTTGGTGAGCTCTTTATAGATTTTGGATACTAGCCCTTTGTCTCATATGTCATTTGCAAGTATCTTTTCCCATTCCGTTGGTTGACTTTTAGTTTTGTTGATTGTTTCCATTGCAGTGCAAAAGCTTGTTATATTGATGAGGTCCCAATAGTTCATTTTTGGTTCTCATTCCCTTGCCTTTGGGGATGTGTCAAGTAAGAAATTGCTGCAGCTGAAGACAGAAAGGTTTTTCCCTGCTCTAGGGTTTTGATGGTTTCCTGTCTCACATTCAGGTCTTTATCCATTTTGAGTTTGTTTTTGCAAATGGTGTAAGAAAGTGGTCTGGTTTCATCCTTCTGCATGTTGCTGTGCAGTTCTCCCAGCACCATTTTTTAAAGAGACTGTCTTTTTCCCATTGGATGTTCTTTCCTGATTTGTCAAAGATTAGTTGGCTATATTTTAGTGGGTTTAATTTTGGGGCTTCTATTCTATTCCATTGGTCTATGTGTCTGTTTTTGTGCCAATACGATGCTGTCTTGATGATGACAGCTTTGTAGTAGAGGCTAAAGTCTGGGATTGTGATGCCTCCTGCTTTGGTCTTCTTCTTCAATATTACTTTGGCTATTCGGGGCCTTTTGTGGTTCCATACAAATTTTAGGATTGCTTGCTCTAGCTTTGAGAAGAATGCTGGTGCAATTTTGGTTGGGATTGCATTGACAGTGTAAATAGCTTTGGTAGTATTGACATTTTAACAATATTTATTCTTCCAATCCATGAGCATGGCATGTTTTTCCATTTCTTTGTATCTTCTTCAATTTCCTTCATAAGCTTTCTATACTTTTCAGCATACAGATCTTTTACATCTTTGGTTAGGTTTATTCCTAGGTATTTTATGCTTCTTGGTGCATTTGTGAATGGGATCAGTTTCTTTATTTGTCTTTCTGTTGCTTCATTATTAGTGTATAAGAATGCAACTGATTTCTGTACATTGATTTTGTATCCTGCAGCTTTACTGAATTCATGTATCAGTTCTAGCAGACTTTTGGTGGAGTCTTTCGGGTTTTACATGGCATCTGCAAAAAGCGAAAGGTTGACTTCATCTTTGCCATTTTTGATTGCTTTGATTTCCTTTTCTTATCTGATTGCTGATGCTAGAACTTCCAACACTATGTTAAACAACAGCATTGAGAGTGTACATACCTGTCGGGTTCCTGATCTCAGGAACTGAGAAAACTGAGAGCTTTCCCCATTGGGGATGGTATTAGCTGTGGGCCTTTCATAAATGGGTTTTATGATGCTTAAGTATATTCCTTCTATCCCGACTTTCTCAAGGGTTTTTATAAGGAAAGGATGCTGAATTTTGTTAAATGCTTTTTCTGCATCGATTGACAGGATCATCTGGTTGTTATCTTTACTTTTATTAATGTGATGTATCACGTTGATTGCTTTGTGAGTGTTGAACCAGCCCTGCAGCCCAGGAATGAATCCCACTTGATCATGGTGAATAATTGTTTGTATATGCTGTTGAATTTGATTTGCTAGTATCTTCTTGAGAATTTTTGCATCAATATTCACCAGGAATATTGGCCTGTAGTTCCCTTTTTTTGCTGTGTCTCTGGTTTAGGAATCAAAGTAATGCTGGCTTCATAGAATGAGTCTGGAAGTTTTCCTTCCCTTTCTGTTTTATGGAACACCTTGAGAAGGATAGGGATAATCTCTGCTTTAAATGTCTGGTAGAATTCCCCAGGGAAGCCATTTGGTCCTGGAATCTTATTTGTTGGGAGATTTTTGATAACTGATTCAATTTCTTCACTGGTTATTGGTCTGTTCAACTTTTCTATTTCTTCCTGTTTGAGTTTTGGAAGTGTGTGGGTGTTTCAGAATTTTTCCATTTCTTCCAGGTTGTCCTGTTTTTTGGCATATAATTTTTCATAGTATTCCCTGATAATTGCTTGTATTTCTGAGGGGTTGGTTGTAATAATTCCATTTTCATTCATGATTTTATCTATTTGGGTCCTCTTCCTTTTCTTTTTGAGAAGCCTGGCTGAAGCTTTATAAATTTTCTTTATTTTTTCAAAAAACCAACTCTTGGTTTCGTTGATCTGCTCTACAGTTTTTTTAGATTCTATATTGTTTATTTGTGCCCTGATCTTTATTATTTCTCTTATTCTGCTGTGTTTGGGGTGTCTTTGATGTTCCGCTTCTATTTCCTTTAGGTGTGCTGTTAGATTTTGTATGTGGGATTTTTCTTGTTTCTTGAGATAGGCCTGGATTGCAATGTATTTTCCTCTCAGGACTGCCTTCGCTGCATCCCAAAGCGTTTAGATTGTTGTATTTTCATCTTCATTTATTTCCATATATTTTTAAAAATCTTCTCTAATTGCTTGGTGGACCCATTCATTCTTTAGTAGGGTGTTCTTTAACCTCCATGCTTTTGGAGGTTTTCAAGACTTTTTCCTATGGTTGATTTCAAGTTTCATAGCATTGTGGTCTGAAAGTGTACATGGTATGATCTCAATTCTTATATACTTATGAAGGACTGTTTCGTGACCCAGTATGTGATCTATCTTGGAGAATGTTCCATGTGCACTTGAGAAGAAAGTATATTTTGTTGCTTTGGGATGCAGAGTTCTAAGTATATCTGTCAAGTCCATCTGATCCAATGTATCATTCAGGGCCCTTGTTTCTTTATTGACCATGTGTCTAGATGATCTATCCATTTCTGTTAGTGGAGTGTTAAAGTCCCCTGCAATTACCACATTCTTATCAATAAGGTTGCTTCTGTTTGTGATTAATTGTTTTATATATTTGGGGGCTCTGAATTTGGTGCATAGACACCTAAAAATATTAACTCCTCTTGATGGATAGACCCTATAATTATGATATAATGCCATTCTTCATCTCTTGTAGCAGCCTTTAATTTAAAGTCTAGTTTTTCTGATATAAGTATGGCTACTCCAGCTTTCGTTTGACTTCCAGTAGCATGATAGATAGTTCTCCAACCCCTCACTTTCAATCTCAAGGTGTCCTCAGGTCTAAAATGAGTCTCTTGTCAACAGGAAACAGATGGGTCTTGTTTTTTTATCCATTCTGATACCCTATGTCTTTTAGTTGGAGCATTTAGTCCATTTACATTCAGTGTTATTGAAAGATATGGGTTTAGAGTCATTGTGATGTCTGTAGGTTTCATGCTTATAGTGATGTCTCTGGTACTTTGATGTCCTTGCAACATTTAACTCACAGAATCCCCCTTAGGATCTCTTGTAGGGGTATGAATTCGTGATGATGAATTCCTTCAGTTTTTGTTTGTTTGGGAAGACCTTTATCTCTCCTTCTATTCTGAATGACAGACTTGCTGGATAAAGGATTCTTGGCTGCATATTTTTTCTGTTAATCACATTGAAGATTTCCTGTCATTCCTTTCTGGCCTGCCAACTTTCAGTAGATAGATCTGCCACTAGTCTTATCGGTCTCCCTTTATATGTTAGAACATGTTTATCCCTAGCTGCTTTCAGAATTTTCTCTTTATTTTTGTATTTTGCCAGTTTCACTACAATATGTTGTGCAGAAGATCGATTCACGTTATGTCTGAAGGGAGTTCTCTGTGCCTCTTGGATTTCAGTGCCTTTTTCCTTCCCCATATCAGGGAAGTTCTCAGCTATGATTTGTTGAAGTACACCTTCAGCACCTTTTTCTCTCCTTTCCTCTTCTGGAATTGTATTATATGGATATTGTTCCGTTTCATTGCGTCATTTAGTTCTCTAATTCTCCCCTCATACTCCTGGATTTTTTTATCTCTCTTTTTCTCAAATTCCCCCTTTTCCATAATTTTATCTTCTAATTCACCTATTCTCTCCTCTGCCTCTTCAATCTGAGCTATCATCACCTCCATTTTATTTTGCAGCTCATTTATAGCATTTTTTTAGCTCCTCCTGAATGTTTCTTAGCCCCTTGATCTCTGTAACAATAAATTCTCTGCTTTCCTCTATACTTTTTTCAAGCCCAGCAATTAATTTTATTACCATTATTCTGAATTCTTGTTCCGTTACACTGCTTAAATCATTTTGATCAATTCGTTAGCTGTCGCTACTTCCTGGAGTTTCTTTTGAGAATTCTTCCATTTTGTCATTTTGGATAGTCCCTAGAGTGGTGGGGAACTGCAGGACACTTCCCCTGTGCTGTCTGTAGTAACTTTTGTTGGTGGGTGGGGCCACAGTCAGACCTGATGTCTACCCCCAGCCCACCATTGGGGCCACAGTCAGACTGGTGTGTACCGTATCTTCCCCTCTCCTAGGGGCAGGATTCACTGTGGAGTGGTGTGTCCCCTGTCTGGGCTACTTGCATACTGCCAGGCTTGTGGTGCTGCTGTGATGGGATTGGTGTATTAGCTAGGGTGGACCCACAAGGTGCACAGGGCCGGGAGGGACAGGCTTAGCTAGCTTTGTTGCCGGTCATCCCCTGCAGGAGGGGCCCTCCAGCACTGTGAGTGAGGCAGGCTGACCCATCCAAGGGATGGATACACAGAAGCACAGCGTTGGGTGTTAGCATTGTGCAAGCAAGTTCAATGATGGGAACTGGTTCCCTTTGAGAGTTCGGCTGGGGTATGGGAGAGGGATATGGTGCTGGCCAGCACCTTTGTTTCCTGCTGAGCTAAGCTCTGTCTTCCAGGGCTCAACACCTCTCTTTTCCAGTGTCCTCTTGCCCTCCTTCTCTCTGAGCAGAGCTGTTGACTTATAGCATTCCAGATGTTAAGTCCTGCTGGCTGTCAGAACTCATGCAGTCTGGCCCCTCTGCTTTGCAAACCAGACTCATATGTTCTGCCTTGCCAAGGGGGCTGCCCCTCTACCACCCCAGCCCCCTCCCACTAATCTGTGTAGTGCGCACTGCCTCTCTGCCCTTACTAACCTCTTCTGTGGGCCTCTTGTATACGCTTCGCTCTGGAGAGTCCGCTCTGCTAGTCTTCTGGCAGTTTTCTGGGTTATTTAGGCAGATGTGGGTGGAATCTAAGTTATCAGCAGGATATGGTGAGCCCAGTATCCTCCTATGCCACCATCTTCTCCCTCCTTCTTATAGGTTTTTTTTCAATCTGTAGTAAATTGTTGTATAACTTGCGTTATTTTTACTAAACATGTGCTGTGACTATTGGCTTTTCTCTGTGCTTCCTAAAAAAAGGTTTTAAAGGGGTATATTTTTAGAGGTACCTGAGAGAACAAAGATTTTTGATTTTTTTCTTTGAGACACGATTTGTATTTTTGGCACGATCCTGGTCAACATCCCTCCACAGGGACACTATAAATGGTTGCCTGTGGACACACCGAGAACTCCACTCTGGTGGCAGGCCTGGCACAAGTGTAACACATCATCTGTACCACTTTAGCTTGTATTTACAGGATAGTTGACACTATCATGCAATGGTTTTCAAGTGTAGCTCTGTATGAAATGTCATACCTGTTTCATCCTATGCAGTGGAGCCTGGGTATCTGCATTGTTAAAGCTGTACAGGTCTTTCTGATGTGCAATCTGAGCATGAGATCACAACTGTAAAAATACCTGATTTCCATATTATCCAGGATATTATTGCATGTTCCAAAGCCAAGCTACCTGACTTCACAGAATACAAATAGCAATGGTAGATCTAATACATAGAAGTGACCTGACTGAAGGGGATGGGGTAAAAGGTAGAATTTTCCATTTCATTTTAATTATGTAATGAATTTTTAAAAAGTAAATAATTAAATGATAAAAATTTAAAAATAGGTATTTTAAGCATGGGGCTTTCAAGAATTTTTTTAGGGGCCGAAGAGCTATAGAGAACACAATTATGAGATTTGTTATATGTGGAGCTGGCCTCCAGGCAACTTTCTGAATTTGAGATATTCAAGAGTTTCTGAAGCATTTTGCAAAGGTAGGTTCATATGGGACTTATACATATGGAAAACTCTTTACATGCCTTTTGTGTAAGAAACAGAATAATTTACTCCTTCAGGGGAAGTACAGAGGACTATTTAACTTCTCATTCCATTGGTAGGGTATTCAAAGGCAGTTCTTGGCACTAAAAATGTCTACAGAAGAGGACTATAAAGAGCGTTTAAAAAAAGAGAAAGTAGGGGTGCCTGGGTGACTCAGTCAGTTGAACATCCAACTTTGGGTCAGGTTATGATCTCGTGGTGTTTGGGTTTGAGCCCCACATCAGGCTCTGTACTGACAGCTCAGAGCCTGGAGACTGCTTCAGATTTTCTGTCTCCTTCTCTCTCTGCCTCTTGCCTGCTCTGTCTCTGTCTCTCTTCCTGTCTCTCTCCCTCTCTCTCTCTCTCTCCCTCAAAAATAAGTAAACATTAAAAAAAGATTTAAAAAAGAAAGGAGAAAGTGCATCAAGAGGATGATCACTGAAATTGGCATGTAATGGCAAAGCATCTTCCTTGTTATCTTTAAAAATGTACCCTCTTAAAAAAATTTACAGGCTAAGAGAAGTAAAGCTACTTGGTCAATTTCAGACAGTCTGGAAAATGACAAACCTTAGATTTATACCCAAACCTCTTTGCTCAAAGTCTGTCTTTTGTATTTTATCAGGCTGTCTCACCGTTTATACAAAGGCCCATGCCTGAAGAAAAGAAAAATGAATAGTATCAAGCCTCAATAAGTCTAAGTCTAGTAAAGATGACACAATTTTGGAATTTTTAGTCAAGCCCATAATATGAAAAATATTAAGTAAATATTTAAGACATTGTATGTCAGAGATGGTACCCAGCCTACCCCAATCCCTCTAAGGAAAGAGCAGGATAAAAAGAATTTAGCTTGCTAGGGAATTTATAATGGCTATGAGAACTTCCTGTAGGTAAGTTGTGGATGCTCTTCCCTTTATGACCATGCAGGATCCATTTTAAGTCTAACCTTTATTTTTCTAGTTTTATTTTTTTTCAATATATGAAATTTATTGTCAAATTGGTTTCCATACAACACCCAGTGCTCATCCCAAAAAGTTCCTTCCTCAAAACCCATCACCCACTCACCCACCCGCCCATCAACCCTCAGTTTGTTCTCAGTTTTTAAGAGTCTCTTATGCTTTGGCTCTCTCCCTCTCTAACCTCTTTTTTTTTTCCTGCCCCTCCCCCATGGTCTTCTGTTAAGTTTCTCAGGATCCACATAAGAGTGAAAACATATGGTATCTGTCTTTCTCTGTATGACTTATTTCACTTAGCATCACACTCTTCAGTTCCATCCACGTTGCTACAAAAGGCCATATTTCATTCTTTCTCATTGCCACATAGTACTCCATTGTATATATAAACCACAATTTCTTTATCCATTCATCAGTTGATGGACATTTAGGCTCTTTCCATAATTTGGCTATTGTTGAGAGTGCTGCTATAAACATTGGGGTACAAGTGCCCCTATGCATCAGCACTCCTGTATCCCTTGGGTAAATTCCTAGCAGTGCTATTGCTGGGTCATAGGGTACGTCTAGTTTTAATTTTCTGAGGAACCTCCACACTGTTTTCCAGAGTGGCTGCACCAATTTGCATTCCCACCAACAGTGCAAGAGGGTTCCCGTTTCTCCACATCCTCTCCAGCATCTATAGTCTCCTGATTTGTTCATTTTGGCCACTCTGACTGGTGTGAGGTGATATCTGAGTGTGGTTTTGATTTGTATTTCCCTAATGAGGAGTGATGCTGAGCATCTTTTCATGTGCCTATTGGCCATCTGGATGTCTTCTTTAGAGAAGTGTCTATGCTTTCTGCCCATTTCTTCACTGGGTTATTTGTTTTTTGGGTGTGGAGTTTGGTGAGCTCTTTATAGATTTTGGATACTAGCCCTTTGTCCGATATGTCATTTGCAAATATCTTTTCCCATTCCATTGGTTGCTATTAGTTTTGTTGGTTGTTTCCTTTGCTGTGCAGAAGCTTTTTATCTTCATAAGGTCCCAGTAGTTCATTTTTGCTTTTAATTCCCTTGCCTTTGGGGATGTGTCAGGTAAGAAATTGCTATGACTGAGGTCAAGGGAGGTCTTTTCCTGCTTTCTCCTCTAGGGTTTTGATGGTTTCCTGTCTCACATTCAGATCCTTTATCCATTTTGAGTTTGTTTTTGTGAATGGTGTAAGAAAGTGGTCTAGTTCCATTCTTCTGCATGTCGCTGTGCAGTTCTCCCAGCACCATTTGTTAAAGAGACTGTCTTTTTTCCATTGGATGTTCTTTCCTGCTTTGTCAAAGATTAGTTGGCCATAAGTTTGTGGGTCTAGTTCTGGGGTTTCTATTCTATTCCATTGGTCTATGTGTCTGTTTTTGTGCCAATACCATGCTGTCTTGATGATTACAGCTTTGTAGTAGTGGCTAACGTCTGGAATTGTGATGCCTCCTGCTTTGGTCTTCTTCAAAATTACTTTGGCTATTTGGGGCCTTTTGCGGTTCCATATGAATTTTAGGATTGCTTGTTCTAGTTTTGAGAAGAATGCTGGTGCAATTTTGTTTGGGATTGCATTGAGTGTAGATAGCTTTGGGTAGTATTGACATTTTGACAATATTTATTCTTCCAATCCAAGAGCACGGAATGTTTTTCCATTTCTCTTTATCTTCTTCAATTTCCTTCATAAGCTTTCTATACTTTTCAGCATACAGATCTTTTACATCTTTCGTTAGATTTATTCTTAGCTATTTTGTGCTTCTTGGTGAAATTGTGAATGGGATCAGTTTCTTTATTTGTCTTTCTGTTGCTTCATTGTTAGTGTATAAGAATGCAACTGATTTCTGTACATTGATTTTGTATCCTGCAACTTTGCTGAATTCATGTATCAGTTCTAGCAGACTTTTGGTGGAGTCTATCGGATTTTCCATGTATAATATCATGTCATCTGCAAAAAGTGAAAGCTTGACTTCATCTTTGACAATTTTGATGCCTTTGATTTCCTTTTGTTGTCTGAATGCTGATGCTAGAACTTGCAACACTATGTTAAACAACAGCAGTGAGAGTGGACATCCCTGTCGTGTTCCTGATCTCAGGGGGAAAGCTCTCCGTTTTTCCCCATTGAAGATGATGTTAGCTGTGGGCTTTTCATAAATGGCTTTTATGATCTTTAAGTATGTTCCTTCTATCCCAACTTTCTCGAGGGTTTTTATTAAGAAACGTTGCTGAATTTTGTCAAATGCCTTTTCTGCATCGATTGACAGCATCATATGGTTCTTTTCTTTTATTAATGTGATGTATCACTTTGATTGATTTGCGAATGTTGAACCAGCCCTGCATCCCAGGAATGAATCCCACTTGATCATGGTGAATAATTTATTTATGCTGTTGAATTTGATTTGCTAGTATCTTCTTGAGAAGTTTTGCATCCATATTCATCAGGGATATTGGCCTGAAGTTCTCTTTTTTTTACTGGGTCTCTGTCTGGTTTAGGAATCAAAGTAATGCTGGCTTCATAGAATGAGTCTGGAAGTTTTCCTTCCCTTTCTATTCTTTGGAATAGCTTGAGTAGGATAGGTATTATTTCTGCTTTAAACGTCTGGTAGAACTCCCCTGGGAAGCCATCTGGTCCTGGACTCTTATTTGTTGGGAGATTTTTGATAATTGGTTCAATTTCTTCACTGGTTGTGGGTCTGTTCAAGCTTTCTATTTCCTCCTGATTGAGTTTTGGAAGAGTGTGGGTGTTCAGGAATTTGTCCATTTCTTCCAGGTTGTCCAGTTTGTTGGCATATAATTTTTCATAGTATTCCCTGATAATTGCTTGTATCTCTGAAGGATTGGTTGTAATCATTCCATTTTCATTCATGATTTTATCTATCTGGGTCATCTCCCTTTTCTTTTTGAGAAGCCTGGCTAGAGGTTTATCAATTGTGTTTATTTTTTCAAAAAACCAACTCTTGGTTTCGTTGATCTGCTCTACAGTTTTTTTTTAGATTCTATATTGTTTATTTCTGCTCTGATCTTTATTATTTCTCTTCTTCTGCTAGGTTTAGGCTGTCTTTGCTATTCTGCTTCCATTTCCTTTAGGTGTACTGTTAGATTTTGTATTTGGCATTTTTCGTGTTCCTTGAGATAGGCCTGGATTGCAATGTATTTTCCTCTCAGGACTGCCTTCCCTGCATCCCAAAGCTTTTGGATTGTTGTATTTTCATTTTCATTTGTTTCCATATATTTTTTAATTTCTTCTCGAATTGCCTGGTTGACCCACTCATTCGTTAGTAGGGTGTTCTTTAACCTCCATGCTTTTGGAGGTTTTCAAGACTTTTTCCTGTGGTTGATTTCAGGCTTCATAGCATTGTGGTCTGAAAGTATGCATGGTATGATCTGAGTTCTTATATACTTATGAAGGGCTGTTTTGTGACCCAGGATGTAATCTCTCTTAGAGAATGTTCCATGTGCACTCGAGAAGAAAGTATATTCTGTTGCTTTGGGATGCAGAGTTCTAAATATATCTGTCAAGTCCATCTGATGCAATGTCTCATTCAGGGCCCTCGTTTCTTTATTGACCGTGTGTCTAGATGATCTATCCATTTCTGTAAGTGGGGTGTTAAAGTCCCCTGCAATTACCACATTCTTATCAATAAGCTAGCTTAAGTTTCTGAGTAATTGTTTTATATATTTGGGGGCTCTGTATTCAGGGTATAGGCATTTATAATTGTTAGCTCTTCCTGGTGGATAGGCCCTGTAATTATGATATAATACCCTTCTTCATCTCTTGTGATAGTCTTTAATTTAAAGTCTAGTTTGTCTGATATAAGTATGGCTACTCCAGCTTTCTTTTGACTTCCAGTAGCATGATAAATAGTTCTCCATCCCCTCACTCTCAATCTGAAAGTGTCCTCAGGTCTAAAATGAGTCCCTTGTAGACAGCAAATAGATGGGTCTTGTTTTTTTATCCATTCTGATACCCTATGTCTTTTGGTTGGCACATTTAGTCCATTTACATTCAGTGTTATTTTAGAAAGATATGGGTTTAGAGTCATTGTGATGTCTGTATGTTTATGCTTGTAGCGATGTTTCTGGTACTTCTCTCACAGGAACCCCCTTAGGATCTCTTGTAGGGCTGGTTTAGTGGTGACAAATTCCTTCAGTTTTTGTTTGTTTGGGAAGACCTTTATATCTCCTTCTATTCTGAATGACAGACTTGCTGGAGAAAGGATTCTCGGCTGCATATTTTTTCTGTTCATCACATTGAAGATTTCCTGCCATTCTTTTCTGGCCTGCCAAGTTTCAGAAGAGAGTTTGGTCACGAGTCTTATAGGTCTCCCTTTATAATTTAGAGCACGTTTATCCCTCACTGCTTTCAGAATTTTCTCTTTATCCTTGTGTTTTGCTAGTTTCACTACGATATGTCATGCAGAAGATTGATTCAAGTTACGTCTGAAGGGAGTTCTCTGTGCCTCTTGGATTTCAATGCCTTTTTCCTTCCCCAGTTCAGGGAAGTTCTTAGCTATGATTTCTTCAAGTACACCTTCAGCACCTTTCCCTCTCTGTTCCTCCTCTGGAATACCAATTATGCGTGGATTATTTCTCTTTAGTGCATCACTTATTTCTCTAATTTTCCTCTCATACTCCTGGATTTTTTTTTATCTCTGTTTTTCTCAGCTTCGTCTTTTTCCATAATTTTATCTTCTAGTTCACCTATTCTCTCTTCTGCCTCTTCAATCTGAGCCGTGGTTGTTTCCATTTTATTTTGCAGCTCGTTTGTCGCATTTTTTAGCTCCTCCTGACTCTTCCTTAGTCCCTTGATCTCTGTAGCAATAGATTTTCTGCTCTCCTCTATACTGTTTTCAAGCCCAGTGATTAATTTATGACTATTATTCTAAATTCACTTTCTGTTATATTGTTTAAACCCTTTTCATCAGTCATTAGCTGTTGTTATTTCCTGGAGATTCTTTTGAAGGGAATTCTTCCGTTTGGTCATTTTGGATAGTTCCTGGAGTGGTGCAGAACTGCAGAGCACTTCCCCTGTGCTGTCTTGAATAACTCACGTTGGTGGGTGGGACCGCAGTCAGACCTGATGTGTGTCCCCAGCCCACTGCTGGGGCCACAGTCAGACTGGTGTGTGCCTTCTCTTCCCCTCTCCTAGGGGTGAGATTCACTGTGGGGTGGTGTGGCCTGTCTGGGCTACTTGCACACTGCCAGGCTTGTGGTGCTGGGGATCTGGTGTATTAGCCTGGGCGGATTGGCAAGGTACACGGGGGTGGGAGTGGCAGGCTCAGCTCGCTTTTCCTTTTGTGAACCGCTTGGGGAGGGGCCCTGTGGCAGCGGGAGGGAGTCAGACCCGCCGCAGCCGGAGGGATGGATACGCACAAGCACAGTGTTGGGTGTTTGCACAGTGCAAGTAAGTTCCCTGGCAGGAACTGGTTCCCTTTGGGATTTTGGCTGGGAGATGGGTGAGGGAGATGGCGCTGGCGAGCGCCTTTGTTCCCCGCCAAACTGAGCTCTGTGTTCCCGGGTTCAGCAACTCTCCTTCCCGTTGTCCTCCAGCCTTCCTGCTCTCTGAGCAGAGCTGTTAACTCATAACCTTCCAGATGTTAAGTCCAGCTCGCTGTCCAAACACACTCCATCCGGCCCCTCTGCTTTTGCAAGCCAGACTTGGGGTCTGTTCTTGGCTGGCAGGCCGCCCCTCTGCCCCGGCTCCTTCCTGCCAGTCCGTGTAGCTCGCACCACCTTGCTGTCCTTCCTACCCTCTTCCGTGGGCCTCTCATCTGCACTTGGCCCCAGAGACTCTGTTCTTCTGGTCTTCTGGCGGTTTTCTGGGTTATTTAGGCAGGTGTAGGTGGAATCTAAGTGATCAGTGTTATGCCCAGAATTCGTGATCCCCAAAGACCACCAGGGAGCCGAGTCCGGTGCAAAAGCGAAAGAGCCTTTATTCGAGCTAGCTCGAGCTCAGTCCCCTACCTGCACTGATGCAGCAGTGAGATACCAGGGAGAGAGAGCGAGTTTCTTTCTTTTTTTTTTTTTTTTACCTTTGCTGATAACTTTATTTATTTTTTTTATTTTTTTTTCAGCCACTTGATAGTTTTATTTATTTATTTTATTTTTTTTATTTATATATGAAATTTATTGTCAAATTGGTTTCCATACAACACCCAATGCTCATCCCAAAAGGTGCCCTCCTCAATACCCATCACCCACCCTCTCCTCCCTCCCACCCCCTATCAACCCTTAGTTTGTTCTCAGTTCTCAACAGTCTCTTATGCTTTGGCTCTCTCCCACTCTAACCTCTTTTTT
>NW_024412467.1:25242994-25448351 GCF_014898765.1 Herpailurus yagouaroundi | reverse complement strand
AACCTCCACACTGTTTTCCAGAGCGGCTGCACCAATTTGCATTCCCACCAACAGTGCAAGAGGGTTCCCGTTTGAGAGAGCGAGTTTCAAAAGCACAAAGGTTTTATAGGGGTCTAGGGGCAGCCGATTGGCTGGGGAAGGGTCAGAGTCCTGTTACATAGGTCACTGGGTGTGTTTTGATCAGGAAGTTTGAACGGTGAGCGGGAGGTTACTCAAGGGGAGGAGGCTCGATCTGAGGTTTCTGCAATTTTCCCAGAAAAGGGGTCATGTTGGGGACATAGTCACTCAAGGTGGAGAACACAGAACAAGATGGAGTCGGCCGGCATAGGCCTGCCTTTTCATTCCCCCCTTGTCATGTAGCTTATGGACCCAATCATGGGACCAGCTGCATTTATGGTGACAAGGGGAACAGAGTTTGGAGGTGTACGCTAAGTTCTGGGAAGCATGTGTCCCTGGGGTGGCTCTGGGAGGTCTGATTAAGTATTGTCCCCGAGCTGGTGTCTATGATCTGCCAGGTGATGTTTTGGGGAGCGTGGAGTCTCCCGGAAGCATGAGCAATGACAAGCAGAGTTAAGAGAGTTACCAATATTAGGTGGGTCGAATGCGCTGTAGATTGAGCTTGAGCGAGTTGTGTTGGTCCCGACTGATGGCCCATTACGTGACGAAGTCCTTCCCGATTGAGGAAGGGTCCGCTGGCCAAACGTGGGTGTGATGGACCCAGGTCGCGATGCCGTCTACTTTGAGAGCGGTGGGGGTTTTCAGCACTACGATGTAGGGTCTCTTCCAGTGCGGCTCGAGGGTCTCTCAGTGGTGCCTCTTGACATAGACCCAGTCTCCCGGCCTGTACTGATGAGGTGTTGGGGTCGGGCCAGCCTCGTAGATGGCACGGAGGCATGGCCAAATGTCCTTGTGCGCCCTCTGGAGCCCTCTCAAGGAAAGAAAAAGTTCTTGATCTTTAAACTCAGCAATAAGTTCAGCTCGAAGGCTGGGAATAACAGGGGGTGGCCTGCCAAACATGATCTCATAGGGAGTAAAACCCAGAGTGTAAGGAGTGTTTCTAACCCGGTAAAGGGCGTACGGTAGGAGAGTAACCCAGTTCCCACCAGTCTCCATGGTTAATTTGGTAAGGGTCTCTTTTAGGGTTCTATTCATTCTTTCTACCTGTCCTGAGCTCTGGGGCCTATAAGCACAATGTAATTTCCAGTTTGTCCCCACCGCCTTGGCTACTGCCTGTGTTACCTGCGAGATAAAAGCTGGTCCATTGTCTGATCCTACCATGACAGGAAAACCATACCTGGGTAAGATGTCTTCTAGTAGCTTCTTAGCCACTGTCTGAGCCATTTCATGCTTGGTTGGGTATGCCTCCACCCAGCCAGAGAAGGTGTCTGTAAATACTAAAAGATATTTATAACCATACTTTCCTGGTTTGACTTCAGTGAAGTCGACTTCCCATTGGGCTCCTGGTCTGGTGCCTCTGAGCCTGGTTCCTTTTTTATTTGATGTGGCTCTCACGTTGGTGAGTTGGCAGGTCTTGCAGGCAGATACAACTTGCTCTATTTTGGTGTCCTGTTGGTGAAACTTGATTCCAGCATGTCGGATTAAGTCTTAATTTTTGGTCCCCCATGTGAGTAGACCGATGCATGTGCTCTAATATTGAGACTCCAAGCTTGTCTGGCAGCACAAGCTCCTTATTAGGTGTATACCACCATCCCTTTATCTCCTGGGCCATGGGGAGTTTCTTGGTCCTCCTGGGAGTACTTGGGCTGGTCTGGTAAAACTGGGTCTCCCGGTCCGGTAGTTGTATGGTCATGGTGGGGACTGGAGTAAGGGCTACTGCCTTGGCTGCCTGGTCAGCCTTTCAATTACCTCTAGCTACTGGGTTATCAGCTTTTTGGTGCCCTTGGCAGTGGATAATGGCTAGCTTGGCAGGAAGCCATAAGGCCATAATCAGGTTAAGTATCTCCTGCTTATTTTTTATAGTCCGTCCTTCTGCCATCAGTAACCCCCTCTCCTGATAAATTGCCCCATGAATATGAGCTGTGGCAAATGCATAATGGCTGTCTGTGTAGACAGACATTTTCTCCTAATGTCTATGGCCTATTGGTTTACAAAGGCCATGATAACAGCTGCCTTGCTTTCCAGAGCTTCTGGATCCATGGGGGTATAGGCACGGAATGCCTCCATGATCCGTTCTAAAAAGGCAGCCGGAGATTCATCTTTTCCCTGTTGTACATTTCCTACCTTGGCCAAATTGGTTGGCTTTCTAGCAACCATTTGGAGACCCCCCATTAGAGTCTGGCAGTAGACCCGGAGCCTCTCCTTACCTTCTGCCATGTTGAAATCCCACTGGGGCCGAGTTAAGGGGAAGGAGTCATCTATCTGAGCCTGGTTGGTGGTGGGATTCCCGTCTGCACCCCGAACTAGTTTTCGGGCCTCATTGAGGATTCTTTCTCTTTCTTCAGTCGTGAACAGGACCTGCAAAAGCTGCTGGCAATCGTCCCACGTGGGCTGATGGGTAAAAAGAACAGAGTCTAATAAATCAATAAGCCCTGCCGGTTTCTCGGAAAACTTAGGATTCTGAGCTTTCCAATTGTAGAGGTCACTAGTGGCAAAAGGCCAATAGTGATGGGGCTGATTCCCCTCCGTGTCTGGGGGTCCGGTGGCTCACAGGGGCAGAAGAGTGGAGTTGGCAGCGGAGGCGGATTGCTCCCTCTGAGCCCTTTGTCTGGTAAAGGGCAGGCTTCCCACTGGAGCGTTTCTGCCTCCTGCTCTCGGAACAGCGTCTGCCTCCCCCGGAGGGGGAGGATGGTGTCCTTCCAGCATCCTAGAGTGGTTATACAGGGGAGGAAAAATTAATTCTTCTTCAGTACCCCCCTGTAAGACAGGGTAGAGGGGTGCTGAAGGCTGGATAAGACTTTTCTTCTTCTTTGTCCCTTGCAAAGCAAGAATGGGTTTTGGCTCCGGAGGGAGCGGGGCTAGGAAGGGCTTAAGCCAAGAGGGTGGGTCTTCTACAAGGTCCTGCCAAGTGATAATGTAAGGGAGCTGATCAAGATGGCCCGTCTTAGGCCGAGAGATGATACTCCTGACTTGGTGGATGGTAGGGAGGTCGAAGGTCCCCTCTGGTGGCCATCCGACATTGAAAGTTGGCCACTCACTAGAACAAAAAAACTGCCACCAACCCTTTCGGACTTCCACGCTGAGGTTGTTAGCTCTTCCCCTCACATCCTTAAAGTGATTAATCATAATACTTAGAGGAGTAGTCTGAGTCTGTCCCATAACGTCCATCCAGTAATTCCACAGAGCCAAACAGAGAAACACAAAAACAGACAAACAGAGGGCCCCTAGAAAGTCTTCCAACTCCATGGAAGCAAAACTGAAAGCTAGCTTAGACATTTGAGGGGATTCCACGTCCCTCCAAAGACAATGGCCTCAGGCCGACCAGCGGGAGCAACCCGCCTCATCTCAGACCTTTGAGGGCATTCCACATCCCTCCAGAAGGGAGAATTGGAATGTCTTCTGAAACTCCCGGCCCATGGCCCTCCAGTGCATCCACTTAGACTGTGTCGGGCACTACCAGAATTCCAGAAATGAGCTCACACAGAAAAGACAGAGCAAACAGACAGACACTAACCGTGGCCAGTCAGGCTCTCCGGGTCGGGGGTCCCTCGAGGGTCTTGGGGATCCCGGATGAGCCCCCAAATGTTATGCCCAGAATTCGTGATCCCCAAAGACCACCAGGGAGCCGAGTCTGATGCAAAAGCAAAAGAGCCTTTATTCGAGCTAGCTCGAGCTCAGTCCCCTACCTGCACCGACACAGCGGTGAGATACTGGGGAGAGAGAGCGAGTTTCAAAAGCACAAAGGTTTTATAGGGGTCTAGGGGCAGCCGACTGTCTGGGGAAGGGTCGTGGCCTCAGCTGATTGGCTGGGGAAGGGTCAGAGTCCTGTTACACAGGTCGCTGGGCATGTTTTGATCAGGAAGTTTGAACGGGTGAGCGGGAGGTTACTCAAGGGGAGGAGGCACGATCTGAGGTTTCTGCGATTTTCCCAGAAAAGGGGTCATGTTGGGGACATAGTCACTCAAGATGGAGAACACAGAATAAGATGGAGTCGGCCGGCGTAGGCCCGCCCTTTCAATCAGCAGGACGCGGTGAGCCCAGCATCCTCCTACTCCGCCATATTCCCCCAAAATTCCATCTAAGTCTAACCTTTAATGTGTTATACTCGAGTATGGTAAGTGTGACAGCATGGTTCATTTTTAATCTTATTGGAAATATGATTTTGGGCATGATTTGCCCTGTCTCATTTTTCTTATCTGGAAAATGGAAAAGAATATCTAAAGTGGGAAAATTTATCATTTTGAGGATATAATGAAATCACAAAAGGTGTGTGCCTGGCATGTGATAGGTGTCCAATAATGTTAGCTCCCTCTTCCCCCATTTTGAAGGACTCTTCCAGAGGCTTATTTTTTGTTTGTTAATGTTAGCTCTAAAATTGTGTGGGAGGTGATAAAATTGTTTCCAAAAAAAACCCCATATTTTTAAAACAGATACAATTATAGACTGTGGGTGATGATGAGGTGTCAATGTAGGTTCATCAACTGTGACACACATATCACTCTGGTGAGTGGTGAGCGCTGTTGATAGTGGGGGAGGCTGCATATGCAGGGGGAAACAGGTTTATGGAAATCTCTGTGCTTTCCACTCAATTTGATGTGAACCTAAATGTGCTTAAAAAATGAAGTTGATTTTTTTTTCCTTCCCCTCCCCCATGGGTTTCTGTTAAGTTTCTCAGGATCCACATAAGAGTGAAAACATATGGTATCTGTCTTTCTCTGTATGGCTTCACTTAGCATCACACTCTCCAGTTCCATCCACGTTGCTACAAAGGACCATATTTCATTCTTTCTCATTGCCAGGTAGTACTCCATTGTGTATATAAACCTTTTGGGATGAGCACTGGGTGTTGTATGGAAACCAATTTGACAATAAATTTCATATATTGAAAAAAGAAATAAATAAAATAAAAATGAAGTTTATTTTTATTTTATTTTTTCAATGAAGTTTATTAAAAAATTTTTAATGTTTATTTTTGAGAGAGAAAGAGAGAGAGAGAGAGACAGAACAAGCAGAGGAGGGGCAGGGAGAAAGGGAGGCACAGAATCTGAAGCAGGCTCCAGGCTCTGAGAGGTCAGCACAGAGCCCAAAATGGGGCTTGAACTCATAAACTGTGAGATCGTGACCTTAGCCGAAGTTGGACACATAACCTACTAAGCCACCCATGCACCTCTAGTGAAGTTTACTTTTAAAAAGAGAGAGAGAATATAAATATAAAGACAAGCTGAAGGGAAAAATTTTTAAAAGTAATTTGTAAAAAGAAGGTATAATGCATGAAGATGAAGGGAAACAAAAATACAGATGCCACAGAACCACAGACCACAGACCCTCTACTCCCACCAGTAAGTCAGGGGACAGAGTCACATAAAATATCAATAGAGAAGCCTACAGCTTCATGTTTTATCACCTCTCACCAGTTGGTTTTTTCCTTTGTGCACACGTACCTACATGAATTTTAACTTGTAATCTGAGCAGGAGTTTTTGGTGGCCTCTTCCATATTTTGGTCTACCTAAGAGTTTACCTGGATCTTAATAAGTTATAGTCACCCTAGTAACTTTACTTAATTCAATATTTTGATGTTTTTAAATACACAAAACATGTTCTAACACTAAAGACTTAGGATTCAGTGACTGCCACAAAGCCTCAGGCTAACTTTCACAGGTAACAAAAGGTTATGAAGACACAGCTTGGGAGTGGGGAGGGGCTGGTAATAAAATCTAATTGAGTATTCTTTATTGGGTAGCTTCATTTTGTTTTAAGGAGAGGATTTTAGGCCAGATAATAATGACAGTAATATATTCAACTTATGTAGACAAGTGTTTCAGATGATATTAATAGACTTAAGCTATGTTTACATTTTATATTTGGTGTACAGTTCCCTATGGAGACAAAGCCTTAAGCTGAGATTTCATGCTACTCTTCTTTTTCCACCTAGATCAAAAATACAATAATTCAGTGCTTCAGATATACTTTGGCAGCAGATTTTCTGAGCATTATGAATGTTTATATTCCCCAGCAGCAGTTTCAGTGTTTCCTGGGGTTTTAATTGTTTTACTTTGTGAACTGTTGAATAAACTTAAGCCATCATCATTATAGTACAAAGTTCAACACTGCTGTAATATACCTCAGCATCACATTCATACTTGCCCCAGAATGGTGGTGGAAGCTGTGCAAGTGATCTGCATACAGAAAGTCTAAATTTCTTGCTGAAAACATTTAAAATGTAAACCTTACTGCTTAGTATTAAGTAGATGATTAATGCCTGTGTTGAATGAATAGAACTCAAAGCAGGGGTCAACCTCTGTCTCCTGCTCATCTCCTGTTGCATTCACTTTTTCAAGGAGGTGACTCACACAATTTTATTGGTGCCCCAATTTCCCCCTATTCTCTTCTAAAAATTTTTTTAATGCTTATTTATTTTTGAGAGACAGAGTGTGAGTGGAGGAGGGGCAGAGAGAGAGAGAGGGATACAGAATCTGAAGCAGACTCCAGGCTCTAAGCTGTCAGCACAGAGCCTGATGCAGGGCTCAAACTTACTGACTGTGAGATCATGACCTGAGCAGAAGCTGGACGCTTAACCGACTAAGCCACCCAGGCACCCCTTCCCTCATTCTCTTCTAAAATTTCCTGTGTACATATCCATGGTAGGTTGGCTTCCTCATAAGCAGACTACCTCTGGAGATGCAGGGCTTTGGACCTTCCCAAGGCCTGCCTACAACTGAGGCAGACCCTGAAGGAGCTGACAGCAAGGGATTTCAGCTCCTTTGTAGTCCTAAGGAACATTTCTGTTTATGTAAACTTTTGAGTCTGTAAATTTCCCTATTTTGTGCATTCACATGAATAGAACCATATGATATGTGGTATTTTGTCCTGATTTCTTTCACTTGGCACATGTTCTTGAGTTTCATCCATGCTGTAGAATGCATCGGTACTGCATTATTTCCTCTCACCAAATAGTATTTCATTTTATGCATTTTTTAATCCATTCATCAGTACATGGAAATTTTGGTTATTTCCACCTTTTGGCTATTATGAACATTCACATACAAGTTTTTGTCTGGATACATGATTTTATTTCTTTGGGGTATTTACCTAAGTGGATTTCCTGGGTCATATGGTAACTCAACATTTAACCTCTTGGAGAAATGCCTCAGACTATTTTCCAAAGTGATTGTGCCATTTTATATTCCCACTAGCAGGGTGTGAGGGTTCTGATTTCTCCACATCCTTACCAACATCTGTTATTATCTTACTTTTTATATTTTAGCCATCCCATGCATTTAAATTGGTCTTTCATTATGGTTTTGTTTCCATTTCTCTGATGATTAATGATGATAAGCTCAGGAATCTTTCATGTGGTTATTGGCTATTTATACATTTTCCTTAGAGAAATGTCTATTCAGATCCTTTGCTTATTTTTAATTGAGTTACCTATATTGATTTATTAAATTGTAAGTGTTCCTTATTTAATCTGGATATTAATTTTTTATCAGATATATGATTTATAAATAATTTCTCACACTTTATGAGTTGTTTTTTTTACTTTATTGTTATTAATGCATAAAAGTTTTTAATTTTTCTGAAGTCCAATCCATCTATTTTGTTGATGTTGTTGTAGTTGCTGCTTGTGTTTTTGTTGTCATTTCTAAGGATTCTTTGTCAAATACACAATTATGAAGATTTGATCCTCTGGTTTCTTCTAAGATTTGTGTAGTTTTAGCTCTTACATTTAGATTGTTACTCCACATTGAATTAATTTCTGCATATGGTGTGAGGTAAAAATCTTTGCTTTGGCTATCCAGTTGTCCCAAATTATTTGTTGAAAAGACCATTATTTTTCTCTTTGAATGGTCTTGAGACAATTGTTGAAAATGTGTTGACCATAGATGTATAAGTTTATTTTTGCATTCTCATTTCTATCACATTGATCTATATGTTTCTCCTCATGTCATTATCATGTTGTTTTGACTATTGTTGCTTTGTAGTAAGTTTTGAAATCAGGAAGTGCTTGAGTCGTATTTTACTCTTCCTTTTCAAGATTTTGGGCTATTCTATGTCCACCAAAATTCAATATGAATTTTGTAATCACTTTGTCTATTTCTATAATGAACTCAGCTTGGATTCAGATTGCATTGAATCTGTAGATCACTGTGGGGAGTATTGCCATCTTAACAATGTTAAGTCTTCCAATCCATGAACATGATTTTTTTTCATGTTTTTAGACCAATTTCTCCTAGCAATATTTTGTAAATCTAAGTGTATATTATTTCATTTGTGAAATTTATTTTTTATTTGATAAACATTTATATTTGTAATATGATTGCTGTTGTAGCAATATTTAGCCTCTACCCATTATATAATTATCCTTTCATTTTTGTGGTTAGGATAATTAAGTTTTAGTTTCTTAGTAAAAACTTACTAAACATTTACTTACTAAAACAAACGTTTATTGTAGTACAATGTTGTTTGTATTTATTATATGTGCATTAGATCTCTACAGCTTATTTACTACTCATTGTAAGTTCATGACTTAAACATCAATTTTGTCCCTACACCTCCATTTCCTCATAACCACCGTTTTTATTCTCTGCTTTTTTCATGAGCTTAACTTTTTAAGACTTTACATATAAGTTGTATGATACAATACTTGTCTTTCTCTGACTCATCTTATTTAGCATAATGTCCTCAAGTTTCATCCATGTTGTTGCAAATGGCAGAATATCCTCTTTTCTGTGCCTGAGTATTCATGTGTGTGGCTGAATATTCTTTTGTGTGTGAGTGCATGCGTGTGTGTGTGTGTGTGTATAACATCACTTATATTCATTCATCCACTGATGAGGATTGGTTGTTTCCAAATCATGATTATCGTGAATAATGTTGCAGTAAACAGGGGAGGGCATATATCTCTTCAAAACTCTGTTTCTACTTCCTATGTGTATATACCAAGAAGCAGAATTGTTAGATTGTATGGAAGATATAATTTTAATTTTGGAGGGACCCTCCATATTATTGTCCACAGTGGTTGGATCAATTTATATTCCCACCAAAAGTGTAAGGGTTCCCTTTTCACTGCATCCTTTCTAGTACCTGTTGTCACTTGTCACAAAATCTCATTGTGATTTTGATTTGTATGTTAAATTTATTCTTAAGTGTTTAATTTTTTGATGCTACGTTGAATGCCATTTTGTCTTTTTAATTTCACTTTCAGATTGCTCATTAAATTGTACAGAAATGTAGTGGATTTTTTGTATGTTGATTTGCATGCAATATTGCTGAATTCAATTGTTACTTTTAATAGTTTGTCACTGTGTATAATGAATCAAATACTTAAATTAATAAATAATTAATTAATAGTTAATAGTTAATAGTTAATTAATAATTAATAAATACTGAATTAAATACTGCAAAGTTAGCAACTGAATCAACTTTGTCAAAAGTCTAGAAAGTCATCAGAATTTAAAGCAACCAAATGAACACTGAATCAAGAGAAAAGCAACCTAAAAACAGCTCAGAATAGGCAGGAAGTGAAAGCTAAAGCAGAGTTGCAAATAGCCTGAATGAGCATTATAGGAGTCTCCTAACACAGCGATAATTTACAAATACTGGAGAGGGTTTTTATTTTCTTCTTTCTTTTCTATTGTTTTGGGAGGGCTTCAGATGTTCAAGGAAGTATCTGTCAAAACATAAGCTAACCGGTCTTATTAGGAAGGTGGCAGCATAGAAGGACGCTGGGCTCACCGCGTCCTACTGACCACTTAGATTCCACCCACATCTGCCTAAATAACCCAGAAAAATGCCAGAAGACTAGCAGAATGGACTCTCTGGAGCCAAGCGTAGATGAGAGGCCCATGGAGGTTAAGAAGGGTGGAGAGGCGGTGCACTCTACATGGACTGGCCAGAGGGAGCCAGGGCAGTGGAGGGGCAGCCCGCCCACAAGGCAGAGCCCCCGAGTCTGGCTTGCAAAGGTGGAGGCGCCAGATGGAGTGTGTTATGACAGCCAGTGGACATAACATCTGGAATGTTATAAGTCAACAGCTCTGCTCTGAGAACAGGAGGGCTAGAGGACAATGGGAGGGAGATATGTTGACCCCAGAGGACAGAGATTGGTGGAGGAACAAAAGCGCTGGCCAGTGCCATCTCCCTCGCCCATCCCCCAGCCAAAATCCCAAAGGAAACAAGTTCCCAACAGGGAACTTGCTTGCACCAAGCAAACACCCAACGCTGTGCTTCTGTGGATCCATCCCTTGGACGGGTTGGCCTGCCTCCCTCCCAGTGCTGGAGGGCCCCTCCTGCAGAGGATGACCAGCAGCAAAGTTAGCTAACCCTGTCTCTCCCACCCCTAGCACCTGTGGATCCACCCTAGCTAAAACGCCAATCCCATCACAGCACCATCACAAGCCTGGCAGTGTTCAAGTGACCAAACAAGGGCCACACCACTCCACAGTGAGTCCTGCCTCTGGGAGAGGGGAAGATAAGGTACACACCAGTCTGACTGTGGCCCCAGTGGTGGGCTGGGGGCAGACATCAGGTCTGACTGCGGCCCCGCCTACCAACACAAGTTACTACAGACAACACAGAGGAAGAGCCCTGCAGTTCCGCCCCACTCCAGGGACTATCCAAAATGATGAAACAGAAGAATTCTCCTCAAAAGAAATTCCAGGAGGTAGCGACAACTAACGAACTGATCAAAAACGATTCAAGCAATGTAACAGAAAATGAATCTAAAATAATAGTCATAAAATTAATCGCTGGGATTGAAAAAAGTATAGAGAACAGCAGATAATTTATTGTTACAGAGATCAAGGGGCTAAGAAACATTCAGGAGGAGCTAAAAAATGCTATAAATGAGCTACAAAATAAAATGGAGGTGACGACAGCTCAGATTGAAAAGGCAGAGGAGAGATTAGGTGAATTAGAACATAAAATTATGGAAAAACAGGAATTTGAGAAAAAGATAAAAAAATCCAGGAGTATGAGGGGAGAATTAGAGAACGAAGTGACATAATTAAATGTAATAACATACACATAATTGGGATTCCAGAGGAGGAAGAGAAGGTGCTGAAGGTATACTTGAAGAAATCATACCTGAGAAATTCCCTGATCTGGGGAAGGAAAAGGGTATTGAGATCCAAGAGGAACAGAGAACCCCCTTCATATGTCACTTGAACCGATCTTCGGTATGACATATCATAGTTAAACTGGCAAAATACAAGGATAAAGAGAAAATTCTGAAAGCAGCTAAGGATAAACACGCTTTATAAAGGGAGACCCATAAGACTAGTGACAGATTTATCTACTGAAAGTTGGCAGGCCAGAAAGGAATGGGAGGAAATCTTCAATGTGATGAACAGAAAAAATATGCAGCCGAGAATCCTTTATCCAGCAAGTCTGTCATTCAGAATAGAAGGAGATATAAAGGTCTTCCCAAACAAACAAAAACTGAAGGAATTCATCACCACTAAACCAGCCCTACAAGAGATCCTAAGGAGGATACTGTGAATGAAATGTTTCAAGGACCTCAAAGTACCAGAGACATCACTACAAGCATGAAACCTACAGACATCACAATGACTCTAAACCCATATCTTTTAAAATAACACTGAATGCAAATGGACTAAATGCACCAACCAAAAGACATAGGGTATCAGAATGGATAAAAAAACAAGACCCATCTGTTTGCTGTCTACAAGACTCATTTTAGACCTGAGGACACCTTCAGATTGAAAGTGAGGGGATGGAGAACTATCTATCATGATACTGGAAGTCAAAAGAAAGCTGGAGTAGCCATACTTATATCAGACAGACTAGACTTTAAATTAAAAGTTGTCACAAGAGATGAAGAAGGGCATTATATCATAATTACAGGGTCTATCCATCAGGAAGAGCTAATGATTGTGAATGTCTATGCGCTGAATAAGGGAGCCCTTAAATATATAAAACAATTAATCACAAACATAAGCAACCTCATTGATAAGAATGTGGTAATTGTAGGGGACTTTAATACTCCACTTACAACAATGCAAAGAACATCTACACACAGGATCAATAAAGAAACAAGGGCCCTGAATGATACATTGGATCAGATGGACTTAACAGATACATTTAGAAGTCTGCATCCAAAAGCAACAGAATATACTTTCTTCTCAAGTGAACATAGAACATTCTCTAAGATAGATCACATCCAAGATAGGTCACCAAACAGCCCTTCGTAAGTATATAAGAATTGAGATCATACCATGCATACTTTCACCACAATGCTATGAAGCTTGAAATCAACCACAGGAAAAAGTCTTGAAAACTTCCAAAAGCATGGAGGTTAAAGAACACCCTAATAAAGAATGAATGGGTCCACCAGACAATTAGAGAAGAAATTTAAGAGTATATGGAAACAAATGAAAATGAAAATACAGCAATCCTTTGGGATGCAGCAAAGGCCGTCCTGAGAGAAAATACATTACAATCCAGGCTTATCTCAAGAAACAAGAAAAATCCCAAATACAGAATCTAACAGCACACCTAAAGGAAATAGAAGCAGAACATCAAAGATACCCCAAACCCAGGAGAAGAGAACTAATAAAGATCACAGCATAAATAAACAATATAGAATCTAAACAAAATCTGTAGAGCAGATCAACGAAACCAAGAGTTGGTTGTTTGAAAAAATAAACAAAATTGATAAACCTCTAGCCAGGCTTTTCAAAAAGAAAAGGGAGATGAGCCAAATAGATAAAATCACGAGCGAAAATGGAATTATTACAACCAATCCCTCAGAGATACAAGCAATTATCAGGGAATACTATGAAAAATTATATGCCAAAAAACAGGACAACCTGGAAGAAATGGACAAATTCCTAAGCACCCACACACTTCCAAAACTAAAACAGGAAGAAATAGAAAACTTGAACAGACCCATAACAGGTGAAGAAATTGAATCAGTTATGAAAAATCTCCCCAAAAATAAGAGTCCAGAACCACATGGCTTCCCTTGGGAATTCTACCAGACATTTAAAGCAGAAATATTACCTATCCTTCTCAAGCTGTTCCAAAAATAGAAAGAGAAGGAAAACTTCCAGACTCATTCTATGAAGCCAGCATTACTTTGATTCCTAAACCAGACAGAGACCCAGTAAAAAAAGAGAAATACAGGCAAATATCCCTGATGAATATGGGTGCAAAAATTCTCAAGAAGATACTAGCAAATCAAATTCAACAGCATATACAAACAATTATTCACCATGATCAAGTGGGATTCATTCCTGGGCTGCAGGGGTGGTTCAACATTCACAAATCAATCAATGTGATACATCACATTAATAAAAGAAAAGAAAAGAACCATATGATGCTGTCAATCGATGCAGAAAAGGCATTTGACAAAATTCAGCATCGTTTCTTAATAAAAATCCCCGAGAAGGTTGGGATAGAAGGAACATACTTAAAGATCATAAAAACCATTTACGAAAAGCCCACAGCTAACATCATCCTCAATGGGGAAAAACTGAGAACTTTCCCCTTGAGATCAGGAACACGACAGGGATGTCCACTCTCACTGCTGTTGTTTAACATAGTGTTGGAAGTGCTAGCATCAGCATTCAGATAACAAAAGGAAATCAAAGGCATCAAAATTGGCAAAGATGAAGTCAAGCTTTCACTTTTTGCAGATGACATGATATTACACATGGAAAACCAGATAGACTCCACCAAAAGTCTGCTAGAACTGATACATGAATTCAGCAAAGACGCAGGATACAAAATCAATGTACATAAATCAGTTGCATTCTTATACACTACTAATGAAGCAACAGAAAGACAAATAAAGAAACTGATCCCATTCACAACTGTACCAAGAAGCATAAAATACCTAGGAATAAACCTAACCAAAGATGTAAAAGATCTGTTATGCTGAAAAGTATAGAAAGCTTATGAAGGAAATTGAAGAAGATACAAAGAAATGGAAAAATATTCGGTGCTCATGGATTGGAAGAATAAATATTGTTAAAATGTCAATACTACCCAAAGCTCTCAATGCAATCCTAATCAAAATTGCACCACCATTCCTCTTTTCACCAGCTTAGAACAAGCAATCCTAAAATTTGTATGGAAACACCAAGGCCCCGAGTAGCCAAAGTAATTTTGAAGAAGAAGACCAAAGCAGGAGGCATCACAATCCCAGACTTTAGCCTCTACTACAAAACTGTAATCATCAAGACAGCATGGTATTGGCACAAAAACAGACACTTAGACCAGTGGAATAGAATAGAAACCCCAAAATTAGACCCACTAAAATATAGCCAACTCATCTTTGACAAAGCAGGAAAGAATATCCAATGGGAAAAAGACAGTCTCTTTAACAAATGGTGCTGGGAGAACTGCACAGCAACATGCAGAATGGAACTAGACCACTTTCTTACACCATTTGCAAAAACAAACTCAAAATGGATAAAGACCTGAATGTGAGACAGGAAACCATCAAAACTCTAAAGGATAAAGCAGGGAAAAACCTCTCTGACGTCGGGGCAGCAATTTCTTACTTGACACATCCCTAAGGTCAAGGAAATTAAAAACAAAAATGAACTATTGGGGACCTCATGAAGATAAAAAGCTTCTGCACAGCAAAGGAAACAATCAACAAAAGTCAACCAACGGAATGGGAAAAGATACTTGCAAATGACATATCGGACAAAGGGTAGTATCCAAAATCTATAAAGAGCTCACCAAACTCCACACCTGAAAAACAAATAATCCAGTGAAGAAATGGGCAGAAAGCATGAATAGACACTTCTCTAAAGAAGACATCCAGATGGCCAACAGGCACATGAAAAGATGCTCAACGTTGCTCTCATCAGGGAAATACAAATCAAAACCACATTCAGATATCACCTCATGCCAGTCAGAGTGGCTAAAATGAACAAATCAGGAGACTATAGATGCTGGCAAGGATGTGGAGAAACGGGAACCCTCTTGCACTGTTGGTGGGAAAGCAAACTGGTGCAGCCGCTCTGGGAAACAGTGTGGAGGTTCCTCAGGAAATTAAAACTAGACGTACCCTATGACCCAGCAATAGGACTGCTAGGATTTTACCCAAGGGATACAGGAGTGCTGATGCATAGGGACACTTGTACCCCAATGTTTATAGCAGCACTCTCAACAATAGCCAAAGTATAAAAAGAGCCTAAATGTCCATCAACTGATGAATAGATAAAGAAATTGTGGGTTATATACACAATGGAATACTACGTGGGAATGAGAAAGAATGAAATCTGGCCTTTTGTAGCAACGTTGATGGAACTGGAGAGTGTGATGCTAAGTGAAATAAGTCATACAGAGAAAGACAGATACCATATGTTTTCACTCTTATGTGGATCCTGAGAAACAACAGAAGACCATGGAGGAGGGGAAGGGATAAAACAAAAAGGAGGTTAGAGAGGGTGGGAGCCAAAACATAAGAGACTCTTAAAAACTGAGAACAGACAGAGGGTTGATGGGGGGTGGGAGGCAGGGGTGTGTGGGTGATATATATTGAGGAGGGCACCTGTTGGGATGAGCACTGCGTGTTGTATGGAAACAATTTTGATAATAAGCTTCATATTAAAAAATAATAAAAAATTAGTCAAAAATCCACTATTACCACAACTTTGTTTTTTAACTCTGCATGTTCTTTTCTACAAAATTTAATAGACTGATGTATTTAAAAGAGTTATTACTTTATATTTTGGGACGGACAGTATATAAAGATCTAATTCTGGCCACATCAACAACCCCCAGTATGAGAAGAGAGATGTAAAGAGGCAGATTTTTTGTTATTAAAGTTAAACTGGAATATATTTAAATGAGTGTGTTCTAAGTTTAGGGTGTTTAATATGCTAATGTAATGCTGATGGTACCCACAAAGGAAATATGTATGGAGTATACACAAAAGAAAATGAGAAATTAGTTTAAACATTTCACTACAAAAAATTAACTCAAAAGAAAACAGTAATGCAAGGACAAAAGTGTCTAAAGCATATGAAAAGCAAATAACAAAGTGACAGAAGTAAATCTCTCCTTATCAGTTATTACTGTAAATTGGTTAAACCCTCTAATCAAAGGACAGATGTTGGCACAATGAAGAGATATATGTTTCCTCAACTGTACACTGTTTACAAGTGTCCCAGTGACACAAATAGATTGAAAGGATGGAAAAAGATATTTCATGCAAATAGCAACCACAATAGTATAGTTGGCTATACTAATATCAGACAAAATAGACTTAAGTAGAAAAATAAGATTAAAAGAGACACAGAAGGATGTTATGTTGCAATAAAATTTCAGTACAGCAAGATGTAATATTTATAAACATTTATGCATCTAATTACAGGCCATTAAAATATAAAGCAAAAACTGATAGAAATGAAGGGAGAAATAGACAGTTCTACAGTGGTAGTTGGAGACTTCATTACCCTGTTCACAAAAATGGACAGAACAACTGGACAGAAGGTAAGTTAGGAAATAGAGGACTTGAACAACATGATAACTAGATCTAACAGGGCATATACAGAACATGTTCTCCAGCAACAACAGAATACACATTCTTCTCAAGGGCACACAGGACATTTCCTGATCTGCCACCCAGGTTGATTGGGGCTCTGTTGCTGTTAGAGGAGGGTGAGGCTAGGACACTCACTGGCTCAGTAGTGGTTCATCTGTTGTGTGGTTTGGGTAGGGTGCAGGGCACTTTCCCAGCCTACTATGGCATGAGGTGGGCAGGTCATGCTCTCTGGCGCAAGCAGGCTAGAGACAAGGTACCAAAAATGGTGCCTGTCAGCTCTGTCATCAGCAAGTTAGGATAAGTGCAAAAAATGGCATCTACCAGTGCTCCATCCCCAGATGAAATCCCTGAAGGTTCCTGCCTCTCTGGCAGCCATGTTACAGTTAGTAAGTGGGTGTTCCTCACTTATGGTCTAAGAACTTTTAATCTTCTGTATTTGCACTGGATCTCAGGGTAAGTGGGTTTGCCTGTGATCCCTTTAAGAGTGGAATCTCCATTCCCTATAGTTCAATGATTCTCCTGGTATTAAGCCCCATTGATCTTCAAAACCAGATGTTTTGTGTATTGATCTTTCCAATGCCAACTCCTAGGGTTGGGGGAGCCTTGTATGGGGCACAATTCTTTCACTCCCTGAGAAGGAGTTCCATATTTTTAGGATCCCCCCAATTGTGGGGTCACCACATCTGTGCGGAGTCACAGGCTTCTATTCTTTTCAGTGTGTATCTTTTCTCTTTTGTTGTGGAGTCATTGTTCATCTATTTTGCAAGTCCTTTTTCGAGGAAAATTATGCCATATAGAGCTATAAATGTACTGTGTCCTTAGGAGAAGGTGAGTTCAGGATCTTTCTTTCTTTCTTTCTTCTTTCTTTCTTTCTTTCTTTCTTTCTTTCTTTCTTTCTTCTTTCTTTCTTTCTTTCTTTCTTTCTTTCTTTTTCTATGTTTATTTTTGAGAGAGAAAGAGAGAGAAAGAGCACAAGCTGGGTGAAGGGCAGAGAAAGAGGGAGACACAGAATCTGAAGCAGGCTCCAAGCTCTGAGCTGTCAGCACAGAGCCTGATGTGGGGCTCGAACTCATGAACCATGAGATCATGACCTAAACCAAAACCAAGAGTCTGATGCTTAACCGACTGAACCACCCAGGCACTCCAGTTCAGGATCTTTGTATGCCACCATCTTGAACACCCTTCCCCCAGCAATTACTTTTTAGAGGCTAGACATTGAGAATTTTGCATTATTGGATAATGAATTTGTTATATTTAAAATATGTGTTAATCTTCGTTCTGGAACACAGTTACATTGTTTGGAATCAGTTTGAGTACATTGATATTTTCATTTAAGTTCAGTTAAGGTAGATCCAGACTATCCTCAGTATATAGGGCTGAAATGAGCCCATTTTGGAGTCAATATTCTGAGAGTTTCACCTTGTGTCTTCATATGAGCAGTTCTTTCCACTCTGGCTTGTAGGAGCCCTGCATTTACTCTGACGATTACTCCCCTAATTTTTTCCATTGGTGTTGCCCAGCTTGGCTGGTTTTCTCATAAGTATGTGCAGATCACTATGAAGAAGAACCCTCCACAAGTATCTGGAGTGCATTCCTTCATTCCAGCTGTTTACTTTCTGGCATTCAGCTTTACAAATTCCAATTGCTTAAGTCTCTGTTCCTCCATCAGGCCTGAAAATGGAACTCTCGAAATCATGGTTTTACCATGCAGAGGAATATTGTACAATTCTATAAAAAGAAGAAGGATGCTCTCAGTGGGAATATTGAACAATCTCCAAGGTCTGCTTCTAATTGTAAAACAGCAAGTTTCATGAATGGAACAAGGAAGAAAAAATGGGAATATAGTTTCACGTTTTCTTGTATTTACAAAAAGTAACCAGGATGTTTATAAAAGATTTACTAAAAGTGGTTATGTCTGGGTGTGCAGGTGGGAAAATGAATTGTTGAAGCAGGGTAAAGTATGAATTTCCACTTTATGTCATTTGACAGTGTTTTGATTCTTTGATATGAACCCAGAAATTTTTAAAAAATCAATGTTGCTAGTTATCAAATGGAAAAGAGTGAAAGTGATTTTTTATAACATACCACTCAAAAAAATCAATTCTAGGTAAAATAAGTAAATATGAAAGGCAAATTTATAAAGGTTTTTAGAGGATTATATGGGAAAATATCTTTACTTGCTTAGAACAGAGACAAACTTATTATAAAAGACAAATATATACAAATAGTAAATAAAACAGCTGATAAATTAGACCATGTTAACATTTAATAATTTAATTTTAACTCAATTCATTTTATTGTTTATCAAAAGATAATTTTAAAAGAAAAAAATAAAAACTGGGAGAAAATTATTTTTATCGTAAAACTAATAAAGAGTTTGTCTGCAAAATATATAAAGAACTCCTTTGAATTGACAATAAAAAGACCACCTAATCAGAAAAAAAATAGGCAAAAGCTTCGAATAATCATGTAAAGAGGGGGAAACATGAATAGTCCATGGTCTTGTGAAAAGATGTTTCACTTGGCTGGTAGCAGGGAAGAGCAAATTAAGACCATGGTGACATTTCATTCCACTTGCACCAACTTCACAAAATTAGTCAGGTGGAGCTGAAATTAGTGAAGGTGTGCAGGGGTGCCAACTCTGACCCATTGTGTGTGAAGGTGTAACCTGATAAAAACATTTGGAAAAGGTCGGGACTGACTTAGCAAACTTGAATATGTTTATACTCTATGAACTGACAACTCTATTCCCAGATATGTAACCTTGAAAAACTGTGGACCATGTGTGCTGATAAAGGACATTTTCAACTTTTAACATTTGTGGCCCCTGCTCCTGGACTCCTAGGGAAGCTATACTTTTAACATTTACCAAGTTCAAAATGACTCCACAAACCTAAAGCATGGGCTCTATTTCTGCCCTGAGCACACATTGTATGGCTTTGGTAAAAAAATAAATAAATAAAAATAAATAAGTAAATAAAAACCAAAAGGAGCACTCCAAACATAAAGATAAGGAAAAAAATAAATTTCTGAGTTCCCATAAGGTTAAAGCCTTGCACATACTAAAAATCTAAGATAGTCTGTAATTTTCTGGAATGCCCTCCATCTTGATTATTTGTAACTCTTTATGTAAAAAACATATATAACCTGCATCAAATGCTCCTTCTTTGAAGCGCTTCTTTGTGAAGTCTGTGTATCCCAGGAAGATATCCTGACTTGGGCTTGAATAAAGCTTTTTCCTTTCTCTTTGAAATTTTATAAAAAGGTTTATTCATTTTGCATAAACAGTACCAAGACACATAAGCAACAAGACCCATAGCAACACTATAACAATGGAGAATCTACACAATTTATAAAAGCAGCACAGTCAGCATGAAACTGGAATCCACCCAAATGGCTATCAATAGTAGAGTGCATAAATTGTGATTAATCATACAATGAAATACACAGTAATGAATGCACATGAACCACAGTGGCACATATCAACATAGATGTATTTTAATAATAATTTAGTCAAAAGGTGAGTCAGATAAATATGCATATACAATATAAAATTCCAGTTAAAGTACAGAAAAAAAGAAAAATATACTATGTGAATGTATATTATCTATCTATCCATCTATCATCTATCTATCTTCTGTCTATCTGCCTATCATCTGTCTTTCATCTACCTAAATATCTTAAAGGAAAGCAAGGAAATAAGCAACAAAATATTCAATCAAGATAGCAATTAGTTTGGAAGCTGATATATACAGAGGAGCTATAACAAAGCTTCAGTCTACATTATTGGGGATATTCTATTTCTTAAGTTCTTTGGAAGATACATAGGTATTTGTTTTATTATTATTTAAATATCACATGGATATGATTTTTACTCTTGTGTGAAGAATATATTGCACAAAAACAATTAGTAGGATAAAGTCTTACATTTTCTCATCAAGTAAGTTTTTTTTCTTTTCTTTTTCAGGTTTTACACCATTATTTATTTTATAAGGAGAGATTTGAATTAAACATTTCATATTAACAAATTTAAATAAACTTGAATGTTTAACAAAAAGCTTAAATTGATCCCCACACCAATGGAACAGTAAAATTTATAATTTGTAATTTATGAGGAAAATTTTCTTTCTGAGTCCTAATTTTTTTCAGTCAATAGTTTCAATAAATTTATATTTTGGGTGCCTATTGCTGGTCAGGTTTCCTAGGAAGCTGATTTGTTATAGAGTTTACCATGCAGGATATTTCCTAAGGAAAGGTATCAGAACTGACACGTGCAAAAAAAGGTGGGCAGCCAGATGGGCAGAGGGAGAAATTGGGCTTTGGTGTAGTCTCAACAAAGGCCTCAGCTGACCCCAATAAGAGGATGTGTGGAGCTAGGACAGCCCTTCACAGTTATTCCAAATTGGGGTGAAAGGGCGGGGCCCTTCCTGTCATGTTAACATCATTGGATGCAAGCTGTTCCCATGACATTGTTCAAGGTAGGCCCCTCCAGCTGAGGGCAGTGCCTGGAGTGGGGACAAGTGGGGATGACAACAGCAGCACTCCAAGAAATGGGGACATAAATCTCTTCATCTCTCAGATCTGAAGGGGAAAGTCAGTAATGTGTTCCAGCTTCATACTTCCTAGAGGTAAGGTCAGGTGTTAGATGCCCTGGGGTGTCAAGATGGATAAAGTCTGGTTCGGGGCTGGGATGGGGAATCACCAGAGGAGTGATGGAAAACTAACAAAGGAGGAAGACACAGATAGAGCTTGGGAACTACAGAAAAGGCTTGAGAAGTCTGCTTTGAGGAATGAGCTGGAGGCAGGAATCTGGGTGGAAGCTGGTTAGAGAATTCTCTCCAGAAACTCTGTAAGCTGGTAGTAAGAAGTGACAGAGTTTTTGTTGTTTGTTTATTTGTTTGTTTGTGTTTTAGGGTTAAGGTTGACCAAGGGAAAAGGGCGTGAGGCCAGGAAGGAAAAGAATGTAAGGACTCTGTGTCTTACTGGTTGTTCTGTGACCTCTGCCCCCTTTCTCCCTCTACTCCCTTTCCATACTCCCTTCTTGCCAGCTTCCTAGCAGTATGAGTCCAGGAACAGGATAGAGCACTGAGGGAACAGAAGTGGATCACATGGTATCTTTAAGGTGGGGAATGAAATGTGAGGCAACCAATCCAACCACTGATGAGTAGATAGACAAAATGTGGTCCATCCATACAATGGAATATTATTCAGTCATGTAAAGAAATGAAACACTAAAACATGGTATGACATAGATGAACCTTGAAAACGTTATGCTAAGGAAAAGAAGCCCAGTTGTTGTATGAAATGTGCAGAACATGTAAATCCATAGAGACAGAAAGTAGATTAGTGGTTGCCTAGGACTTGGGGCCTAGAGTACTGGGAGGAAGTAGGAACACAGGAGTTCTTTCTGGGGTGATGAAAAATGTTATCAAACTGATGGTGGTGATGGTTGCACAATTCTGTGAGTATGCTAAAAACCATTCAGCTGTATACTTTAAATGGGTGAATTGTGTTCTATCTGAATTATATCTTAGTAAAGTTATTATTAAAAAGAAAGTGAGAACATGAGAACCAAGTCCACAGTAGAGATGTATATAGACTGGTAAATATTGTTTTTTCTCTTCTCTTTTCCCTTTATTTCTCTTTTCTCTGTTTTTCTTTCCTTCTCTCTGCCCCCCCTATTCTCTCCTTCCTCTCCTCCCCTCCTCTTCCCTCCACCTCCTCTCCTTTCCACTCTTTTTTTTTTCTTTAGTCTAGGATCTCTAGCATATTAATCTTTCTTTTCCACAGAGCAGTGCTGAAGGACAATGGCCTGTTGCAGGGCCAGGGAAGATCATGGTTTCCACTCCCTTCTGCACACATCCTCTATATATTCTCCATCAACTCACCTCTCAAATCACCCTAAAGGAATGTAGGTTCAGAAGTAGCATAGGTATAGTAACAAAGCTATAAGAACATTCTTGATATGAAAATGTAACTGCAAGACCACTCCCTAGTTGCCCATTCTAAGCACACATACCCGTAAACCCACTTTATTTGGACTCTCTAGAGATGCCTTGTTTTCAGGGTTCTCATGTCTTGTACCTTGTTATTTTGCACAATTGGAAATACTGCATTGTTTTCTGAACACTCCCTCTTGATACCCTTCAGTCCTGTCTGAAATGATGTGCTGGGTCATTTCACCATGCCTATCTTGTCTTCCTCCCCCCTGCTACAACATTGCACTGAGGCCTACAGCACTGCCTTGCACAGGATGGGGGCTCAGTAAATACCTGCTGAGAGGCTGAATAAATCCTGACCTTCAGCATCCCTGGAGAGCCACATTTACTACTTACCTCCATGGGTGCTGCACAGACCCAGAGTAAACTTGAAGTGGTCTGGGGTCAATTAATGCCTGTACAGAGGTAAAAGACCTTATTTGTAACCCATATCAGATGTTTTCTGTGCATGTTAATTTATTACCTATACCATTTATTAAATACTGCTCTATAAGTGCAATATAAAATAGGAAACTTGTAGAACATATAATACTGGTGTAATAGTTTTAGTCTGCATTTGCTAAGCATTTACTACATGCCAGATGTTCATTAATGCTTTCAATCTTCACAACATACTATAAGAAACACACTATTGTTATTCTAATTTTTTATTAAGATTTGTCTTTATTTTTTATTATTTATTTTTAATTAAAAAAATTTTAAATATAATTTATTGTCAAATTGGCTTACATACAACACCCAGTGCTCATCCCAACAAGTGCCTTCCTCAATGCCCATCATCTTTTATTCTAATTTTTTAAATAAGAAAACAGACTTCAGATAAATAGAAGATCCCTATGCTCCATAGCCAGTAAGTTCCAGGAACACTGGAAACCCATGTCTTTCTATAGATTGGAAGGAAGAGAACACACTTCTCCCTTTGCAGATTGCCATCTCCCTTGTGCCTTTGACTTCCAGGTGTCTTAGTGCTTGCCCCAGGAGCTCTGACATCCTTTGGCATGCCATGGATACTATAGCTCCAATGTACCTATGTTCTGTGCTCAGCACCCCATCTTCAGTTCCACCTGCTTACCACTCACCTGCAGCCTTGTGTTTCTCTATCAGGCATTGCAAAAAGGCCCACCTGGCTCTCACCTCAGATGGCCTTTTCCTTCTCTTTCTTTTAAACATGCAGCAGAAACTTCACTATTTCTTTCTTTTTTTAATGTTTATTCTTTATTTCTGAGAGAGAAAGAGAGAGAGAGGAAGAGAAAGAGAGCACATGAGTGGAGGAGGAGCAGAGAGAGGGGAACAGAGGATCTGAAGTGGGGTCTGTGCTGACAGCAGATAGCCCAATGTAGGGCTCAAACTCATGAACTGTGAGATCATGACCTGAGCCAAAGTCAGAGCCTTAACAAACTGAACCACCAAGACCCTCCAGAAACTTCACTGTTTCTTAGAGTTAAACTGCTTTGGCTCAGACTCCAAGCCAGACCACAACACGTGTCTTGCCAGAGAAAGGAGACTCCTACCACCTTCCTTCTCCCCCAACAATGGTCAAGACCCAACTACCTGCTTTCTCTCTATCCCATTTTATACCAGAAAGTCATTTTTTTTCTTTCAGTTTTTCACCAACCACCTTCCCCAGAATTAGGTCAATGAGTTTGCATTGTCTGGTTCTTTTTGAAGCTTTCTGTATGCATACATACCAAAGAACAAAAAGGAAAAATTAAGAAACAGATATCACAGCTGGGTGGCTCAGCTCATATTGTCACAGTTCGTGAGTTCGAGCCCCACGTGGGGCTCCCTGCTGTCAGCACAGAGCCCACTTTGGATCTTCTGCACCTCCCTTGCTCATGCTCTCTCTCTCTCTCTCTCAAAAATAAATATTTGAACACTGACTTAAAAGAAAAATAAGCTGATGTCAATATACAAGTAGTAGAACATTGGCTTAACTGGCAAGACATTTTCAATACTGATGAATTAAATAGTATGTGAGTGTGCTTGGCTGCCATAACAAAGTACACAAACTGGGTGGCTTAATAACAGAAATGTACTGTCTCACAGTTCTGGAGGCCAGAAGTATAAAATCCAGGTTGTCAGAGCTGGCTCCTTCTGAGGCTGTGAGGGAATCTCTTCCAAGCACGTCCACTGGGCTTGTAGCTGACCATCTTCTCTTTGTGTCTTTTCACATTTCCTTCCCTATATGCATATCTCTGTGTCAAAATTTCTCCCTTTTATAAGGATATCAGACATATTGAGTATGAATATGAGTGGACTGTGAATATGAATGGAATTGGATCGAATAACTTGATTACATATATAGAAACCTATTTCCTCCAAATAAGGTCACGTTCTGAGGTACTAGGGGTTAGGACTCCAACATATCTTTTTGAGGGGACAAAATTCAACCCATAACAGTTATCAATAGTGTATTTCCCTTGGCATCATAATTCTTCATTTAGAATTAGCTTTGAGGTACAGTTAAAAGAGATGTACTCATCATCCCCTGTGTACATAGACATACACAGAATCTCCAATTCTGCCACAGTCTTTTGCAGGCTGAGCCTTGTGGGCTGTTAGCAGTTTCTGTGGCCATAAATCAGTAGGGAGACCTCTCGGTCATTAGGGGACACCTAGACAGGTGACAGGTTCCATGCAGATGAGTAAAAGGTAGTTCCTTTGGCGCTTTCTGGGACAAATCTGAAATATAGAGAAGATACTAATGACTATCTCTACTTGTACTCAACAAATATTTGTAAACATGGTGAAAGCATCAAGGAGATTGGGTGGAAGTTAAGCAATTCAGTAGATCTGAACAATCCATAGTGGGATAGTCATGCTTTTTTTCAACTGTGACTTTTTCTCAGTTTATCATAGTTTATATTTTTAAAGAAGAAATCTTGAGAGAAGCATTTAATGTACCCTTTAGTGAATCTTTAACCCTAAGCTGGCCACACAGAAACATGAACTCCTAGACCAGGGAACTGCCTATATCTGACCTATCCATTCCTAGTTGCCCAACTGAGTCAGAAACATTTGTTAGCATGACTGAAAGTCCTTTTGTGTTATGTTTTCTGGCCTGGCTTACACTGTTTTCTGGGAAGCTGTCCACTGACAATGGACTTGCTTTACAGAAATGATCAAAGACACCATCTTTAACTGTACGGTCTTCATTTCTGAGCAGAAATACTAGGCCTTCCAGCCTCTGCTATTATATGAAACTATAAATGGTGCTGTGCCCTTTGTTCACCTCCAGCTCCTAATTCTGATCTTATTTATTCAGAAACAAGCACTTGACAATAATTCCAAGAATTCTATGCAACTTACATTGGTAGAAAATCCTTTCATTTTAGTATGTATGGTTTCTATATCTGCCCCTGAACTGAACTGTTAATTTTTTTCAAGAATATGTAATGTTTAGAGCTCAAGAGGGAAAAAAGGTTTAGAGTAAAATGCCCCCGGAAGGAATTGCGTCAGGAACAATGATTACCAGCGTCCATACATGCTTTTGTCTTTTGTCTTCCAGTTTCATAATAAAGTACACAAAAATGATAACTGTATGCTCTCATTATTTGTCCTATAAATTTCCATGACACTGTGTTTTTGTGTGACAATGTTTTTGTCAATCACTGTTCCAGATAAGTCTTTGTAACAATTGGGCTAGTTTATCTTCGTCTTACTTTAGACATAGAGAATGCATGTTAAACTCATTCATCTGCCATCTTACTATACCAGTTAATCTTGCTGCCATACTTTTGAAAGGAAAACAAACTAGCAAGCAAACAAACAAACAAAAACCCTGCTAGTAATTTTTTTAAAAGAGCTGTATGGTGTTTTATCCTACTCCTCCACCCCACTCTTCATTTAGAAAATGTGTTATTTAAATTTTTTTAATGTTTATTTATTCTTGAGAGAGAGCATGAGTGGGGCAGAAGGGCAGAGAGAGGAAGACACAGAATCCAAAGCAGACTCCAGGTTCTGGGCTGCCAGCACAGAGCCTGATGCAGCTCTCAAACTTACAAGCCATGAGATCATTACCTGAGCTGAAGTCAGAGCTTAACTGACTGAGATACCCAGGAAACCCAGAAAGTGTGTTATTTTTATTGCAAGTTTTTCTCAGTAGCATTATATCTGTGCCATTCCAAGGTACAGTGACATTGGATTGGACACAAGGTAATAATGACAAAGTCTCCACTCTCTGAGTTCAATGTGTTTAGATCATTTATGGGACCAATCTAGACAAATAGTTGACCTCCTGCAGGTGAGATGTCCTGGACAGTAAAGTTCCTCTTTTTGAACGATGGGGAGGTCCTTTTCTGTGTCTTCACCTTTCATTTTACCAGGAACAGTGTGAAGAAAGAAAAGCCCATATCTGTGTTTTCATAGCCTCCATCCATCTCAGGCCATTTTCTCTCTCCATTTCAGCCAGATCTTTATCTGTGAGCCTCCCTCTTAACAAAGCAATCCATAGATTCTTTCAAGCCTTATCTGATTCTGGCCCGAGTCTATCAAATTTTATCAAGGGAGAAATCCCAGAATAATTCTTAAAAACAAAACACCAATAACAAACTTCTCAAACAAAAGGTAAATATATGGCATTGTGTTAAGGCTGGGATGTGAAAGGTGAAATACAGGAGGGGGGTCAAGGTCCTAGGTAATCACTCTGAGGGTTGGGGGGACCTATGTCTTACCTGGAGGGCAGACACTGTGTTGAATATCAAATGGGACCCACATTAAGTGCTTAAGAATTACTTATTTACTGTTTTTTTTTAATATAATTTATTGTCAAGTTAACTAACACACAGTGTACACAGTGTGCTCTTGGTTTTGGGGGTAGATTCCCATGATTCATCACTTACATACAACACCCAGTGCTCATCCCAACAAGTGCCCTCCTCAATGTCCATCACCCATTTTTCCCTCTCCCCCATTCCCTCCATCAACCTTCAGTTTGTTCTCTACATTTAAGAATCTTATGGTTTGCTTGCCTGCCTCCCTCTCTGTAACTATTTTTTCCCCTTCCCTCCCCCCATGGTCTTTTGTTAAGTTTCTCAAGTTCCACATATGAGTGAAAATATATGAGATCTTTCTCTGACTGACTTATTTCACTTAGCATAATACCCTCTAGTTCCATCCATGTTGCTGCAAATGGCAAAATTTCATCTTTTCTCACTGCCAAGTAGTATTCCATTGTATATATAAACCACATCTTCTTTATCCATTCATCAATTGATGGAGATTGAGGCTCTTTCCACAATTTGGCTCTTGCTGAAAGTGCTGCTATAAACATTGGGGTACATGTGCTGCTGTGAATCAGCACTCCTGTATCCTTTGGATTAATTCCTAGTAGTGCTATCAATAGGTCATAGTGATAGGGTAGTTCTATTTTCAAATTTTTGAGGAATCTCTGCACTGTTTTCCAGAGCAGCCGCACCAGTTTGCATTCCCACCAAAAGTGCGAGAGGGTTCCTGTTTCTCCACATCCTCATCAGTATCTGTTGTTTCCTGAGTTGTTAATTTTAGCCACTCTGACTGGTGTGAGGTAGTACCTCAGTGTGGTTTTGATTCGTATTTCCCTGATGATGAGTGATGTTGAGTATCTTTTCATGTGTCTGTTGGACATCTGGATGTCTTCTTTGGAAAAGTGTCTATCCATATTTTCTGCCCATTTCTTCACTGGCTGTTTTGTTATTTGGGTGTTGAGTTTGGTAAGTTCTTTTATAGATTTTGGATACTAACCCTTTATCCCATATGTCATTTGCAAATATCTTTTCCCATTCTGTCAGTTGCCTTTCAGTTTTGTTGAATGTTTCCTTTGCAGTGCAGAAGCTTTCTATCTTGATGAGGTCCCAATAGTTCATTTTTGCTTTTATTTCCCTTGCCTTTGGAGATGTGTCCAGCAAGAAATTGCAGCCGCTGAGGTCAAGGAGGTTGTTGTTTTCTTCTCCTCTATGGTTTTGATGATTTCTTTTCTCACGTTTAGGTTTTTCATCCATTTTGAGTTTATTTTTATGTATGCTGTAAGAAAGTGGTTTAGTTTCATTCTTCTGCATGTTGCTGTCCAGTTCTCCCAGCACCATTTGCTAAAGAGACTGTCTTTTTTTCCATTGGATACTCTTTCCTGCTTTTTCAAAGATTAGTTGGCTATACAATTATGGGCCTAATTCTGGGTTCTCTATTCTATTCCATTGGCCTATGGGTCTGTTTTTGTGCCAATACCATACGGTCTTGATGATTACAGCTTTGTAGTAGAGGTTAAGTCTGGAATTGTGGTGGCTGCTACTTTGGTTTTCTTTTCAACATTACTTTGGCTATTCGGGTTCCATACAAATTTTAGGATTGTTTGTTCTAGCTTTGAGAAGAATATTGGTACAATTTTGACTGGGATTGCATTGAAAATGTAGATTGTTTGGGTAGTATTGACATTTAACATTATTTGTTCCTCCAACCATGAGCATGGAGTGTTTTTCACTTTCTTTCTGTCTTCTTCGATTCCCTTCATAAGTTTTCTATAGTTTTCAGCACGCAGATATTTTATATTTTGGTTAGGTTTATTCCTAGGAATATTATCGTTCTTGGTGCAATTGTAAATGGTATTGATTTCATCATTAGTGATAGAAATGCAACCAATTGCTATACACTGATTTTGTATCCTGAGACTTTGGTGAATTCACGGATCAGTTCTAACAGCTTTTTGGTGGAGTATTTTGGATTTTCCATGTAGAGTATCATGTAGTCCATGAAAAGTGAAGGTTTGACTTCTTTGCCAATTTGGATACCTTTTATTTCATTTTGTTGTCTGATTGCTGAAGCTAGGACTTCTAACACTATGTTAAACAGTGGTGAGAGTGGACATTCCTGTCTTGTTCCTGATCTCAGGGGGAAAGCTCTCAGTTTTTCCCCACTGAGGATGATATTAGTTGTGGGCTTTTAATATATGGCTTTCATGATGTTTAAGTATGTTCCTTCTACCCTGACTTTCTTGAGGGTTTTTATTAAGAAAGGATACTGTATTTTGTCAAATGCTTTTTCTGCATCTATTGACAGGATCATATGGTTCTTATCCTTTCTTCTATTAATGTGATGTATCACATTGATTGATTTGCAAATATTGAACCAGCCCTGCAGCCCAGGAATGAATCCCAATTGATCATGGTAATTTTTTTTTTTTATATTTTGAATTTGATTTGCTAGTATCTTGAGAATTTTTGCGTCCATGTTCCTCAGGGATATTGGTCTGTAATTCTCCTTTTTTGTGGGGTATCTGTCTGATTTGGGAATCAAGGTAATGCTGGATTCGTAGAATGAGTCTGGAATTTTTCCTTCCATTTCCATTTTTTGGAACAGCTTGAGAAGGATAGGTATTAACTCCGTTCTAAGTGTCTGGTGGTTGTGGAAGAAGCCTTATCCCATACAAAAAAAAGAAATAATAGGAGCAGGGAAAAATAAAAAATAATAATAAATAAAATAAAATAAAATAAAAAGGTAGATCAGGCAGAGAAACTATACAGCTTAATTCAAAGAGAAGGAAAATAAAAAAGGAGATACAGAACAGGTGTAAAGAGAATAGATTAAATATGGCTGTTTAAACAAACCAACCACCAGAATAACCAGACTAGAGAAGGGAAGAAATAAGAGGAAGAAAAGGAAGGATATATATATATATATATATATATATATACACACACACACACACATATATGTATATATATATATGTATATATATGTGTGTGTGTGTGTATGTGTGTGTATATATATATATATATATATATATATATATGAATTGACCAAGAATTAAATCAGAAAGTGAAAAATTGCTAAGTGCCTTGGAATTGGTGGCAGCCTGGTCTGGAAGAGGGGCTGTCTGGTTGGTCACTATCAGTCTTGCTCTGGTAGACACACAGTTACCAGGCACGGAAAGCATAGTTTGGTGTAGGCAGATCCCACCTCCACTGTGAGCCCACTCTCTGTTCCCTGAAGCCTTACATTGTTGGTGATGGGGAGAAAAATGGTGACACCCCAGTCTCTCCTCCCCAGACCAGGTGTCCCAGACCACTCTGTTCAGGCTGTCCTCACAGTGCTGTGTGCACATGAGTGGGCCGTGTTTTTTGATCCACAGTCTCCTGTGCCTGATCCACAGTCTCCTGTGCCACAGGTAGTCTCCTGGGATTCAAACCCTGATGTCTTAAAGAATCCCACTCTGCATGCCTTGGTTCCGGGGAAGTGACACTCTGCCCCACCGACAAAGGGCCTGTGGCTCCTCATAGTGCTGCATGGCAAGAATGACGCTGTTTGTCCCACTCCACAGTCTTCCATAGCTCCCAGGAACTTGGCTGGGGTTCAAACCACAGTGTATTAAAGGATCCCTCTCTTTGCTCTCTGGTTCTGGGGTAAAGTCACTCTGCCCCACCAATAAAGGGCCTCTGGCTGGCAGGCACAAGCAGGGACCTTTGTCTTTGGAATGGCTCTTTTCCTTCTTCCCACAGCACTCAGGGGAGGGGAATGATTTCTACCACTGTGGACTATGACTCTGAGCTAGTTACCAAGGCTGGGGCTGGCTCCCCTCCTCCTTAGGCACACTGACAGGGCAACGAGACCCAGTCTGGAGAAAGCCCCTCTCTTAGAAATTGGATCTTTGTCTGTTTTTTCCAATACCCAGTCCATGCTTTTTCTCTTGTCTAAATAAAATCCTATACTTCTACAGTCTCTCTCTTCTTTTTGTCTCTCTGCAGAAGGGGATCCCTCCCTCACATGCCTAAGTCTCCCATTTTATCTCTCCCAGTTTTCAATCATGCACCTATGGCCCACCATGTTGTCCCTGTGGGCCCCTGGATATGTCTGTGTCACTCTGTAGCCCAGAATCTTGGAATTCCAAGTCCTCTATCCTCAACACTGCTGTGTTTGAGGGACAAGGGAACCTCAGGTCCCCCTATTTTCCACCGTGTTCTTCTATTCTCTTATTTACTGTTATTAGGTAACAGGCCCAATGTTACTTAAGACTACCTCACATGGCCATGCAGATTCTTTGCTGTTTTAAAATTTGGTTGTGCAAAAAACTGATTAAAAAGAATGAGGCTTCTTGAAGTTGAGATGCTTTTTGTCCAAAAGCAGACATTGTTTCATTTACTGTACTAGATAGGTCCACACTCCATGTTTGTGGTCAGGAGGAAGCTTTGGTAAGGACCACCATGGCTTCCCTGAAATTCTGGTGTTCAGGGGTCACTTGAAGCTTTGAAAACACACAGATTTCTTCTGAGGTCAAAATTAGCAGAATCAAAACCCTCTGAGGTGATGTCTAATGCTATTTTCAAAAGATTGGAAAGGAGAAATTTTGTCTTCATATAAGGTTTCCAGTCAATTTGGTTCCAGACCAATGATGCTTACATAAGCATCTGAGAGTTAGCTGGCTCCCTCCTCACTCAGAATCTTTTGATGCTTACCGCGACCCCCACTAACTATGGCATGGAATGCACTAGCCTAAACTCCATGATGAAAACCAAATAAGCAATGATTGGGTCTAGAGACCAGAACGTTGGGCCAATAATCTAAAGAGAGAGATGTGAGTTACTAAATAAGCTTCATCTAAAAGGAGGACAATGAAATCTGAAACCCGGCAGGGCAGACACATGTTTGCAACTGTGGCCACTAAGCTCAAAGCATCGTCAGAACAGTATGGGTTCTCCCGTATGTTGATGGTTATTTAAGTTCAATTCCTGAGAATTACTTGAAACAATCATTCTGTAAGCCACAAATTATTGTTATTTTCAAGTTTGCAGCAAATTATGTCTCAAATCATCCACGTTAGTGAACTCTCTCTAAAACATGAGAAAATGTAGTATATGTAGTAATCTTCTCTTTGTGCTCTAAATCAAAATTCAATCATGCATAGGATATAAAACAAACTTGACCGTCTCACTTTTTTCTATGTACCTTAATTTTATAAAAATATATGTTGCTTTAGGAAAATGCATTCTACTTACATATTCTTGATTTGCACATTCTTTTGGGTTAGGGATGTGACATACAGTTACAAGATCACCTGGAAGAATGGGGCTTTTGAGAAAAACTCAAAGGAGACATCCTGAATTCATATATTAGACCCAGTATAAGATGCTTCATGTTGAAAAATATCACTGAAGAAAACAAAGCTTTTAATCTGCCCCTTTGCATATCAGGTTAAAATATGAAGAAGGGAAGACCCAAGGATAGGAAAAGACAAATCAAGAAGAGAAATATTGGGATTAGAAGACCAGCCAACTCTCTGCTCCAAAGTTTCACTTATTCCCTTCTGTGAGCCACTGGTGCCCACCAATTCACCCCTTTCCTCCTCATGCTAAGCTTTTGCTTAGAAGATAAATTTTCTTTAAAACACTGCCTCCATGACAAAAGGAGCAACTAGGAAATTAGAGATATTATATATACATATTTATTTTTTCAGTTCATACTGTATCTTGGGTATTTTGTTCTGCTACTGACAAAGACTAACATGCAAAGCACCTTAGAGTCTGCAAGAAAAAATAATATTTAAAAAAAATTACGGGACACCTGGGTGGCTCAGTCGGTTAAATGTCTGACTTCAGCTCAGGTCATGATCTCATAGTTTGTGAGTTTGATCCCCACATCAGGCTCCATGTTGACAGCTTGGAGCCTGGAGCCTGGAGCCTGCTTCAGATTCAGTGTCTCCTCTCTCTCTACCCCTCCCCTGCTTGCATTCTGTCTCTCTCTCTTTCTCAATTAATTTTTTTAATTTACTAGGCACCACTGGACACACCTCTTTTTCTCTTCCTTCTCCCACCATAGGGTGAGTGTGGAGACTCTCACCCATGAATACCTGAGTAAAGGAGGCTGAGAGTGCGCTACAGAAAAAATTCTCCCCACTGAAATGCCAGTGTGGTACCCAAGAAGGGGACCCTTGCACTCCAATTCATCTTCTGGAGAGATTGGTCCTGGTGACATCTGACTAGCTATTCATAACACTGGCACATGCACCCTCATGTGACTATTGATCTCTGGCTTGATGCTTGCTGGTTAGAGTTCAGAATGCAGCACATCCCCAAACCCCACAATTCCATCCTCCCTACTACTCTCTTCTCATTCTATAACAGAAAACTTTCTACCAGGAATGTCAGCCAGGCTCCTGACTTGACTTTATGGAGTATCTGAGTGCTGAGGCAGATCCAAGTGCTCCCTGAACTCCAGATTTGTAATTTCAACTACAGGGCAAATAGATATACAGGAATGTTCCAGAGGGGACACACACTCAACTTGTACAAAGTCAAATTTATTATATGGAGTTCTTCTATTCACAAGTGAGAAAAAACACAAGCCTAACAACTAGGGAAAGAAGAAAAATATTTTGCAAGGAGATCTGGGCATCTGTGTAATTGTGAGAAATGTTGGGGTTGGGTCTCTTAAGCACAGATGAGAATCTCTCACCTCCCCCTGCCACTGCCCCTCTTCCACTTTTTCCTGTGTGTTGGCTTCATGTTCTGTTGCATACCACCTTCCTCAAGAATGTGAGGGGAACATGCATGGCAGAGGCTGGATTAACTCTTTTCCTTAGTTCTGGCTTCAAAAAATTACAGGAGGGACTCTGCTCTAGAGATGAACAGTGACCCAAGCCAGGGTCAATCAGTTATAACCAAAGGAACAGAGTACGTGGCACAGACATGTCACTGAGACTGGCTCTGCACATCAGAAGAGTTCCTGTGGTCCAGAAAACCAGTTCGTGGGTGTCAACTACAGAAGTCATCATCTTTCCCCTCAAACCTGGTTCCAAACTGTGCTGGGTGTTAACACTGTCTATAGGCTAATAAATGCAAAATTCACAGCTTCAACTCCAACTGCCAAAATGACCTCTCTAGATCACTTAGGGGCACTCACTGGTCTAAAACTGACCCACTGATTCCTCCCATTTCCATATCTAATTATCATCAAGTTTTGCCAGTTTTACCACCAAAGTACACCCAGAGCCCACCCATTTCGCTCCAAGTCCACCCTCACCTATCACATAATCTAAGTCATCACCACCCCTTATCTGGACTAATTTAGTGGCCTCCTCAATTGTCTTCCTGGGTTCACTCTTGCTTTGGTATAACCTATCCCGCACACAGCTGGTAATGTCACTTTTGGTGTATGTAAATCGAATGGCTTCTTACAGTGCTTAAGGAAAAATCAAGGTCCCTACCAAGGACTACAGACCCCTAGGATGATCAAGGTTCTGCTTGCTTCTTGGACTCCTTCCCCTCCCTTCATATTGCAAGACCCTCACAGGCCCCCATTCACCAAACCCACCATGTTCTAGCCACACTGGCCTTCTACCTGTTCTTGCCAAGCTAGTTTCCAATCTTTACATCTTTATTTCTGCTGCAACACTTTCCTTGGGTCTTTTTCACATCCATGATGCAGCATTAGTTACTCTTTATACATGATCAACTATTTTTGTTTATAGCAGTTATCTCTAACAGGAATTATCTTTTTTGCTATTTGTTTACATGTTTTCTGTCTCACTATCATTTTGATATTTGGAATGAAAATATACATAAAGAAAAAAAAAGAGAAGGAAACAGCCAAGGAAGAGAAAGTAAAGTGAGGGAGTCCGCAGAGTGGGATTGTGTGTGTGTGTGTGTGTGTGTGTGTGAGTGTGACTATTTTTCAAGGCAAGTTTTAGGTATACAGCAAAAGAAATTTTGTTTTAGAAGTTCATTTTAGAAATTGAGAATAAGACATGTAACAGTATTTGGAAATTCTTTTATGTGCTCAAGATAGATGTAAATTAATCAGAAAAAAAATTAGTTCCTTTAAGAACTACTATTAGAAATAACTCTACATTCTGCAATCCTTATTTGTGTTTAACACCACTTTGGGTTAATTCTTTCGCATTCATTAGTCTTCGAAAGGAAAGAAGGAATTGAAAAGACAGCTTTAAAACTTGGTCTTCAAATTTGGGAAATGGGAGTGAGTTTCTGACATCATAGCTTTGTCCTGGTGGTGGTTGAGGAGAATCACGGCACAGGTGAAGATTTAGTCTTTTGTGATTTTGAATCAGTTTTCAGCCTATTGTGTAGGGAGAGCACAAGGAGGCCATATGATGAAGAGCAGGCAATAAGAAAGCTGGAGAAGGCTATGGCTATGGAAACCATCCTCAAAGATCATCAATGCCTCAAGGGACAAACACCACTCCAAGCTAGTATAAAATAGCAAACATTTTATGGTGCCAACTCAGAGCCAAGCTATGCCCTTAGTGCTACATATATATTAGCCCATTCATCCTCACCCTTATTTCATTCTTACTCTGTGCAAATGGAGAATGTAAGGTCCAGGAGTCTCATTACCCCGGCCAGGGTCACATGCCAGTAAGTGGAGATTTAAACAAAGGCATTATTGCTGCAGAGGATCTCCCACCACTCCGCTTCTGAGAAAGAGCAACTTTAATCTAATTCTAGCAATTTCTAGAAGTCAGAAGTTTCTATATCACAATATCACATTATCGTCCTGCCATGGACAATTGGAATGCATTACAGGTGAAAACAATTTGTTGTTTTTCTTGGGACATAAATGAGTTACACTTACGATTATTTAATTAGATTTTAATACAGAAAATTCTAGACAAATTACCATGTTTTTTAGACTCATTTATCCTCTTAAATATTACTTTACTATTTATACATTGTTCATTTTTCAGAATAGTGACTCTCAATTTGAGATAGCCATCTCCATAAGGTCCACTTTGTAGTAAACAGAGTATAAGAGATTGTCTTCATAATTAAGAAGTTAATGGATTTGGTAAAGTTACCCATGAAAAAGCCAAATATGAACTTTTCTGCTTTCACATGGAAAATGTTGGTAATTATTCTACAGTTGATTTGCCCATGTCATATTAATAGCTATTTGCTGTAGAGTAAGTATAACCCTCAGTTTGATTTGGATATATCATGGATCCATATGTAGAATATGTTATCCCATTGTATCTCTTACTGGCCAAATCTAACTGCTGGCAGTCACCAGAAACCTTGGCAGAGAGAGCAGGAAGGGATCAGGCACTGAGACAGGTTGTCTGATCTTGGAAAGACTGTTGAAAAGTTATGACAACCATGTATTCTGACCCTCACTCAGAAAGAAAATCCCAATTTTTTGCAGACAGTTTAAGGGGGTACATGGCTTTCTAAAACTGTTTTAATAAACTATTTTTGGATTTATATAATACATTTAAGTCTTTTAAACATTTTATTACAATTAAAACCCAAATTTCTAAGCCACAGAAACAGATGCATAAAGAAGTGAAATGATTTAACTGATATAATGGGCAGACATATTAACATGATATTCATAGACTTCCTGCTCACCTTTCTTGGATAAGATATCCTCTAATTCAGTTATCATCTCCATTTCTCCTTCCCCAATGTCCTAAGGAAGATATTCTTGGATATCTTGGAGGATATTCTTAGATAGACTAAGGGGACATATGTGACAACAACTGGGTGAGAAGGGATATCAGCTTTGTGGGAGGTGCAGGTGGAGGTGCTTAAGCAACTGTGCTGGGTAAGAAAGGTGACTAAGAGAAAAGCTGAAATAAATATGTAGACTCTTTATAGATCTCTCAAAGGTACAATTTATTTTTCAAATCTTTTATGGCTGTCGAGAAGTACTTTGAATGCAACATAACTCTAATATCCAATTAGAGGGGCGCCTGGGTGGCGCAGTCGGTTAAGCGTCCGACTTCAGCCAGGTCACGATCTCGCAGTCCGTGAGTTCGAGCCCCGCGTCGGGCTCTGGGCTGATGGCTCAGAGCCTGGAGCCTGTTTCCAATTCTGTGTCTCCCTCTCTCTCTGCCCCTCCCCCGTTCATGCTCTGTCTCTCTCTGTCCCCAAAATAAATAAATGTTGAAAAAAAAAATTTTAATATCCAATTAGGTGACACTCAAGGTGTTGGAGGACTGCAGTGGTACATGAAAAGTAGACATATTTTCAAACAGCTTCCACCTTCTCCTCAGGATTGAACAGGCCCCTTCTGGATATGTTTTCCTTTCTCTTTCTCTGTCCCCAGAGAAAGGGGAAACAAACAAACCCTAAGTTATAAGTTTCTGCCCTAGGAGATACTAGGATTAAACCCAAAAATGTCCATAATAATGAATATCTCCTCTATTCAATAGTACCTTACCTCCTCAATCCCATTTTCCTCTATTTACACACACACACACACACACACACACACACACACACACACACCTCACTCCAGGCACAGGTAAGGATAAAAATGATTCCTGCTTAGAGATGTGTGTTTCAACAAAATGCCAGTGTCTCAGAGGAGTGAGAGAATGGGTATGGAGAAGTTCCAAACACAGGTCCCTCTTACTTAAGGAAGTTATTAACAAGGTGCAGTGAGTTCACCTTTCAGGAAACAGAAGACATCACAAATGCTCTCTCTTATCTGGGGATACATAAGCATCACATGGGAGCTTTTCTTTTACATAAGGTTAAAAGCAAGTCATATACTCACAAACTTGATTTTGAGATGAGTCATAATGTGAACTAAAATTCTTGTGGTTTTATTGAGTTCATACTGGAGAAGGGCTTGGTTTATCTGCCTCAGAGCAAACTGTGTAACTTTTACAGAGAAAAACACCCAGGATTTATGATGTGGACAGTTTAAACTTAAAATCCACTGGATATTAAGAAGTCTACCTGTCCTCAGATAATTTCAAGACTCTCTAAAATGAAGTTTGTGTGGTATTTATGTTCTCTTCCTTCTTCTCTCCCTTATTTCCTTCTTTTTTTTTTCCTTCCTTCCCTCCCTCCCTCCATTTCTTCTTCCTTTGTTAAAAATGTGCCAGACCCACTAAAAGGAATCAGAGCTCCTTAGCGAAATGGCCAACTCCAGGGCTGGAGCTATAAAGGATAAGATGAGCCCCAGAAGATGAAATTGTTTTAAAAAATAATGAGGACATGCCAAAAGTACACAGGAATTAGTTTTAAGGGGCTGTCCCTGGCCAAACCTGAAGCAAATTGAGCATCAAAACAGTGACTGTAATGGATTATAACTCTTTGAATAAATAAATTGATAATAAACCTGTGACTACATACTAGTAGCAGAAAATAAAGAAATAAATAAAGGAATAAGGTAGAAGGGAAACTCTTCCTTTAGAGTAGAATGCCAACAAATTAATGAAGAAGGAGTAATAGAAATAGAAATTTACTATTTTGCAGCCATCATAATAATTGATCCAGGCAATAATCTTCACTAAATAATTCACTAGGTGAGATTGGGGGAGGTGCAGATCATTTACACAGTCTCTTAGTATCTGTCCATAGATTACTTACTATCCAAGAGTAAAAGGAAGCTTCGAGAAATTGAAATAGCACCACCATTGCTAAGGGACTACACACAAACTGAGAGATGGTCTACAAAGCAGTAATCCTGAGTTCTTTAGAAATGTCCATGGGACAACAAAACACACAGACACACAAAACAAAACATAAAAAAAAACCCGGACATGTCAGTGTCACAGAAGACAATGAAAGGTTGAGGATAGTTCTAGATTAAAGGAATCTAAGTGGACATGATATATAAATGCCTGTATAATCCTAGATTGGCTCTTGAATTGGGAAGTGAAAGTTAACTTTTACGATAGTTTTGAGACACTCAACAAAACTTGAAAATTCACTGTATTATCTAATGATGATAATTTTCTATCCATATTAAATTTTCTAAATTTGATAATTGCATTGTGATGATGTGAAAGATTGTTCTATTTATTAGGAGACACACTAAATATTTATAGGTGAAGTGTCATTATTTCTTTAAACTTACAGCAAATAATTTTTTAGTTTATTCTTATTTTGAGAGACAGCATGAGAAAGTGAGCATGCACAAGCAGAGGAAGGGCAGAGTGAGAGAGAGAGAGAGGGAGGGAGGGAGAGAGAACCACAAGTAGGCTTCTGCTCTGCACTCAGCATGGAGCCTGAGGCAGGGTTCGAACCCACGAATTGTGAGATCATGACCTGAGCCGAAATTAAGAGCCGGACACTTAACAAACTGAGCCACTCAGGTGCCCCTCAAATAATTTTTTTAGCAAAGAAGAGTTGAGTTAATGGATAGACAGAGAGACAGACAGACAGAGAGAGTCAATGTGGCAAAGAGTTCATGGTCAGAATAGAGGTAAAGGACATATGAACATTGACTGGTATTATCCTTGCAACGTTTTTGTTGTCTTTAATGTTCTTTTTTCTTTTCTTTACATCTTTTTTTTAATTGAAGTATAGTTGACAAAACTTGTATATATTTAAAATGCACAGGGGCACCTGGGTGGCTCAGTCAATTGAGCCTCGGACTTCGGCTCAGGTCATGATCTCCAGGTCTGTGAATTCGAGCCCCGCGCCCGGCTCTGTGCTGACAGCTCAGAGCCTGGAGCCTGCTATGGATTCTGTGTCTTCCTCTCTCTCTGCACCTCCCCCACTCATGCTCTATCTCTGTCTCTGTCAAAAATAAATAAACATTTTAAAAAAGTGTGCAATGTGATGGTTTGATATATGCATACATTGTGAAATAATTACCATAATCAAGCTAAATAACATTCATTACCTCACATAGTTGCCTTTTTTTTTTTTTGTGGTGAGAACACTCACAATCTACTCTCAGCAAATGTAAAGTATTTAATACAGTAATATTAACTATAGCCACAATGCTATATATTAGATTCTCCAGAACTTATTTATTTTTTAAACGTTTTTTTTTTTAAATTTTAATTCCAGTGTAGTTAACAGTGTTTTATTACCTTGGGGTGTGCAATATAGTGATTTAACAATTCTGTGCTAGTTAGTGCTTATCACAACAAATGCACTCTTTAATCCCCACCATCTATTTCACCCATGTCCCCACCTACCTGCCCTCTGATAACCATTAGTTTGTTCTCTGTAGCTAAGGGTTTGTTTTTCTGTTATCTCTCTCTCTCTGTCTCTCTGTCTCTCTCTGTCTCCTTTGTCATCTTGATTTTTTTCAAAATAAAAAGTTTAATAAAAAATAACTTCCTGAGAAAAGTTGAAGTGAGAATAATTTCTTTCTAAAATTATTACTCTTTAATAGTAATATGTGTTTTTTATAAAAATATTTGAAAACAGAGGCACCTGGGTGGCTCAGTTGGTTAAGCATCCCACTCTTGGTTTTGGCACAGGTCGTGTTCTCATAGTTCATGAGTTTGAACCCCATGTGGGGCTCTGAGCTGACAGCGTGAAATCTGCTTGGGATTCTCTCTCCTCCTCCTCCTCTCTCTACTCGTGCTTTCTTTCTCTCTCTCTTTATCTCAAAATAAATAAATAAAATTAAAAAATATTTTTAAAATGTTTGAAAACATGAATCAAAACATTAAAGTTATCTGTTCTTTTACCACATAGATTTAGTAATGTCAACGTTTAGAATGAAAATTGTAAGTGTACTTCCTCCTTTTGCTTTTTTCACTCAGCATTTATAAAAACAGTTTCTCAGGATTTCATTTTTCTTTCTTTTTATTTATTTATGTATTTATTTATTTATTTATTTTATATGAAATTTATTGTCAAATTGGTTTCCATACAACACCCAGTGCTCATCCCAAAAGGTGCCCTCCTCAATACCCATCACCCACCCTCTCCTCCCTCCCACCCCCCATCAACCCTCAGTTTGCTCTCAGTTCTCAACAGTCTCTTATGCTTTGGCTCTCTCCCACTCTAACCTCTTTTTTTTTTTTTCCTTCCCCTCCCCCATGGGTTCCTGTCAAGTTTCTCAGGATCCACATAAAAGTGAAACCATATGGTATCTGTCTTTCTCTGTATGGCTTATTTCACTTAGCATCACACTCTCCAGTTCCATCCACGTTGCTACAAAAGGCCATATTTCATTTTTTCTCATTGCCACATAGTATTCCATAGTGTATATAAACCACAATTTCTTTATCCATTCATCAGTTGATGGACATTTAGGCTCTTTCCATAATTTGGCTATTGTTGAGAGTGCTGCTATGAACATTGGGGTACAAGTGCCCTATGCATCAGAACTCCTGTGTCCCTTGGATAAATTCCTAGCAGTGCTATTGCTGGGTCATAGGGTAGGTCTATTTTTAATTTTCTGAGGAACCTCCACACTGCTTTCCAGAGCGGCTGCACCAATTTGCATTCCCACCAACAGTGCAAGAGGGTTCCCGTTTCTCCACATCCTCTCCAGCATCTATAGTCTCCTGATTTGTTCATTTTGGCCACTCTGACTGGCGTGAGGTGATACCTGAGTGTGGTTTTGATTTGTATTTCCCTGATAAGGAGCGACGCTGAACATCTTTTCATGTGCCTGTTGGCCATCCGGATGTCTTCTTTAGAGAAGTGTCTATTCATGTTTTCTGCCCATTTCTTCACTGGGTTATTTGCTTTTTGGGTGTGGAGTTTGGTGAGCTCTTTATAGATTTTGGATACTAGCCCTTTGTCCGATACGTCATTTGCAAATATCTTTTCCCATTCCGTTGGTTGCCTTTTCGTTTTGTTGGTTGTTTCCTTTGCTGTGCAGAAGCTTTTTATCTTCATAAGGTCCCAGTGATTCACTTTTGCTTTTAATTCCCTTGCCTTTGGGGATGTGTCGAGTAAGAGATTGCTATGGCTGAGGTCAGAGAGGTCTTTTCCTGCTTTCTCCTCTAAGGTTTTGATGGTTTCCTGTCTCACATTCAGGTCCTTGATCCATTTTGAGTTTATTTTTGTGAATGGTGTGAGAAAGTGGTCTAGTTTCAACCTTCTGCATGTTGCTGTCCAGTTCTCCCAGCACCTTTTGTTAAAGAGACTGTCTTTTTTTCCATTGGATGTTCTTTCCTGCTTTGTCAAAGATGAGTTGGCCATACGTTTGTGGTTCTAGTTCTGGGGTTTATATTCTATTCCATTGGTCTATGTGTCTGTTTTTGTGCCAATACCATGCTGTCTTGATGATGACAGCTTTGTAGTAGAGGTTAAAGTCTGGGATTGTGATGCCTCCTGCTTTGGTCTTCTTATTCAAAATTACTTTGGCTATTCGGGGCCTTTTGTGGTTCCATATGAATTTTAGGATTGCTTGTTCTCGTTTCGAGAAGAATGCTGGTGCAATTTTGATTGGGATTGCATTGAATGTGTAGATAGCTTTGGGTAGTATTGACATTTTGACAATATTTATTCTTCCAATCCATGAGCAGGGAATGTCTTTCCATTTCTTTAAATCTTCTTCAATTACCTTCATAAGCTTTCGATAGTTTTCAGCATACAGATCCTTTACATCTTTGGTTAGATTTATTCCTAGGTATTTGATGCTTCTTGGTGCAATTGTGAATGAGATCAGTTTCCTTATTTGTCTTTCTGTTGCTTCATTGTTAGTGTATAAGAATGCAACTGATTTCTGTACATTGATTTTGTATCCTGCAACTTTGCTGAATTCATGTATCAGTTCTAGCAGACTTTTGGTGGAGTCTATCGGATTTTCCATGTATAATATCATGTCATCTGCAAAAAGCGAAAGCTTGACTTCATCTTTGCCAATTTTGACGCCTTTGATTTCCTTTTGTTGTCTGATTGCTGATGCTAGAACTTCCAGCACTATGTTAAACAACAGCGGTGAGAGTGGACATCCCTGTCGTGTTCCTGATCTCAGGGAAAAAGCTCTCAGTTTTTCCCCGTTGAGGATGATGTTAGCTGTGGGCTTTTCATAAATGGCTTTTATGATCTTTAAGTATGTTCCTTCTATCCCGACTTTCTCAAGGGTTTTTATTAAGAAAGGGTGCTGGATTTTGTCAAATGCCTTTTCTGCATCGATTGACAGGATCATATGTTTTTCTCTTTTTTTTTGTTGTTGTTAATGTGATGTATCACGTTGATTGATTTGCGAATGTTGAACCAGCCCTGCATCCCAGGAATGAATCCCACTTGATCATGGTGAATAATTCTTTTTATATGCCATTGAATTCGATTTGCTAGTATCTTATTGAGAATTTTGGCATCCATATTCATCAGGGATATTGGCCTGTAGTTCTCTTTTTTTACTGGGTCTCTGTCTGGTTTAGGAATCAAAGTAATACTGGCTTCATAGAATGAGTCTGGAAGTTTTCCTTCCCTTTCTATTTCTTGGAATAGCTTGAGGAGGATAGGTATTATCTCTGCTTTAAACGTCTGGTAGAACTCCCCTGGGAAGCCATCTGGTCCTGGACTCTTATTTGTTGGGAGATTTTTGATAACCGATTCAATTTCTTCGCTGGTCATGGGTCTGTTCAAGCTTTCTATTTGCTCCTGATTGAGTTTTGGAAGAGTGTGGGTGTTCAGGAATTTGTCCATTTCTTCCAGGTTGTCCAATTTGTTGGCATATAATTTTTCATAGTACTCCCTAATAATTGTTTGTATCTCTGAGGGATTGGTTGTAATAATTCCATTTTCATTCATGATTTTATCTATTTGGGTCATCTCCCGTTTCTTTTTGAGAAGCCTGGCTAGAGGTTTGTCAATTTTGTTTATTTTTTCAAACAACCAACTCTTGGTTTCGTTGATCTGCTCTACAGTTTTTTTAGATTCTATATTGTTTATTTCTGCTCTGATCTTTATTATTTCTCTTCTTCTGCTGGGTTTAGGCTGCCTTTGCTGTTCTGCTTCTAGTTCCTTTAGGTGTGCTGTTAGATTTTGTATTTGGGATTTTTCTTGTTTCTTGAGATAGGCCTGGATTGCAATGTATTTTCCTCTCAAGACTGCCTTCGCTGCGTCCCAAAGCGTTTGGATTGTTGTATTTTCATTTTCGTTTGTTTCCATATATTTTTTAATTTCTTCTCGAATTGCCTGGATGACCCACTCATTTGTTAGTAGGGTGTTCTTTAACCTCCATGCTTTTGGAGGTTTTCCAGACTTTTTTCTGTGGTTGATTTCAAGCTTCATAGCATTGTGGTCTGAAAGTATGCATGGTATGATTTCAATTCTTGTAAACTTATGAAGGGCTGTTTTGTGACCCAGTATATGATCTATCTTGGAGAATGTTCCATGTGCACTCGAGAAGAAAGTCTATTCTGTTGCTTTGGGATGCAGAGTTCTAAATATATCTGTCAAGTCCATCTGATCCAATGTCTCATTCAGGGCCCTTGTTTCTTTATTGACCGTGTGTCTAGATGATCTATCCATTTCTGTAAGTGGGGTGTTAAAGTCCCCTGCAATGACCACATTCTTCTCAATAAGGTTGCTTGTGTTGATGAGTAATTGTTTTATATATTTGGGCGCTCCGGTATTCGGCGCATAGACATTTATAATTGTTAGCTCTTCCTGATGGATAGACCCTGTCACTATTATATAATGTCCTTCTTCATCTCTTGTTACAGCCTTTAATTTAAAGTCTAGTTTGTCTGATATAAGTATGGCTACTCCAGCTTTCTTTTGGCTTCCAGTAGCATGATAAATAGTTCCCCATCCCCTCACTCTAAATCTAAAGGTGTCCTCAGGTCTAAAATGAGTCTCTTGTAGACAGCAAATAGATGGGTCTTGTTTTTTTATCCATTCTGATACCCTATGTCTTTTGGTTGGCGCATTTAATCCATTTACATTCAGTGTTATTATAGAAAGATATGGGTTTAGAGTCATTGTGATGTCTGTATGTTTTATGCTTGTAGTGATGTCTCTGATACTTTGTCTCACAGGGTCCCCCTTAGGATCTCTTGTAGGGCTGGTTTAGTGGTGACAAATTCCTTCAGTTTTTGTTTGTTTGGGAAGACCTTTATCTCTCTTTCTATTCTAAATGACAGGCTTGCTGGATAAAGGATTCTCGGCTGCATATTTTTTCTGTCTAGCACACTGAAAATCTCGTGCCAATTCTTTCTGGCCTGCCAAGTTTCAAAAGAGAGATCAGTCACGAGTCTTATAGGTCTCCCTTTACATGTGAGAGCACGTTTACCCCTTGCTGCTTTCAGAATTTTCTCTTTATCCTTGTATTTTGCCAGTTTCACTATGATATGTCGTGCAGAAGATTGATTCAAGTTATGTCTGAAGGGAGTTCTCTGTGCCTCTTGGATTTCAATGCCTTTTTCCTTCCCCACTTCAGGGAAGTTCTCAGCTATAATTTCTTCAAGTACCCCTTCAGCACCTTTCCCTCTCTCTTCCTCCTCTGGGATACCAATTATGCGTATATTATTTCTTTTTAGTGTATCACTTAGTTCTCTAATTTTCCCCTCGTACTCCTGGATTTTTTTATCTCTCTTTTTCTCAGCTTCCTCTTTTTCCATAACTTTATCTTCTAGTTCACCTATTCTCTCCTCTGCCTCTTCAATCCGAGCTGTGGTGGTTTCCATTTTGTTATGCATTTCATTTAAAGCGTTTTTCAGCTCCTTGTGACTGTTCCTTAGTCCCTTGATCTCTGTAGCAAGAGATTCTCTGCTGTCAGCTATACTGTTTTCAAGCCCAGCGATTAATTTTATGACTATTATTCTAAATTCACTTTCTGTTATATTATTTAAATCCTTTTTGATCAGCTCATTAGCTGTTGTTATTTCCTGGAGATTCTTCTGAGGGGAATTCTTCCGCTTGGTCATTTTGGATAGTCCCTGGCGTGGTGAGGACCTGCAGGGCACTTCCCCTGTGCTGTGGTGTATAACTGGAGTTGGTGTGCGGAGCCGCAGTCAGACCTGATGTCTGCCCCCAGCCCACCGCTGGGGCCACAGTCAGACTGGTGCGTGCCTTCTCTTCCCCTCTCCTAGGGGCGGGATTCACTGTGGGGTTGGGTGGCCTGTCTGGACTACTTGCACACTGCCAGGCTTGTGATGCTGGGGATCTGGCGTCTTAGCTGGGGTGGGTAGGCAAGGTGCACAGGGGCAGGAGGGGCAGGCTTAGCTTGCTTCTCCTTAGGTGCTCCACTTCAGGAGGGGCCTTGTGGCAGCAGGAGGGAGTCAGATCCGCTGCCGGAGTTTTGGCTCCGCAGAAGCGCAGAGTTGGGTGTTTGCGCAGAGCGAGCAAGTTCCCTGGCAGGAACTGGTTCTCTTTGGGATTTTGGCTGGGGGATGGGCGGGGAAGATGGCGCTGGCGAGCACCTTTGTTCCCCACCAAACTGAGCTCTGTCGTCCGGGAGCTCAGCAGCTTTCCTTCCCTTTGTCCTCCAGCCTTCCCGCTTTCTGAGCAGAGCTGTTAACTTATGACCTCCTAGCTGCTAAGTCGCGCTTGCTGTGGGAACACAGTCCGTCAGGCCCCTCCGCTTTTTGCAGCCAGACTTGGGGGCTCTGCTTGGCCGGCGAGCCGCCCCTCTGCCCCGGCTCCCTCCCGCCGGTCCGTGGAGCGCGCACCGCCTCGCCGCCCTTCCTACCCTCTTCCGTGGGCCTCTCGTCTGCGCTTGGCTCCGGCGACTCCGTTCTGCTAATCCTCTGGTGGTTTTCTGGGTTATTTAGGCAGGTGTAGGTGGAATCTAAGTGATCAGCAGGATGCGCGGTGAGCCCAGCATCCTCCTACGCCGCCATCTTCCTTTCTCCCTCAGGATTTCATTTTTCTTAATGATTTGAAATTATTTATTGTTTTACTTTATTAGATATAATTTCGTCTATTTTTGTGTTCTCATTATAGAGGCCACCACTTTAATATTAAAGAAAATGGCATACAGGTTTTGTAGCTAATACTGCTTTTATTAGTTTTAAAAATGTGCCAGATACTGTGATAAGCACTGGAGATATTTAACAGAAGGGTCAGATCCCTGTGTCCCTGAGACCATGAGGTAAATGCAGCAAGAAGATCATATATGATGGAAATAGACAGCCAGATTTCATTTTTTGAAATATGTTTACATATGTTCTCTATTTTGGATATTTTAAAATGCAGATGTGTTTTCTTTCTTTCTTTAAAAATTGAAAATTAAATATGGTTTTAAATCTATATGTACCCTACTTTCACATATGTTAAAAAAAAAAATCAAAGGCTCAGCTCTTTAGCAGTAGAATATTTCTTTGTTTTTCTACATTGCAAATATATTTCTATCATTATAAAAAATAATGAATTGATATAGCTTTTAAATCTCTCAGCTCCCTAAGTAGGTTTTCATCCTGTTTCTCCAATGTGTACTTGGCTCTGTAGTTTCTAAGCCCAACATTCATTGTCTCTGTGGCTCTGTACATGGTCCCAATGGGAACATGGATGTACTTGATAGAGAGTTGCCAGCATTCACAGTTAGAAGGTATAGAGTTTCTTTAATGTCAAAGTTGGGACACTTAGTAAGAGATGTACACAAAATGCAGATAGTACAGTGTCTTCCCAGAAAGGAATGTCTCTTTCCAGGTGACCGAAAGCTCCCCAGGTGGGCAAACAGCTAAGGGTGACCCCATCTACCAGAAGTGAGGGTTCCACCAGGTGCAGAAGGCTCTTTTGTACTTGTTTAAAAGATATTTTTATGCCCCTTTGACTTTTCTCCTGCTTGACTGTTCTGGCATCTTGCAACCATACTTACTGCACATTAGGTGCAAGCAACCAGTGTGCCACTTCCTCAGCACATTCCTGGGTGTTTTCTTGGAAGCAGAAAAGGGATTCAATCAGGGTGGGTAAGGTGTTTTTCAATGTTCTCATAGGTCAGATTGTATGTTTTAGAATCAAACAGTGATATAGGTATTAGGACAGTCCTAAAATAACACATTATTACCTGTTTGAAAATGATGAATCAAGATATAGTAAGACAGTGTGTGGAGCTTGATATGCTCACCCAACAAGAGACATTGCCCTTCAGAGATAGACCCTCAGAGTCCTCATGAGCATGGCTTGAGTTCCTTGCAAAGCAATAAAATGAAATTTCATGGCCATTGTTCAGGTATAAGAAGCCAAAATTGTGCTTCCCTGAAAAGAAAGGGACAGAAATTTTGTTCCAAACTTCATAGAGACCACAACTGTCAAAGAGTAACTCAAAGACATCTGGTTAATTATCATCAGTTTTTTACTTGTATTCACATGGGAGGTAGTAATTCACTTTATCAGTGTTCTTTGACAAAGGAAAAAGGAGATGCATATGAGAACAGAAGCAGACAGGGAGGGCAAGGCTGCAGAAAGTTTGCATGTTTGGGATAAACTGATTTATGGTCAGCTAGCAAAGAGGTCAATACAGATCAGGTTGACTATCAATACTAGTGAAAACATTTCTAGTTGTTACAGACTCTCCAGAATTATTTAAATTTGGTGCACATGTGACAAGCATCCCTATGTCTGCCACCTGCACTTTAATAAGTCCAATTCTGCCCCCCTTTCCTTATTGAGATTTCTCACTACAATCCTGAGTACCAAATGACAAGCTTCCATCCTATAAATGGTGTTGCTATCCTTGTTAGCAGGGTAGGCATCTATGCACAGAAGTATATCACACCACAGTATATGACTCAAATGTAATCTGGCCCCTTGTTGAATTGTCAACACTGGACCAAAGTAAAAAACAACAACAACAAACAAACAAAACAAAAAAGCAGCATTTTCTGTAAGGTCACGCTACTCAAAGTCAGAGAGAGTGTTGCCTGTGCTCACAGGCAAGGAGAAGGGTTTCCCTAATTCTAGGTGGGCAAAATGCAGCCTCACACAGAAGAGCAGGACTATGGACTATGGAGACCAGGACACCAGCGGTATTGGACAAGTTCTATGGGGTGGTAGAAGCATCAGCCACCAAAAGACGCTACCACAGGGTAGACTTCTCAGGTCAAACATACCAGTAACCCAAGAGTTTCTTTGGCCACAGAGGAAGGCTCAGGGACTACCCATGTATTGAAGAAAGGACTGCAAGACTAGACTTTCTGCATCTCTTCCAGGTAGGGACGAGAGTTAAAAGAGGTGCCTCTGGCATCCATACACTTAATTAGCCCTCAAGTCAGGAAGAGTCTGGGGGAGTCAGGGTTGTTAGCTAATTTGACCTGATAAGAACTTCATTATTCTAGAAAGGCATTTTCTCACTACTAGACAGTGAGCTACCAGATCACACCATCCTGAACACATTCTGGTATAATTTTGTACTTTTGGACAACAAGGAAACATACTCATGTTGTGACTACATCAGGCTGATTTAGAAATATGCCAGATTTGTCAGCCTGATCCCAAACTATCTCAGAAACACAATGGATTAGAATTAGAATCTTAAGGACTACTTAGTTGAAACATATGCTTTTACCGATAAGAAAACTGAAGTTTAGAGAGGTGCAAAATGTGTTGTTTCCAAGTTACTACAGGAGTCTCGAGGTAAAACCAGCGCTGGATTTGATATCTGCTTATTATAAACTGGATTATGTGTTGGCAACATGTGCTTGGCTCCCCATTTGTTGCTAAATAATTGTATCAGTAATGAATGAGTGTGCTTGTGATAGTCACACATTTTAGTCTCTTTTTTACTGTGGTAAAATACACACAACATGAAATTTACCGTTTTAACCATTTTTAACTTTAATGTCAACCATCACCACCATCCATTTCAGAACTGTTTTTATCTTGCAAAACTGAAACTCTGCGCCCATTAAACACTGTCCCTGTCCTTCCCCACCAGCCCCTGGTAGCCACCCTTCTACTTTCTGTCTCTATGAATTTGACTACTCTAGGGACCTCATATGAATGTAATCATAGAGTGTTTGTCTTTTTGTGTCTGGCTCATTTCACTTAAAATAATGTCTTCTGGATTTATTCTTACCATAGCATATATCAGAATTTCCTTCCTTTCTGTGGCTGAATAATATTCTACTGTATGTGTATACCGCATTTTGTGTATTCATTCATCCACTGGTGGACATTTGGGTTGTTTCCTCCTTTTTGACTATTATAAATAGCACTGCTATAAACATTTTTTGTAAAATAGCTGCTTGAGTTGCCGCTTTCACTTCTTTGAGTATATACCCAGAAGTGGGATTCTGGATCATACGACCATTCTGTTTAATTTTTTTAGGAATTGCCATATTGTTTCCACAGTAGCTACCAGGGTTCCAGTTTCTTCACATAGCTCTTATCTATTTGTTTTCTTTAGTTTCTTTGATAGTAGTCATCTTAGTGGATGTGAAATGGTTTCTTCTTGTGGGTTTGATTTGTATTTCCCTAATAATTTAGTGATGTTGAGCAGCTTTTCACATGTGTAGCTTCTGTTTATAACCCATTTTTTTCAATAGTCATCTTTTCTCTGTGTGCACAGGTAGCTATCTATTTGCAACAGGGCACTGTGAGATCTGAGGCTTTAGAGCACCCATCTGTCTGTGACTTTTTGGAAGGGCAGTTTAAAGTTGAAAACTCAGTGAGCTGTGTCCAAGAGAGATGAAAGGATTGGTGGAGGGGATGTTTGAAACAGGAAAGGCTGGTATTAGTGCATATAGGACAAATTGTTAAGTCTTATTCTCTCTTTCCCTTACTTCTGACATCTAGTCAGGGGCAGGTCCTTGAGCTTTACTGAATCATTCAACACTGATGGTTTCTCTTACTTCCACTCCTTCTTTTCCATGCTTACTGCCAGTCCAGTTCTCCTTCCCAATACACTACATTACAAATATAAAAGTATTATGCAAATGCAAGGAGCTATTAAAAAAAAAGGCATGCACTAACCTTAGACCCCTGTCCCATACCACTTTGTCACTCATCCAGAGCTGACAAGGTAACTCCCAGAGGTATAGGAGCAGAGGGCTGGGAGTCAAGGCCTGTTACAATTTGACTTTAGTCCCCTCTTCCTACTTTCCCTCATGCCTGCCTCACAACCAGCTTTCCTTCCTTCTTTCACCTTCCCTCCTTACCCTTCTTTCTTTTCTTCTTTTCTGATAATTTTTCTCACTGTATACTAACATGACAGTTGTTTTCTTACCTCAGGATGCTAGTTCCCTGTTTCCTAGTACTGAAACATCTCCCACCTTCTTCTCTAATGCCTAATCATAACTGCCTTACAAATTAGTAGAGTCTTTCCTCCTTTCAGGTATGTTCTAGTCATTGAAATCTTCAGGGATGCTTTTCCAGACTCCTTAGATATAACTGACCTTAGCTCTCAGGACATGTGTGGTGGATTGCTCTCCTACACTTAATTTTATTTTTCTTTAATTCCTGTGCTAGTGTGCACATGTCTTGATGCAGAGATCATGTGTCGCTCATCCAGAGATACAGGAAGCCAAAAGAGCCCTTGTCTCAGGGCATAGACTTGACATCAACTTGTAGCCCTGCTGCGTACTGACTTTCTAGTTTAGGGTTGTTTTTCTCATTATTTTACAAGAAGGTCCTGCTAAATAATCATTATAATAACTTTTTGCTCTGATGCTTATGATTTTTTATGTCTCATAGTGTGGGATCATCTCATAAACCTATATTGTCTAATGAGTTCCTTGGCTTTTGTGTTCCCGGACTAGTGGCTACAAATCACACACAGTAATGTCAACTCTGAAAATTCTTACTCCAAAAACAACTTTTCAATGTCCAACTACAAATTTTGTGTGCATCTCTGTCCTATTAATAACCCTAGTTTCTGGTGCTTTGAGTAAATGAGGTACAATTTTTGCCTTTATTATATAGTAAATATGCAGACCAAAAGGACATGTGCATCCCAGGAAAAACCAAGAACATTTTGTTTCATCTTTAAATTTTTTTTTCAACGTTTATTTATTTTGGGGACAGAGAGAGACAGAGCATGAACGGGGGAGGGGCAGAGAGAGAGGGAGACACAGAATCGGAAACAGGCTCCAGGCTCTGAGCCATCAGCCCAGAGCCCGATGCGGGGCTCGAACTCACGGAGCGCGAGATCGTGACCTGGCTGAAGTCGGACGCTTAACCAACTGCGCCACCCAGGCGCCCCTCATCTTTAAATGTATGTACAGGTACTATAACAAGATTACTTCTGTAAATGAGTTAATTTGGCTGGCTTAAAATAAATCTGGTCAATTAAATTTCATATACTGAAAATAGTATACTTCAACCTTATTTACAAGGCTTATTCTAGAGTATTTTTTTTCAAATAATATGTTTTTCCCCAAACAATCTTCCTTTAGTAATTGGCCCAATTCCTAAAGAAATAATGGTGTTGCCCAATTTGAAGTTTCATTACTTGTGTAGACTTCCTACAGGTCCTCATCAAGGCCATTTAGAAAATAGGTTTTCTGTTAGAATTGGTAATTCTAATACTCCACCACCCAAGTCTTCTGAATTCACTCTGCAAAAATCTCCATAAGGATGGATCTCCTGAGACATTTTTGCTCAAGTGTCCTTGGGTGTTAGCAGTTCAAGTGCACCACAGAGGCAAAAAGTGTTTCAAGAGTCTTCAGCTCCAAAGGCCAAGCCCAATACTGCCCTCAAGATGCAGTTTTCCCAGTGGTCTCTAGCTGGTGATGAGGGCTTTTATTTGTTTCCTATGGCTACTAAAACAAATTACCAAAAACAAAGACATAAATTCATTATATTACAATTTAGTAAGTCAGAAGTTCAGATGGGTGTCAATGCACTAAAATTGAATTGTCAGAGGGCTAAATTCCCTTCTGGAGGCTCTATGGGAAAAACCATTTTCTTGCCTTTTGCAGGTCCTAGATACTGTCCACATTTCTTAGCCTTGTGCCTCCTTTCTTCAAAGTCAGAAATATCACATTTCTCTTACCTTTCTTTGTTGGCACATCTCTGTCTCTGACCATAGCCAAGGAAGATGCTCTGCTATTAAGGATCTGTGTGATCACATTGGCCCCACCTGGATAATCTAGAGTAATCTCCCCACTTCAGGGTCCTTAATCCTACCTACAAATTCCCTCTTGCCATGTAAAGTAACATTCATAGTTTCTAGGGATTAGGATGTGAACATCTTTGTCAGAACATTTTTGTGCCTAGCGAAGGGTGGAGGGGCAGATGGGGCAGACTACCACTCACTTACTGTTGGGAATGCTTCTAAGCCAGATCCCTGTATTTTCTCCTTTTATACAGATCTGGTCTACATGTGTCTTCCATCCCATTTTTTTCATAAAAAAAATTCTCTTCCCTTCTGGGTGTGATTTTCTCTCCACTAAATGCTTCAGAGCCAATCTTTCCAAATCTTCAGTCCATAAAGGAAAGCTCTTAGCAATCTGTGGGGCCAGTTGTCAGCCAGTTGTTGCCATAAAAGACAGAACTCAGCCAGGGTCCTTTAAGCACTTTTCCTGTTCTGAGGAAAGAACTCATCTCTATAATGTTATGCTCTGGAGCACATATTTCTAACCATTATGAATTTAATAAATTTGCTTTAAAACCCAGAAATTTTAAGGACATTTCTTTTTGTGACTATCTGTGACTTTCAGAATGTGTGTATTGCTTAACTACATGATTACAATTTACTATGCCTTCAGTAATGGTTATCAAAGAGTTTGCATTTTATGAATCACAGTGGCATCTATATAATTTGAAAGATAGGACAGGAATGGGTAAGAGAGGTGATGTATCTGATCTAGTTAAATCATGTGGATTTGTGGGCACCAAATATGAATCCTGGTCTTACTGGCAAATTTTTATCTAAGGGTGACAGGCAGTGTCCCTGCAGTCTTATTCATTTTTCTAGGTTCCCCATGAAATGACCCATATATTGTAGGTTTTCCAGGACTTTCTTGAAGGAAAAGTTTTCCAAGCCCTGTCCACAGTAACAATTGAGACAGAATAGCTATGTATTCATGCCCCTCAACACATGTTCCTCTTGGCGGCAAACTCCCACTCAAACCACCATGACATTTGATCTCCTTTCCAAGTCCTATTCATCTTGTCTAACTTTTAATTTCTCTTTTCCATCTGTGCAATTGTCAGCTCAAGGCACTTTTTGTGATCTGATATTTTCAATAACCCTGCAAAAAAATGTTAACTTTCCTGCACTACTTTGTTTTGGTCAATTTAGACTTTTTTCCCTCTTAAAACTGCAACTCTACCCATTGTCTTCTGATAACTCATTTGGGCTTGAAAAATGTACTTCAGCTAAAACATATGAAATCATACTATATTTATGATTTCTTTCTTTTGATGCAGCTACCCATTAGGCAAAGTAAATATATATCAGACTCACAATTTGTCCTATAAAAACATTCACTTGCAATTTTACATTTGGTTGAGATTATCTTCCTGCCTCTACAAGACAGATTTTTCATGAGCCTTCACATTTTGTAATAAATATTCTCCACTCAGTGTTTTCACTTTCCACTTGTAGTACTGACTCAAGGAGTGTTTTCTAACTGAAATGTATTTCAGAGTCTTCATTCCTTTTTTTTTTTTAATTTTTTATTTTTCAACGTTTATTTATTTTTTTGGGACAGAGAGAGACAGAGCATGAACGGGGGAGGGGCAGAGAGAGAGGGAGACACAGAATCGGAAACAGGCTCCAGGCTCTGAGCCATCGCCCAGAGCCCGACGCGGGGCTCGAACTCACGGACCGCGAGATCGTGACCTGGCTGAAGTCGGACGCTTAACCGACTGCGCCACCCAGGCGCCCCCAGAGTCTTCATTCTTAATAATGGTTCCCCTTAGCACAAGGTGTTTTTTCTTAGCATCTCAACGTACCTACTTTTAATAAGTGGAGCATTGGTAGAATCCTATCAGTGAAGTAGAAGCTATCCAGAGATTTATTCATTTCCCTCCTTATACCTAGCAGCATAAGTCTAAACCAAAGGAAATGCCAATTTCAGACTTTTCTGGACACATTTTAATGGTATTTGTGGTATTTTTCTCTCCGGTGTAAATCTTCAGTGATAGTATACCTCAATGAAAGTTTCACCTGGAGGTCATACAGGAGGTTTTGATCATACAGACATTTCATGACAGGCCCAATCAAGCCTTGGGAGTCTGCTTGGAGCTTTCAGGTCTTAAAACAATCCTATGAGGTAAGTAAGCAGAAAACAGATCTAACAAGGCTCAAGAATATAAGAAATTAATGCAAGTCAGGGCTAGATGGTTCTTCCAGAAATAAGTCCAGTCTTCTTTTCCATATAAAGTGTGGCTCCTCAGTTTTCCAGGTAATGAAATCTGCTGCCTTGAAGTTGCTGAGGAACTGAGCCCAAACAGGCTTTCCTTGACCTTCCCCTAATCAGAAATCTTCAATGAGAAGTTGAATGGGGAGCATGGACTTCACTATGTGAGAGGCCCATATGACACAAAGCTAACCTTTTGTGTTTGAAGTAGATTCTGGGACTGTTACACTCAATATGGAACACTGAGCTTCTTTGTCCATGTTTACCTAAGCTTCTTCATGAACGACTGAGTGACGACTGGGTAGTGAATAAATCAGTCTGACTTCAGTGAGCTGGACCCTCCCACTTGAAGATCTATAACTGTAGCATCTACAACCCAAGGGACACATTGAAATATGGGGCGTTGGTGACTGTTAATGCATTTCAAGCCATGGGAAATCTTGTTAATTTCTTATGTGATTAAATTTTTTTGCTCCTCAGTCTGACATCAGGGAGTGCACATGCACACCCCCCCAACACACACACACTGACTCACTCATACTTAATTAAAGACCAGCACGACCTCCAAAGCTTCTGATATAGAAATTAATCTAAAGACAGAAGACAGAACATAAATAAAGGAAATAAACAGATGCAGAGTTGTCACATTTGTTTTCCTTCTTCTTGTTTACTCACTGTTTATGGCAGTCCTGTAAAATCTCTCATAATAAATCCTCCTATCCAAAGGCTATAGAGACAAACCCTTTTCATAGTGATTGCATTTTTAAAGTTTCCTTTGAACAAGGGCCTTAGAGGATCCAATGTATGAGGTTAGCCTCCAGTTTTCCTATGTGCAAAATTAAGTAGTAAAAAAATGAGACAATTTTGGGACTTAGATCTTCAAGCTCGCATGCTTATTCAACCGTCTATTCATTCCCTCATTTACTTATTCAATAAAAATATACATGTGTCAGTCACTGGACTAGGGCAGAGGGAAGTACAAAAGATTGATCCCTAGTTACCTGGTGGTTTCTGATCTAGTACAATCCATAATACAGTTCACAGATAATCAGAACAGTTCACAGATAATCAGAACAGAATAATTAGAGAAGTACTACAATAGATGTATAAGAAACATACTCTGAGAAGACAGAAAAAAGAGTAATACATTATGCCTATTTGAAGGAAAAGAACAAAGACTTTATGGAGAAAATGTCTTTGAACTGGGCATTGATTAGAAATTTCTGGTAGGTCAAAATCTGGGAGAAAGAAGAACAGAGGAAAATGAAAAAGACTGCAGATTGGAGAAAATGAGTGAAGAAAGACAATGAGCAGAGAAAAGGCATAAAGTCACCACCCACCTAAGAGCACAGAGACTAGGTTACAGACAATGCTTTAGGGGGGTTGAGGTGATGCACACATGAATAACCTGGTCAATCCTCAGCATTCATTCACTTAAGGGACTTTGTACATTTATGTTATCTTGAGCTGTAATCTATTCTACAAATGGTAGTTGCTTAATATTAACTCATAGCTTGCCCACCACAGACTCTGATATTCTACTGACAGTTTCAGATATTAAAAGTGAAGACAGAAAAATCGTAATCAACTGGATTCAACCAAAACAACACTCATTCTGAAAGGCAAGAAAAAGAGAAAAGATTGGAATTGACACAGAATAGAAATGAATGAGAGGCACTTGGGCACTATAATACCAAAGGGAGGTGATAAGCTAAATTTCACATGTAGAGGAGGGGTAATAAGCATTCTCAAAATACTTAATATTTAGCTTTGAGATTGGCGAAATATTTCCATTGGAGACTCAGAAGAAGGCATTCTTATTTAGAGAAATCAAGAGGTACCAAAAGAAAGGTCTCTTATAAATTCCTATATATTCTTCTATATTGCCTCCAAAGAAGTATTTTTGTCAATAAATTAAAGGTCAATAATTTAAATACTTATAAATAATATTCAGGTTACAAGATATGATATGATTTTTGTTTCTTAAAAACCCTATAAATACATAAAATAAATATATACATAAAAGGTAAATTCTACAAGGGTATTTATAAAAATATTAATAGCAGGTAGAAGAATGACTGGGAATGTTTTTCTTATTGTTTGCTTGACTTTCTAATTTTCTAACAGGTACAGAAACATTTGATACCTTCCTTACTGATACCTCAGTATAGCCTCTAGTTATCACTATGGGCTCTGGAGCTGGAGTCCTAGCTTCATTAGTCACACTTGCTGTGTGACATGCACCTCAGCTTCCTTATCTGTAAAATGGGGGATGTTAATAGTGTAGAGTTGTTGTGCAGATTATGAATTAATACATACAGAGACAGAGTACTTAGAATAGGGCCTGGTACACAACAGGTACTATCCCTACTATTCCCTCTGTCTCAAAATAACAGGAATATACAACCTATGGAAATTTGTTTATATGATGGGTTGACTACGAAATTATTTCATCTGTGGATGTCAGTGAACGTATGCTGACAGGACCTCAGCTGACTCCTATTCCCATATCGCCCAGCCTTGTTGTCAGGCCCCCAAGTCCAGTGATCTAGAATCTCTAGAATGCCAGGAATTGTTCATGTTATGGAATTTCATACATATTGACAAAGTAGAAGTGAACATTTTAGTTTATATTCAGAAAAGGAGAACATGTTAACCAGTAATTTGGGTTTGATATGCCTTGAGAAACAGATAAGCTGGGTAGCTGGTCTCTGAATAACAAAGTCCAAGGGGGATGTCTGTACTAGCCTTAGACAGGTGAATGTCCACACCTCACTGGGAGCCAGCATGTAGAGTAGGGTGGTCTATGCCAGATGCCTCCCACACCACTCAGTGTGTTTCCACCAGTGTGAGGTGGCACAGAGCTAGGAGATTTTTTAAGTTCCCTGGGCAAATCTTTGCAGCCAGGGAGGAGAATCAGAGGTGCTGTGAAAGAACACAGGCTTGTGTGAATCTGAATTCACAGGATAATTCATCACTAATTATGTAGGCTTCAGCCACTCATCTTACTTCTATGAGACTTAATTTCTCATTTGAAAAAGAGAAAAAAATGTAGAGAGAAGACATTTATGCATAGATTCCTTTGAAAATTAAGTGAAATGGGGCGCCTGGGTGGCGCAGTTGGTTAAGCGTCCGACTTCAGCCAGGTCACGATCTCGCGGTCCATGAGTTCGAGCCCCGCATCAGGCTCTGGGCTGATGGCTCAGAGCCTGGAGCCTGTTTCCGATTCTGTGTCTCCCTCTCTCTCTGCTCCTCCCCCGTTCATGCTCTGTCTCTCTCTGTCCCAAAAATAAATAAACGTTGAAAAAAAAATTTTTTTTAATTAAAAAAAAAAAGAAAATTAAGTGAAATAATGATAGAAGATGCCTAGTAAACTTTTTGCATTTACCAAGTGCTCAATAAATGCTCAGTACGAATATCAATAATATATTTTTATTTTTTTATTTATTTATTTATTTTATTTTTTTTTTCAACGTTTTTTATTTATTTTTGGGACAGAGAGAGACAGAGCATGAACGGGCGAGGGGCAGAGAGAGAGGGAGACACAGAATCGGAAACAGGCTCCAGGCTCTGAGCCATCAGCCCAGAGCCCGACGCGGGGCTCGAACTCATGGACCGCGAGATCGTGACCTGGCTGAAGTCGGATGCTTAACCGACCGCGCCACCCAGGCGCCCCTTTTTATTTTTAACATTAAAGTCAACGTGTTATAGGAAGAGGGTTCCAATTTATAATTTTTTCTTCTACTTAAAAAAAAATAAACGTCAATTGAACAGAATAGAACAAGCAAAGTACATCTCAGAATGAAGCAAATACCCTACCATATGCTAAGAAGAATTAAAATTAGAAGAAGACATTTTTATTTGATTTTAAGGAAAATATATATTAATTGAACTTTTCAAAGTTTAGGTTATAGACATTGAACATTGTGACCAAAATAGATTCTGAATGTTTTTAATTAATTAATTAATGTATTTATTTATTTTGAGAGAAAGAGAGAGAGCAGAAAGGGTCAGAGAAAGAGGGGGACAAAGAGAGTCTCAAGCAGGCTCCAGACTATCAGCACAGAGCCTGATGTGGGTCTTGAACTCACAAACTGTGAGATCATGACCTGAGCCGAAACCAAGAGTCAGGCCTTCAACCAACTGAGCCACCCAGGTGCCCCATAGATTCTGTTTCTTAATCAAAGATAGCTTCATTGATAATAGCCTCATTGGGATAGAAGTTTAAAATCTGCTTTTTGGTCAAGTAGACAATAAAGCCACCTCTGAAATTTCAGTCCTTACTGTGACTAACAGCAGGAGCTATGCGCTAAAAGATCATAAAACTGCAGTTAGGTAACCCTATGACTACCCACACCCCACCTCTAGCATGTTCACACCTTAGTAACAAGGGAATCCAGGGGAAAAGCCCACCCTGACTGGAGATTCTCTGGCTTTACTTTGTAGGCAAAAATCTAAAGGGTTCTTTATTTTTTGGTGAGCAGTTCCCACTGTTTCCACCTGTACATCCCAGAGCTAACCCTTAGCTTGTTTCAGTTATAGGCTCAAATAATATACATAAACACATGAAGGCTAATTTGCGTGATTTGCTTCTCTGGATTTCCCAAAAAAAATCCACTCAAAATTCTTCCACATTTAGAATGGGAAAAATAAATCTGTTCTTTGGGTTACCATGAAAAGTATGCTATTTAAGAAATTCATGTTCTGTAAAACCATGGTGATTCCTGTCTGTGTTTAGATCACACTACCATCCACACTTGTGAGAGAACACTTGGAATGTTCATTAGTAAGGACTACACTGACCTTTCATAGCTAGCAGTAATCCTTTATGTGAGTAATGTGTCTTCGACTTTATTAGAAAGTTTTGCACCTGTCTGTAAATAGTATATGTGAATTTCTACAAAATATTTCCATTTTTCAGTCCATAGCTAATATAGGTTGTATACCAAGATTTATAGTCAAAGAATTATGTTTAGTAACATTAACTGTTACCTCAAAATGCTGAAACAGGAAAAGTTAACTAATTTCTTAGCATTCTTCCTTATTGTACACATGAGTACATGATTTTAACCTTTCATAACATATACATATTATTTACTATCACAAGTCTTTATATCTGGAAAGGAACTCAGAGATTACTTAATTAAAGCATATAGTATTCACTTTACAAATGAAGAAATGGAATTGGGGTTCAAACATCTTCAGTAATTTACCCAAGATTACTTTGTGTTTTGTACAGTAAATTAAACTAATTTTTACTATCATCCGTTAATTTACTGAATAACTATTTGTTACACAGTTTCTACATGCTAAGTATCATGCTGTGCTCCAGGAATACAATGTGTAAGGCCCCGCTTCTGCCTTCCAAGAGACTTTAGTTAGTCTAGTGGGTAAGAAAATAAGTTAACAGGCAATTACATTGTAGTGGGATAAATGGTAAGCCAGGGAGCCCAGCTGTGCTCTAGAATCCTCAAAGAAAGGAAATGATTCTGACATTGAGTGTTCAGGGAATGCCTTATCTGATTTTCAATTCTTCATTATTAAAATGGTGAGCACTGGAAACAAGCCTTGACTCAGGGAAATCCAAAAAACTACACTTTAATTTAATTTTGCTACATACTTGCTCTAAGGACCTTGGACAACTTACTTACCCTTTCTGAGTTCCCTCATATTTCAATGAAGATAATATTAACCCTGGTTATTTGAAAGACTCTATAATGAATACAAAATTTTAAGTATTCACTAAATAGACACTGCTATCCAAATAATAATTTATTTATTTTTAAAATTTTGTTTTTGTTTTAGTTTTCAGAAAGAGAGAGAGAGAGAGAACATGAGTGAGGTGGAGGCAGAAAGAAAGGGGGACAGAGGACCCAAAGTGGGCTCCCTGCTAACATCAGAGAGCCCAACACTGGGCTCAAACTCATGAACTGCGAGATTATGTATAACCTGAGCTGAAATCAAGAGTTGTACACTTAACCAACTGAGCCCCCTAGGCACCCCACCAATATATTAATTTAAAATGTAGCCTTTTGGGGATGATACAATATAATTCAGAGTATGTATTTCAGAGTGGAGGAGAAAATGCCAGAGATACTCAAGTAAAAGGCTTATGAGCCTCCCAGTACAATGTTCTCTCCTATCTAAACACACTGGGTAAAGCTACTGCAGGGGCAGAAGCTTGGGGAGAAAAGGACACAAAAATTCAGGTTCACGAGTGATCACAGAAGCTGTGGCAATCTGGAGAGGCATACAGTAGAATGGGAGTGGGTGATACATGTTATGAACAGCTGCCAGAGGAGATCCTGGGAAGATCCTGATTCAAACACCCCATATCCCAAATTTTTTAACCTGTAAAATTCACTAATGAACATAAGTTCTCCATTGCATTAGGAATTTGGGTGTGACCTGAATTAAAGTTCTTATCACACAAATAAAATTTCCTTCCTTCTTTCCTTCCTCCTTCCTCCTCCCTCCCTTTCTCTCTCTTTCTTTCTTACTTTCTTCTAATTTTATTTAAATCCAAGTTAGTTAAATATAGTGTAATAATTATTTCAGGAGTAGAATTTAGTGATTCATCACTTATATATAACACCCAGTGCTCATCCCAACAAGGGCCCTTCTAATGCCCATCACCCATTTAGCCCATCCCCCCACCCAACTACCCTCCAGCAACCCATAGTTTGCTCTCTGTATTTAAAAGTCTTTTATGGCCAACAGGCACATGAAAAGATGTTCAACGTCGCTCCTTATCAGAGAAATACAAATCAAAAGCACACTCAGATACCACCTTATGCCAGTCAGAGTGGCTAAAATGAACAAATCAGGAGACTATAGATGCTGGTGAAAATGTGGAGAAATGGGAACCCTCTTGCACTGTTGGTGGAATGCAAACTGGTGCAGCCACTCTGGAAAACAATGTGGAGATTCCTTAAAAAATTAAAAATAGATCTACCCTATGACCCAGCAGTAGCACTGCTAGGAATTTACCCAAGGGATACAGGAGTGCTGATGCATAGGGGCCCTTGTACCCCAATGTTTATAGCAGCACTCTCAACAGTAGCCAAAGTATGGAAAGAGCCTAAATGTCCATCAACTGATGAATGGATAAAGAAATTGTGGTTTATATACACAATGGAGTACTACGTGGCAATGAGAAAGAATGAAATATGGCCTTTTGTAGCAACACAGGTGGAACTGGAGAGTGTTATGCTAAGTGAAATAAGTCATACAGAGAAAGAAAGATACCATATGTTTTCACTCTTATGTGGATCCTGAGAAACTTAACAGAAGACCATCGGGGAGGGGAAGAAAAAAAATAAAGACGTTAGAGAGGGAGAGAGCCAAAGCATAAGAGACTGAAAAACTGAGAACAATCTGAGGGTTGATGGGAGATGGGAGGGAGGGGTGGGTGAGTGATGGGTATTGAGGAGGGTACCTTTTGGGATGAGCAATGGGTGTTGTATGGAAACCAATTTGACAATAAATTTCATTTTTTAAAGAAAATTTTTAAAAAGTCTCTTATGGTTTGCCTCCCTCTCCATTTTTATCTTATTTTTCCTTCCCTTCCCCTATATTCATCTGTTGTGTTTCTTACTTTCCACATGAGTGAAATCATATATTTATCTTTCTCTGACTGACATAGTATTTTGCTTAGCATAATACTTTCTAGCTCCATCCACGTTGTTGCAAGTGAAAAGACTTAATTCTTTTTGACCATCAAGTAATATTCCATTGCATGTATACCACTTCTTCTTTATCCATTCGTCAGCTGATGGACATTTGGGCTTTTTCCATAATTTGGTTATTTTTAATAGTGCTTCTATAAACATTGGGGTGCATGTGCCCCTTCAAATCAGCATTTATGTATCATTTGGATAAATACCTAGTAGTGCAATTGCTGGATCGTCAGGTAGCTCTATTTCTAATTTTTTCAGGAACCTCCATACTGTTTTCCAGAGTAGCTGCTCCAGTTGGCATTTCCACCAACAGTGCAAAAGGTTCTCCTTTCTCTGCATTCTTGCCAACATCTGTTGTTTCCTGAGTTAATTTTAGCCATTCTGACAGGTGCAAGGTGATATCTCGTGGTTTTGCTTTGTACTTCTCTGATTATGAGTAATGGTGAACATCTTTTCATGTGTCTGTTAGCATTCTGGAGATCTTCTTTGGAAAAGTGTCTATTCATGTCTTTTGCCCATTTTTTCACTGGATTCTTTGTTTTTTGGGTGTTTGATAAGTTCCTTATAGATTTTGGATACTAATCCTTTATCTGATATGTCATTTGAAAATATCTTCTCCCATTCTGTCAGTTGCCTTTTAGTTTTGTTCATGATTTCCTTCACTGTGCAGGAGCTTTTTATCTTGATAAGATCCCAATAGTTCATTTTTGCTTTCATTTCCCTTGCCTCCAGAGACATGTCTAGTAAGAAGTTGCTGTGGTCGAGGTCAAAGAGGTTGTTACCTGAATTTTCCTCTAGGATTTTGATGTTTTCCTGTATTATATCTAGGTCTTTCACTCATTTTGAGTTTATTTTTGTGTGTGGTGTAAGAAAGTGGTCCAGACTTTTACATGTTGGTGTCCATTTTTCCCAACACCATTTGCTGAAGAGTCCATCTTTTTTCCACTGGATATTCTTTCCTGCTTTGTCAAAGATTAGTTGGCCATACATTTGTAGATCCATTTCTGGGTTCTCTATTCTGTTCCATTGATCTATGTGTCTGTTTTTGTGGAATTACCATACTGTTTTGATGATTACAGCTTTGTAATACAGCTTGAAGTCTGGAATGCCTCCAGCTTTGGTTTTCTTTTTCAGAATTGCTGAAACTATTTGGGGTCTTTTCTGGTTCCATACAAATTTTAGAATTGTTTCTTCTAGTTCTGTGAAGAATGCTGGTCTTATTTTGATAGGGATTGCATTGAATGCATAGATTGCTTTCGGTAGTATTGACATTTTAACAATATTTGTTCTTCCAACACATGAGCATGGACTGTTTTTCCATTTTTGTGTGCTTCTTCAATTTCTTTCATAAGCTTTCTATAGTTTTCAGCTTACAGATCTTTTACCTTTTTGGTTAGACTTATTCCTAGGCATTTTCTGGTTTTGCTGCAATTGTAAATGGGATTGATTCCTTGATTTCTATTTATGATGCTTCATTATTGATGTATAGAAATAGAACCAATTTGTGTACATTGATTTCATATCTTTCAACTTTGCTGAATCAATTCTAGCAGTTTTTTGGTGGTCTTTTGGGTTTTTCACGTAGATTTTCATGTTGTCTGTGAAGAGTGAAAGTTTAACTTCTTCCTTGCTGATTTGGATGCCTTTTTGTTTTGTTGTATGATTGCTGAGGCTAGGACTTCCAACACTATGTTGAACAATGTTGGTGAGATTGGACATCACTGTCATGCTTCTGACCTTAGGGGGAAAGCTTTGTTTTTCCCCACTGAAGACTATATTAGTTGTGGGTCTTTCATATATGGCTTTTATGATTTTGAGGTATTTTCCTTCTAATCCTACTTTCTTGAGGATTTTTATCAAGAAAGGATGCCATATTTTGTCATATACTTTTTCTGCATCTATTGAGAGGATCATGTGGTTCTTATCCTTTCTTTTGTTTATGTGATCTATTATGTTGATTGATTTATGGATATTGGACCACCCCTGCAGCCCAGGAATAAAGCTCAGTTGATTGTGGTAAATAATTCTTTTAATGTATTGTTGGATTTGATTTGTTAGTATCTTGTTGAGAATTTTTGCATCCATGTTCATCAGAGAAATTGGTCTGTAGGTATCCTTTTTGTGGGGTCTTTGTCTGATTTTGGAATCAAGGTAATGTTGACCTCATAGAATGAGTTTGGAGGTTTGAATAAAATATTCTTAATAGTATCTTGGATTCTGAAATTCTAAATCTATAAATTTGTGTATGAGACCAAAATGCAGAGAGGTAAACTGACTTGGCCACAGCCATTTAAAATTTACCAATATGAGGCTGGATGTGCAAGAATGTTATACATCCCCATGTGAGAGAGAATGGACAGGGAATGGAGGAAGGTTGCAAAAACTATCAGACTGAGAGGCAAGTGTGTGCTGGAGTGATAGAGTGGAGGCAGTGTGGTGAGGTGGGGTGGAAGGAATCATCCTACACTGCTATTAAGCCAGTCTGAGAGTCAGTCTTTTTTTTTTAATTTTTAACATTTATTTATTTTTGAGAGACAGAACATGAGCAGCAGAGGGGCAGAGACAGAGGGAGACACAGAATCAAAAGCAGGCTCCAGGCTCTGAGCTGTGAACACAGAGCCTGATTACAGGGCTTGAACTCATGAACTCTGAGATCATGAGTTGAAGTTGGACACTTAACTGATTGAGCAACCCAAGTGCCCTCAGAGAGTCAGTCTTTAAGCAAAATTCAGAGAAGCCCATTTCTTCCAGGGCTGGCTTTGGGATCTCTGCTGCCCTGTTATTAGCCAGGAAGACGGATGGCCATGGCACAAATATGGTGATAGACTTCAGAAGGCAGATGCTGGGCCCCTCATTCAATTATTTCTCTATGGTTAAAGATCATACATTTGGGAGCAGTGCCTCCCTGGCTCCTGTGGGGCTTTCTCCAAAGGGAAAATGCAGAATAGGGAGATGATTAGGATGAGCTGTATCCTCCTTTGCCATTATGAAAGTTGACTTGGGGGCACAACCGGTACTTATCCTCCCCCTACTCCACTCTCTGTTCTAAATGTCCCTTATGCTGAGAGAGCGCCTAAGCAGATCATGTGCATTTATTTTATGGGATGACCCAAACCTTCATTCATGGAGAGTCCAAAACTTGATAAGCATATTCTTCTCAGTCCAGGGTTTCTCAGAATGTCCATTCTTGCTCACAAAGGAGAAAGTCCCATTTGGGCCCCTGGCTTCCACAGGTGTTCGTTTATGTTCCAACCATGTAAAAGCAACCCCAGCTCGTCCCTTGATCAGGGTCAATTTCCCTGCCAGTATGGTAACACCCCTTTCTGCCTGCTGGTTCTTGAACACAGCAGTCCAGCGTGCCCTGTGATCATTATAACTTTTATTCAATAGGACTCTTGTTGTATCATCTACAAGGGTATACTGCCCTATAAGGCCTGGAACCTCTAACTCCTCTGAGGTAGATGAAAAGCATAGCAGTCTGTGGAAGTAATTGGGAGTGATATTAAGTGGGGCCCTGCCTACTTATACCTCTTGATTTCCAGATCCAAGTATCTTTCCTACTGGGGACACAGCACCACTGTGGGGTGACTGATTTAATAAGTATGCTATATTTTCAAGGATGGTAGCCTGTCCTTTCAGAGAGGTTTCTCTAATCTAGTACATCAGTTCAGCCTTCAGAAGGCTATGCCAATGTTCTACAAGACCAATTGATTCTTTAGGGCAAGGTCATGATATACCTAGTGTATTCCATGGTCATGGACCCACTCCTGCGCTGCCTTTGCTCTGAGGTGGGTGCCCTGGTTAAATGCTAAAATGTACAAGGTTCCATACTTGTGGATCAGGAATTCTTCAAACACCTGGACTGTGGTGCTGGCTGAGACTATGCAAATAGGAAAGACAACCCTTCTTCCTTTCCAATATGGATGCATTTTATTTCTTTTTCTGACATAATTGCTCTGGCTGGGACTTCCGATACTATGTTGAATAGAAGTGGCAAAAGTGGGCATCCTCATCTTATTACTGATTTTAGAGGAAAATATGTCAGCCTTTCTCCACTGAGTATAATGTGAGCTATGGGCTCATCATATACGGTCTTTATTATGGTAAGGTAGGTTCCCTCTTTACCACTTTATTGAGTACTTATCATACATAAATGTTGAATTTTATCAAATGCTTTATCTGCATCTATTGAGGTGATCATATGATTTTTATTCTTTATTTTGTTAATGAAGGGTATCACATTGATTGATTTGCAGATGTTGAACCGTCCTTGTATCTCTGAAATCCCACTTGATCAGAGTGTATGATCCTTCTAATGTTTTGTTGAATTAAGTTTGTTAATATTTTGTTCGGGAGTTTTGGATCTATGTTTATCAGGGATGTTGGCCTGTAATTTTCTTTTCTTTTGATTTCCTGTCTGGTTTTGGTATTAGGGTAATTTTGGCCTCCTAACATGAGCTTGAAGTATTCTCTCCTCTTTTATTTTTTGGAGGGTCTTAAGAAGGATTGATATTAATTCTCTTTTGAATTTTTGGTAAAGTTCACTAATAATGTCTGTTTAGTTTTGGATTTTTGTTTGCAGGGAGTTGTTTTTTTTGTTTGCTTTTGTGTTTTTTGTGGGTTTTTGTTTTTGTTTTTTGTTTTGTTTTTAGACAGCACAAGCAGGGAAGGGGCGGGGGGGGGGGGGAAGAGGATTCAAAGCAGGCTCTGCACTGACAGCAGTGAGTCCAATGTGGGCCTTGAACTCATGAACCTCGAGATCCAACCTGAGCCAAAGTTGGATGCTCAACCAACTGAGCCACCCATGTGGTTGGGAGTTTTTAAATTACTGATTCAATCTTCTTACTTGAAATCACTGTGTTTGATTTTCTATTTCTATGGGGACCTATTCTTCCTGCAACACATTAACTTTGATATTAAGAATAAAAATATATTATTGATAATAGTACTCTGCATTTATCAAGCACTTGGTTTATACAAAAAGTTTACTAGGCATCTTCATCATTATTTCACTTAATTTTCAAAGGAATCTATGGGTAAATATGGGTAATGAGAAATTAAATCTCAGAGAAGTAAAATGAGTTGCTCAAGGTTACGCAGTTAGTAAACAATAATCCTGAGATTCAGATTCACACAAGCCTGTGTTCTTTCACACTACCTCTGATTGTTCTTCCTGGCTGCACAGATTTGTCCAGGGAAGTTGAAAACAAATACCCTAGCCCTGAGCCACCTCACACTGGTGGACACACATTTCTGAGTGGTGTGTCATTCTGGTTCCCAGTGAGGTGTGGACATTCACCTGTCTAAGTCTAGTCAGACCTCCACGCCACCACCCCGCCCTGGATTTTGTTATTCAGAGACCAACTATCAAACTGATCTGTTTCTCAGGCATCTCAAATCTAAATTACTGGTTAACATATTCATGATTCAGTCTTGGTAGATTATGTTTCTAGGGATTTATCCATTTCTTCTAGATTATCCAATTTGTTAGCATATAACTGTTCATAGTAGTTTCTTATGATCCTTTGTATTTCTGTGGTATTCATTTTAACATCTCCTCTTTCACTTCTGATTTTATTTATTTGAGTCCTCTTTTTTTCTTTGTGAGCCTAACTAAAAGTTTGTCAATTTTGTTTGTCTTTTCAAAGAACCAGCTCTTGGTTTCATTGATCTTTTATATTGTCTATTTAGTTTCTATTTTATTTATTTCTGGTCTGATCTTTGTTATTTCCTTCCTTCCACTAAGCTCGGGGTTTATTTGTTCTTTTTCCTAGTTCCTTGAGATGCAAAGTTAGGTTGCTAGTTTGAGTTTTTTTTTTTTTTTGAGGTAGGCTTTTATTATCCCTTTGAACTTTCCTCTTAAAACTGATTTTTCTGTATCCCATAGGTTTTGGTGTGTTGTATTTCCATTTTTGTTTGATTGAATGTACTTTTTGATTTTACTTTTGATTCCTTTGTTGTTTGTTTAATAGTGTGTTGTTTAGTCTACATATCTTTGTAAAATTTCCATTTTTATTCTTATAATTTATTCTAGTTTTATGCAGTTTTGGTCAAAGAAGATGCTTTGATATAATTTCAGTTTTCTTAAATTTGTTGAGCCACTTGTTTTGTGGCTTAATACATTATCTATCCTGAAGAATGTTTCATGTGCATTCGGGAAGTATGTATATTCTGCTGGTTTTGGATGGAATGCTCTGCATTTATCCATTAGGTCCATCTGACCTAATGTATTTTTTAAAGCCAATGTTTCCTTATTGATGATCTCTCTGGATGATTTATCTATCACTGTAAGTGGTGTATTAAAGTGCTCTACTATTATTGTTTGCTGTCTATTTCTCCAGTTAGGTTGATTAATATATATATATATATATATATATATATATATATATGTATATATTTATATATATGTACTTCTATGTTGGGTGCATAAGTATTTATAAATGTTTTATGCTCTCTTTGAAATGATCTTTTTATCAATATATAATATCCATTGTTGTTTCTTATGGCAATCTTTGTTTTAAAGTCTATATGGTTTGATATAACTACCCCAAATATATATATATTTCCATATATATATATATAACTACTATATATACATACACACAAACATATATATATGTGTATATATATACATACACACAGACATATATATATATATATATATATATATATACATATATATATATATATTTGTATGTTTCCATTTGCATGGAGTGTCTTTCCTCATCTCTTCACTTTTAGTGTGTGTGCTTCCTAACATTAGAAGTGAATCTTTCGTAGGCAGCACAGAGATGAATGTAGATTTTTAAAATCCATTAGTTACCCTAAGTCTTTTGATTGGAGAATTTAGTTCATTTACACTTAATGTAATTATTGGTAGATATAACTTATTGCCATTTTGTTATCTTCTGGCTGTTTTGTAGTTCATCTCTTTGTTTCTCTTTCTTCTGTTCTCCTCTCTTGTAGTTTGATAATTTTTTGAGTAGCATGCTTAGATTTTTTTTCATTATCTTTTGAGTTTTTATGAGGTTGTTTTCTTTTTTTTAATTTTTTTTAATTTTTTTATATATGAAATTTATTGTCAAATTGGTTTCCATACAACACCCAGTGCTCATCCCAAAAGGTGCCCTCCTCAATACCCATCACCCACCCTCTCCTCCCTCCCACCCCCCATCAACCCTTAGTTTGTTCTCAGTTATGAGGTTGTTTTCTAAGTAGTTTACATATAACAAATTATATTTATTACAGTCTATTTTAAGTTGATAGCAAGTGAAGTTTGAACACATTCTAAAGCTCTATATTTTATGTTTTTGATGTCATGTTTTACTTTTTTATCTTGTGTATCCCTTAACTATTATAGTTACAGTTATTTTCACTTTTAAACTTTATATTAGCTTTATAATTGATTAATCTACTACCTTTATCACAAATTTACCTTTACAAGTGAGATTTAGATTTTTATGTTTCCCTTTACTAATTAGCACTCTTTCTTTTCAGTTTCTTGTAAAGCTTGTTTGGTGGTGATGAATTCTTTTAGCTCTTTTCTCTCCTTACCCCACCTTCTTTTTTTTTTTCATTTAGCTTCTTAAGTTTTTATTTTATCCAGTTGGTTAATATATAATATTATATTAGTTTTAGGTGTACAATACAGAAATTCAACAATTCCATACATCACTTGGTGCTCATCACAAGTGCACTCCTTTATCCCCATCACCTGTTTAACCTATCTCTTCACACTCCTGCCCTGTAACCATGAATTTGTTCTCTGTGGTTTGTTTCTTGATTTGTCTATCTCTCTCTTTTTTCCCTTTGCTCATTTGTTTTGTTTCTTAAATTCCACACATAAGTGAAATCATATGGTATTTGTCTTTCTCTGAATGGCTTATTTCACTGAGCTTTATATCTCTAGCTCCATTTGTTTCATTGCAAATGGCAAAATGTCATTTTTTTTTTTTATGGAGGAATACTATTCCATTGTAGATATATATTTGTTCTTTTGTTAACCATTTATAAACTGATTGACACTTGGGCTCTTTCCATATCTTGGTGATTCTAAATAATGCTGCAATAAACATTGTGTACATGTATTCCTCTGAATTAGTGTTTTTGTATTCTTTGTGTAAATAACTAGTAGTGCAATTGCTGGATCATAAGGCAGTTCTATTTAATCCTTTTGAGGAACCTCCATATTGTTTTCCACAGAGACTGTACCAATTTACATTCCCACCAAGAGTGCAAAATGGTTCCCCTTTCTCCAAATCCTCACCAGCACCTGTTGTTCCTTGTTTTTGATTTTAGACATTCTGACAGGTGTGAGGTGGTATCTCATTCTGGTTTTGATTTGTATTTCTCTGATGATAAGCAATGTTGAGCATCTTTTCACGTGTCTGTTTTCTATCTGTATGTCTTCTTTGGAGAAATTTCTGTTCATGTCTTGTGCCCATTTATTAACTAGATTATTGGATTTTTGGGTGTTGAGTTTGATAACTTCTTTATATATCTTGGATACTAACCCTTTATCAGATAGGTTGTTTGCATATATATTCTTCTATTCCATAGGCTACTTTTAGTTTTGTTGATTGTTTTCTTTATTGTGCAGAAGATTTTTATCTTGAAGTCCCAATAGTTCATTTTTGCTTTTGTTTCCCTTGCCTCCAGAGACATGTCTAGTAAGAAGTCACTGCAGCCAAGGTCAAAGAGGTGGCTGCCTGGATTTTTATTCAAGGTTTTGATGGTTTCCTATATTACAGTTAGGTCTTTCATCCCTTTTGAATTTATTTCTGTGTATGGTGTAAGAAAGTGGTCTGGTTTCATTCTTTGGCATGTTGCTGTCTAGTTTTCCCAGCACCATTTTTGTAAGTTTTATTGATTTTATTTTTGAGAGAGACAGACAGCACAAATCGGAGAGTGAAAGAGTGAGACCCAACTGTATCTGTTTTTATGCCAGCACCACACTATCTTGATGACTACTGGTTTATGGTATGCTTCAAGTTGGAAACATGATGCCTCCAGCTTTGCTTTTCTTTTTCAGGATGCTTTGGCTATTCAGGGTCTTTTGTGGTTCCATACAAATTTTAGGATTGTTTGTTCTAGCTCTGTGAAAAATGCTCATGGAATTTTGATAGGGATTGAATTAAATGTGTAGATTGTTTTGGGTAGTATAGACATTTTAACAATATTTTTTCCTCCAACCCATGAGTATGAGGAGTATGAGATGTTTTTCCATTTCTTTATGTCCTCTTCAATTTCCTTCATAAGTGTTCTATAGTTTTCAGAGTACAGATCTTTTACTACTTTAGTTAGGTTTACTCCTAGGTATCTCATGGGGTTTGGTGTAATTGTAAATGGGATCAATTCCTTGATTTCTACTTCTGCTGCTTCATTATTTGTATGTCAAAAGGCAACAGACTTCTGTACATTATTTTATATCCTGAGACTTTGCTGAATTCATGTATTAGTTCTAGCAATTTTTTTGGTGAAGTCTCATGTTTTTCACATTAGAGTATCATGTTGTCAGCAAATAGTGAAAGTTTGACTTCTTCTTTGATGATTTGATTGCCTTTTATTTCTTTTTGTTGTCTAATTGCTGAGGCTAAGACTTTCAGTACTATATTAATTAGTAGTGGTGAGAATGGACAACGCTGTCTTATTCTTTTTTTTTTTAATTAAAAAAAATTTTTTTAACGTTTATTTATTTTTTTGGGACAGAGAGAGACAGAGCATGAACGGGGGAAGGGCAGAGAGAGAGGGAGACACAGAATCGGAAACAGGCTCCAGGCTCTGAGCCATCAGCCCAGAGCCCGACGCGGGGCTCAAACTCACGGACCGCGAGATCGTGACCTGGCTGAAGTCGGACGCTTAACCGACTGCGCCACCCAGGCGCCCCAACCCTGTCTTATTCTTGACCATTGAGGAAAAGTTCTCAGTTTTCCCCACTGAGGATAAAATTAGCTGTGGGTCGTTCATATATTGCTTTTTTTTAAGTTGAGGTATATTCCATCTATCCCTACTTTCTTGAGGGTTTTTATAAAGAATGGATGATGTATTCCGTCAAATGTTTTTCATCTATTGAGAGGATAATATGGTTGTTATCCTTTTGTTTATTAATGTGATGTACCACATTGATTGATTTGTGAATATTGAGCCACCCCTGAAGCGAAGATTAAATCCCAGTTGATCATGGTGAATAATTCTTTTTATATGCTGTTGACTTTGATTTGCTAGTATCTTGTTGAGAATTTTTGTGTCATGTTCAACAGGAATATTGATCTTTAATTCTTCTTTTCAGTGGGGACTTTGTCTGGATTTGGAATCAGGGTAATGCTGGCCCCATAGAAGAAATCTGAAAGTTTTCTTTCCATTTGTAGTTTTTGGAACAATTTGAGAAGAATAAGTATTAACTCTTTTTTAAATGTCTGGTAGAATTCCTCTGGGAAGCCATCTGTCTCTGGACTTCTGTTTGGTGGGAGATTTTTGATTACTGATTCAATTTCTTTGCTGATTATGGCTCTGTTCACATTTTCTATTTCATCCTGTTTCAGTTTTGGTAGTTTGTTTGTTTCTAGGAATTTGTCCATTTTTTCCAGATTTCCCAGTTTGTTGACATATTTTTCACAATATTCTCTTATGATTATTTGTATTTCTGCAGTGTTGGTTGTGATCTCTCCTCTTTCATTCATGATTTTATCTACTTGGGCCTTTTGTCTTCTTTTTAATAAGTCTGACTAGAAATTTATCAATTTTGTTAATTCTTTCAAAGAACCACTTCTTAGTTTCATTGATATGTTCTACTGGGTTTTTGTTTGTTTTTGTATCATTTATTTCTGCTCTAATCTTTATTATTTCCCTTCTTCTGCTGCTTTGAGCTTTGCTGCTACTTTTTTTTTTTTTTTTAGCTCCTTTAGGTGTAAGGCTAAGTTGTGTTTTTGTGACTTTTCTTGCTTCTTGATGTAAGCTTGTATTGCAAAATACTTCCCTCTTAGGATTTCCTTTGCTGCATCCCAAAGGTTTTGGACTATTGTGTTTTCATTTTCATTTGCTTCCATGTACTTTTTTATTTCTTTTATTTTCCTGGTTAACCAAATCATTCATTCTTTAATAGGATGTTCTTTAACCTCCAAGTATTTGTGGTCTTTCCAGTTTTTCTTCTGGTTTTTAAGTTTCCTAGTATTGTGGTCTGAAAATATGCATGGTATGATCTTGGTTTTTTGTACTTTTGGAGGGCTGATCTGTGACCTGCTATGTGATCTACTCTGGAGAATGTTCCATGTGTACTGGAGAAGAGTGTGTATTCTGCTGCTTTAGGATAAATTGTTCTGAATATGTCTGTTAAATCCATCTGTTCCAGGGTGTTTTTCAAAGCCATTGTTTCCTTGTTGATTTTCTGTTTAGATGATCTGGGGTAAGTGGGGTTTAAAGTCCCCTACTATTATTATATTATTGTCAAAGTGTTCCTTTATGTTGGTCATTCATTTTTATTTTTTATTTTTTTATTTTTTTATTTTTTTACATATTTGTGTGCTTGGATTTGGGAGGCATAAATGCTTACAATTGTTTTATCTTCTTGTTGGATGGTCTCCTTTATTATGATATAGTGACCTTCTTTGTCTCTTGTTAGTCTTTGTTTTAAAGTCCATGTTGTCTGATATATTTATTGCTACTCCAGCTTTCTTTTGACATTCATTTACATGATAGATGTTTCTCCATCCCCTCACTTTCAATTTGCAGGTCTAAAATGAATTTCTCATAGGCAACATATAGATGAGTCTCTTTTTTTTTTTTGTATGAGTCTTATTTTAATCCATTCAGTCACCCTATGTCTTTTGAATAGAGTGTTTAGTTTATTTGCATTGAAGTAATTGTTGATAGATATGTATATGGTCATTTTATTATTTGTTTTGTGATTGTTTTGAAGATTTTCTCTGATTCTTGTCTTTCTCTCTTTCATGGTTTGCTTAGTTTCTTTAGTGATCTATTTAGATTTATTTCTCTTTATTCTTTGCATATTTATTTGTGTTTTTTGATATATGGTACCATCAGTTTTGTATATAAGCTCTTCTGAGTATAACTGTCTATATTAAGTTGATGGCCCTTTAAGTTTGATCTTATTTTTTACTCTTCTCCACATTTTAAGAGTATGTGGTCATATTTTATATCCTTTCATTTTGTGAATTCTTTGACTGAATTTTACAGAAATATTCATTTTTACTGCTTTTGTGTTGTCTACCTTTATACTATCACTTTTGGTCTTTCCTTTTCATTCAAAGGGCCCCTTAATATTTCTTTTAGGGTTGGTTTAGTGGTCATGAATTCCTTTAGCTTTTGTTTGTCTCAGAAACTATCTCTCCTTCTATTCTGAATGTTAGCCTTGCTGGATAGAGTATTCTTGGCTGCAGATTTTCCCATTCAGCACTTTGAATATATCATGCCACTACCTTCTGTCTTGAAAAATTTCTACTGAAAAATCCCCTGCTAGCCTTATGAGTTTTCCATTTTCATCTTAATATCTTCTTTTGTCTTGCTGCTTTAAAATTTTTTCCTTATTATTATATTTTACCAATTTTATTTTATTTTATTTTATTTTATTTTTTTTAATTTTTTTAACGTTTATTTATTTTTGAGAGAGGGAGAGAGACAGAGCGTGAGTGGGGGAGGGACAGAGAAAGAGGGAGACACAGAATCGGAAGCAGGCTCCAGGCTCTGAGCGCTCAGCTCAGAGCTCGACGCGGGGCTCGACGCGGGGCTCGAACTCACAGACTGTGAGATCATGATCTGAGCCCAAGTTGGACGCTTAACCGACGGAGCCACCCAGGCGCCCCAACCAATTTTAATTACAATATGTCTTTGTGTGGATCTTCTTTTTGTTGATTTGATGAGAGCTCTGTTCCTCCTGAATTTAGATACCTATTTCCTTACTCAGATTAGGGAAGTTTTCAGCTAGTTTTTCTTCAAATACATTTTCTGTCAGCTTTTTTTTTTTTCTCTTCCTCCTCCTCTTCCTCCTCTGCTTCTGCTTCTGCTTCTGGATTCCTATAATATAAATATTATTATGCTTGATGTAGTCACTGAGTTCCTTAAGTCTATTCTCATGTTGCATATTTATTTTTGCTCTCTTTTGCTCAACTTGATGACTTTCCCTTACTCTGTCTTCTAGGTCATTAGTTCATTCCTCTGTTTCTTCCAGCCTGCTGTCCATTCTATCACACATGTTTCTCATTTTATTTATTGAGCCTTTTATCTCTACTATGTTATTCCTTATCTTTGTATTAAGAGTATCACTCATGTTTTCCACTATGTATCGAGTCCAGTGACTATCCTTATGATATTACTTTAAATTCTCTATCAGACATGTTACATATCTATTTTGCTTAGATCGCTGGCCATGGCCTTGTACTTTTCTTTGTTTGGGATAACTTTCATTATCTTCTCATGTTTTCTAAGTCGCTATGCCTGTTTCTGTGTGTGATGAAAGTCAACTATATCTCCCATTCTTATGGATAATGGCCTTATGAAAAAAGAGGTTCTGCAGTGCTCTGCCATGTAGTGTCCCCTGTTGCCCACAGCCTGGCTCTTTCAGGAGTGTCTCCAGTGTGTGTTATATGTTCTCTGGTATTTTGTCCTGGCTGATTTATTTTTCAGGTTAGTCATCTTCAAAGGCTCTCTTTGCTCAATGTGGGCAGTGTTTGGTCCTTAGCCTGAATGTGGCTCATTTTAACTAGGTGTGCTCTGGTCTACTTGTGAACTGAAACCTGTTGTTACCACCATGGACACAGAAGCTCTGCAAAATTCCTACATCAGGAGGTAAGGTGTGAGCAGGGGTTTGGGCTGGTCTTCTGGGGGAGGGTGCCTACTCTAATGGGACTGAGACAAGGGTGACTGGAAGGGTTGTTCTTTTGGAATCCAGGGCTGGGATTTAGTGTAAGCAAATTAGGTAGGAACTATTTGTCTGTGCTAGTTCCAACAAATGTCTCTCTGTTAATGTTGAGGGGTGGGGGAAGGAAATGCCACAGGCTATTTCCTTTCTTCCTGGAGGGGGTTTCTCTGTGATGCTGCCTCTCTGGGATGTTCTAGTGATGATGTTTTTTTGAAGTGATGGTAAGGTTTGTTGCTAATGGTCAAAAATAATTCTTAAAGATGTCTTTGGTGCAAAAAAAAGAGGTGATTTTATGAAAGCACAGGGACAGGACCCATGGGCAGGAAGAGCTACCCTGTACCTTGAGGAGAGACTGATTATATACTTGGGAGTTTGGGGAAGTGAAGTCAAGAGGAAGTTTCCAAAGAGATTTTCATATGCTAAAGAAGACCCACAGGATACTGGAGGCCTCAGTATTGTCAAACTAAGGTTGTTTTTCCCTCTAACAAAACATTAACATTAAGACAGTAGGGCATTCTTGGAGAAATGTTTACCTGCCTCAAGTATTTGTTAATGGGCTGCAGGTTAAAGGAAATTTAATTCTATATGCCCTTTCCTTCTGCCTTTGTATCCCATATCACTAGGAGATGAGTGAATAACCTCCCTACTGTGTGCGTCAGCTACTTTTTAGATCTCAGTTTCCTCACTGTCTGTCAGGGGCTGTTTGTATGCCTTGACTCCAAAAACAATGCAATGCCCTCTGGGCTCTATCTCAGCCATGGCTTTTGACCTTTAAAACTCCAGACTTTATGCCCTACTGGGGCACTTACTACGAGGATTTGTTTTCCCAGTGTGCTCTCCTCTGTGTCAGTCTGTCTCACACCCTTCTCTGCAACCATGGCTCCCTCCCCACTGCAGTAGCCATGATCCACTTCTCTCCCAAACCACATCTCCACACTTCCTACCTTCTTCAACATGGCCTCTTCTCTACCTTTAGTTGTGGAGTTTGTTCTGCCAGTCTTCAAGTCAATTTCTTGGGGCATTTGGGATCATTTGATAGTTATCCAGTTGTGTTCATGGAATGAGGTGAGCCTCGGGTCTTCTTACTCCACAGCCATCTTCCAACTCCTGTTTGTTTTGTTTCTTTTAGCACTTTGAATATATCATGCCAGTCCATTCTATTGTGCAGGGTTGCTGCTGAAGAAAATCTGCTAATAGTCTTGCAGGGGTTTTCTTGTATCTAGAAAATTGTATTTCTTTTCTGTCTTTAAGATTCTCTTCTTGTCTTTAACTTTTAACATTTTAATTATGATTTGTCTTGATGTGTGTCTCTTTGGGTTCCTCTTATTTGGAACTCTCTGGGCCTCCTTGACTTGGATGTCTGTTTCTTTTCCTAGGTTAAAAAAGTTTTCAACCATTATTTCTTCAGATAAAAATTTTCTATTCATTTATATCTCCCTTCTTCTGGGATCCTTAAAATGCAAATGTTAATCTGTTTGATGTTGTTCCATAAGCCCCTTAAGCTATCTTCATTTTTTAAAATTCTTTTTTCTTTTTGTTTCTCCCATTGGTTGAGTCCCTCTGTCCTGTTTTTTAGTTCATTGATCCTTCCTTCTGCTTCATCTAGTCTGCTATTAAACCCCTTTGGTGTACTTTTCATTTCAGTTATTCTATTCTTTTGTTCTGTGACTTCTGTTTGCAATTCCCTATATTTTCTATCTCTTCATTGAAGTTCTCACTGTATCCATCCATTCTTCAGTTTGGTGAACATCTTTATGACCATTACTTTGAACATTTTATCTGGTAAACTCCTTGTCTCAATGACATTAAGGTTTTATCTGGGATTATATCATATTCTTTCATTGAGAATGTATTCCTCTGGTTCTTCATTTTGGTTGACATTCATATTTATTTCTATACATTGGAACAAACAGCCACCTCTCTGTCTCAAAGCACTGACCTTGTATAGGAGATGAAATTTATCATTCAATCCTGCTCTCTTTGGTTTTCTCTCAAACTTTTGTGATTTCCAAGTGGCTTATGTTATTTTTAACAGCTCCTTGTAGTTGAGGGTGTGCCAAGATCTATCAGTGTCCCAAAAAGAAGTATCTCAGATACTAAAAGAAATATCTGCATTTAGATTTAGGGTGATTGGAAGTGAGACCCTCAGGCAATAGCTTTATAAAAATGCAAAATATACAGTCCTGTCACATGTTTTAGCCCTATTGCTCCCAAGACCTGGTAATCTGGAGTTGTTCCCTGGGTAGCAGTTACAAAAAGTGGGGCTCCAGACAAACTTATAAGCTATTTTCTGGAAGATACAAGGCAGACAGAGAGAATAAAGATGGCATTCCTCAGCCTATATTCACTGAAAGAACTTATATAGCCTCTACATGTGTGCGTAGCATGAAGACTGCCACTAAGGCCAAATCTCCAGGACTAACCCATTGGCCTCTTTCCTGAAAGTCTGGGAGTGTGTATTACTATGCTGTTTGTACAGTGCCCTGGAGGTGGCAGCCTATCAAGGGATGTTTCTTTGATTGTTATAGTCCAGGGGACCTAAGACTATAGTCTTAGCCCCTCTACCAGTTCCAGGATATCAAAGAGTACCCCCTTTGTGGCAGCTGCAAAAACCAGATCACAAGACATAAACTAGAATACCAAGCATGTATAAGAACTCCTCTTTAATGGATGAGCACTCTGGCACTCTGGATCATGGCAGAGGGAAAGCATGAAGGTAGTGTTCTCCTTCTGAGGTCTCAGGAAGGGTTTACAGTCAGCCCTTAGATCTGCCCTTCAAGCTGAAGCTGTGATGATAAACAAATGGATCTCTTTTCAGAAATATTGAGCTTCTGGGTCAGTGCCTTTCACTGTGCCCTGGTGGTGGTAACTATTTAAGAACTCTTTCTCCATTGGTTATAGTTTTGTGGGATCCATCCATAAGCATAATCATCACTGGTCACGAGAGCCAGATGATGTACAGGTGTCCTCTGGTAGCAGATGACAAATTAGGGCACCAGAAAAGGATGTAAGCTCCTTTCTGTATGATACTGATGAGCTGTAGTGAAGCAGAAGAAAGCACAAAATTAAATTTATCAGCCTGCATTCCCTGGAAGCTCCTCTGTAGGCTACTCTAAGTGTCCCTGACAACTCTGTGGGCTGTTGTAAGTGTACCAAACCAGAAAGCTGCCCCTCAAGCCAAAGCTCCTGGATAAGCAAATAGACCTCTTTCTCAGAAAGACTGGAAGTGTGTTTCAATCTGCTTTCAGTGCAGTACCCTGGGAGTAATAGTCTGCCTCAAACTGTCTCTCTCATTGTTACAGCTTTACGAGACCCAGAAATGAAAGCCCCTTCCTTGACCTCCAGATCCAGGCAATCAAGGAATGCCCCTGGATGGCAGCTGCAAAATCCATATAACTAGACATAAAAATCAGGCAACAGACATGTGTAGAAACTCTCCTTGGGGAGATGGGAGCATTCTGGAATACAGCAGTTGCTCTTCTCCCAACTTTTTTTTAATCCTAAGAACATTTTGCTCTATTAACAATCTCTAAAACTCCCTGTAGGTCAGGTATCTATGGCTACCTCTCCATTGATCATGGTAATTATGGCTTCCTGGATTCTACTCTCTATTACTTTGGGGCCCTGTCATTCCCAGGATGTTATTGAATCCAGTTTGGTGACCCAGTGTGCAGAGAAGGGTTATCACCAAACTTCCTAGTGTTCATGCCCTTCTCACCTGTGCCTTCCTACGCCCTTGGTGCATGTATATCCATTGGGCCCTCTCATGAAAGATAGTCATTTTGTAGCCCTTCGGTTTCTTACCATGTGCCTATTTCTACACATTCCATTCTCTTAGCCTCTTTGTTCCTTCCTCTACATCTACCTACTTTGCTGATGTTTAGCCACCAGTTTTCTCTAGTCTTCTCAAAGTCACCTCAGTAGTGAGTTAGCTCCATTCTAGGACTCCTGACTAAGATGTTAAATCCCATATCCTAAACACACACACACACACACACACACACACACACACACAAAAAAAAAAAGAAAACAAAACACAAAAAACAAACCAAAAAACCCCACAAAACTTTAATTATTGCTTATCTGACTTTATAGTCTGAGCCCTTTGATCACACACCCTCAAAATCCATCCCAAGTATACTCCCTTTGCTCCTGGTTGGGAGCCTTTCAATTCTTTAGATGAATAGTCTTTTTCCTCCCTTATCAGGCCCAGCATATCCCTAACTGGGTTCTGTTAATTTTTAATCTTAGTTGTTGTCTTGGCAGCTAGAAGAGGAAAGTGCCTATTGGCTTGTGTATGGGGGTGGGACCTTCTGAGCTCTAACTGGGAAAGGGGAGGGCACCTCTGTAGTCCTGAAAGACAATGGGATCTGTAGAATCACCATCCAAAGGGATCTCCACCCAGATACTCCTGTCATAGTTTTCAGGTTTCAAAGTTTCTCCCCACCAAGGTTCTGACTTGCATATCTCAGACCTGCCTTCACTGGACATTCACACCACTATAGAGATCTAAAACTCTCACAAAGACCCTCTGCTATATTGCAGCTTCCTGCCAACCACAGATGATGAAAATCTCTTTGGAAGCCCTGGCTGAAGCTCTCTGGATCCTATGCTTACTCATACATGTAAGTAAATCTCACTCTCTCCTTTTTTTGCTTCAGGACATCAGCTCAACATAGCAATAACTGACCAACTCCACTATCTTTGTCAACACTGTTCCCTCATGTTTTTCAAATGCTTGTATCATTGCACTTAGCTCAGCAACATTCCACATAGGGTCATTTTCCAAGGCCAACTCCAGTGAAATCTTTAGTAATTGAGCTCCCGTCTTGCATCAGGGTCTATATGTGCCCTTTCCATCAAGGATTGTGTCTTCTTTATCTCATAGCCAGTGTGAGATCCAATCCCAAGCCCTCATTTTGTGTCTCCTTTTTAAATTTTAATATAATTTACTGTCAAGTTAGCTAACACACAGTGTATACAGTGTGTTCTTGGTTTGGGGAGTAGATTCCTATAATTCATGGCTTACATACAACACCCAGTGCTCATCCCAACAGGTGCCCTCCTCCCTGCCCATCACTCACTCACCCCCATCAACCCTCAGTTTATCCTCAGTTTTTAAGAGTCTCTTATGGTTTGCCTCCTTCCCTCTCTGTAACTTTTCCCCCTTTCCCCTCCCCCATGGTCTTCTGTTAAGTTTCTCAGGATCCACATAAGACTGAAAACATATGGTATCTGTCTTTCTATGCCTGACTTATTTCACTTAGCATAACACTCCCAGTTCCATCCACGTTGCTACAAAAGGCCATATTTCATTCTTTCTCATTGCCAAGTAGTATTCCATTGTATATATAAACCACATCTTCTTTATCCATTCATCAGTTGATGGAGATTGAGGCTCTTTCCACAACTTGGCTCTTGTTGAAAGTGCTGCTATAGGGGCGCCTGGGTGGCGCAGTCGGTTAAGCGTCCGACTTCAGCCAGGTCACGATCTCGCGGTCCGTGAGTTCGAGCCCCGAGTCAGGCTCTGGGCTGATGGCTCAGAGCCTGGAGCCTGTTTCCGATTCTGTGTCTCCCTCTCTCTCTGCCCCTCCCCCGTTCATGCTTTGTCTCTCTCTGTCCCAAAAATAAATAAATATTGAAAAAAAAAATTAAAAAAAAAAAAAAAGAAAGTGCTGCTATAAACATTGGGGTACATGTGCTGCTGTGAATCAGCACTCCTGTATCCTTTGGATTAATTCCTAGTAGTGCTATTCTAGGCCATAGGGTAGTTCTATTTTTAAATTTTTGAGGAACATCTGCACTGTTTTCCAGAATGGCTGCACCAGTTTGCATTCCCACCAACAGTGCAAGAGGGTTCTTATTTCTCCACATCCTCACCAGCATCTGTTGTTTTCTGAAGTTGTTAATTTCAACCACTCTGACTGGTGTAAGGTAACACCTCAGTGTGGTTTTGATTTGTATTTCCCTGATGATGAGTGATGTTCAGCATCTTTTCATGTGTCTGTTGGCCATCTGGATGTCTTCTTTAGAGAAGTGTCTATTCATGTCTTCTGCCCATGTCTTCACTGGATTATTTGTTTTTCAGGTGTGGAGTTTGGTGAGTTCTTTATAAATTTTGGATATTAGCCCTTTATCCCATATGTCATTTGCAAATATCTTTTCCCATTCTATCAGTTGCCTTTTAGTTTTGTTGATTGTTTCCTTTGCAGTGCAGAATCTTTTTATCTTGATAAGGTCCCAATAGTTCACTTTTGCTTTTAATTCCCTTGTCTTTGAAGACATGTCAAGCAAGAAATTGCTGTGGCTGAGGTCAAAGAAGTTGTTGCCTGTCTTTTCCTCCAGGGTTTTGGTTTCCTGTCTCATGTTTAGGTCTTTCATCCATTTTGAGTTTATTTTTGTGAATGGTGTAAGAAAGTGGTCTAGTTTCATTCTTCTGCATGTTGCTGTCCAGTTCTCCCAGCACCATTTGTTAAAGAGACTGCCTTTTTTCCATTGGATATTCTTTCCTGCTTTCTCAAAGATTAGTTGGACATACATTTCTGGGTGCAATTCTGGGTTCTTTATTGCATTGGTCCATGGGTCTGCTTTTGTGCCAACACCATACTGCTTGATGATTACAGCTTTGTAGTAGAGGCTAATGTCTGGGATTATGATGCCTCCTGCTTTGGTTTTCTTTTTCAACATTACTTTGGGTATTTGGGGTCTTCTTGGCTCCATACAAATTTTAAGATCATTGTTCTAGCTTTGAGAAGAATGTTGGTGCAATTTGACTGGGATTGCATTGGATGTGTAGATTGCTTGGGGTGGTATTGACATTTTAACAGTGTTTATTCTTCCAATCCACGAGCATGGAATGTTTTTCCATTTCTTGGTGTATTCTTCAATTTTCTTCATAAGTTTTCTATCGTTTTCAGCATACAGATATTTTACATCTTTGGTTAGGTTTATTCCTATGTATTTGTGGGTTTTGGTGCAATTGTAAATGGGATCGATGTCTCGATTTCTCTTTCCATTGCTTCATTATTGGTGTGTAGAAATGCCACCGATTTTTGTACATTGATTTTGTATCCTAAGACTTTGATGAATTCATGGCTCAATTCTAGAAACTTTTTGGTGGAGTCTTTCAGGTTTTCCATGTAGAGTATCGTGTCATTTGCAAAACGTGAACGTTTGACTTCCTCTACCAATTTCTTTTTGTTGTCTGATTGCTGAGGTTAGGACTACTCAGATTTCACTTGTTGTTTAATAATAACTAAGACATTACCTGGAAACTTTTTTTTTTTTTTTAAATATAACCTACCAATCAGTGGTTTGCTGGTGAACTGTCCCTTCAATCAAAAAAGTCCTAATTGGTAGCATTTACTGATTTCTGTGATATGAATGTCCCATGATGGCTGGTTCTCAGCTCCCAACGTGATGTGTGGATGTGGAATGGAAGGAAGTGAGCAGCATCTGTCTTGTGAGTGGGTATAGGCCTGTTCCAGGAGAACACTTTTGCCAAACCTATCTGTTTAATTTTTTTAAATTTTTTTTTTAAGTTTATTTATTTTTGAGAGAGAGAAAGCAACAAAGTATGAGTGGGGGAGGGGCAGAGACAGAGGGAGACACAGAATCTGAAGCAAGCTCCAGGTTCTGAGCTGTCAGCACAGAGCCCAATGTGGGGCTTGAACCCATGAACCACGAGATCATGACCTGAGCTGAAGTCGGATGCTTAACTGACTGAGCCATCCAGGGACCCCTTGGCAAACCCATCTTTGATTGATTGTTTAGTAACCATGTACTGCATTGTCTACCTTTCAGCTGAACAAAAACACAAGCTCACTAGCACAGACACAATACAAATGCACTACACCCTTTAAGTGCTCAGATACTAACACTAATGTTTGGAAAGAGTTATTGTTACCAAGTATCTCCATATATATTTCCCTGTTCAGTCATTACAACTGTCCTGTAAAGTCAGTATCATTTTTTCCTTTTTAGGTTTGGAAGCTGATGCTCAGAAGGGTTCAATGACTCACCCAGTCAGCCCTGATGCCAAATCGGGGTAAAGCAGTCTCATCTCACTCCATTCGATCCAGTCCTCTTCCCACTTGGCCTCTCTTGATTTTCCTAATGACATGCTGGAGATCATAGCCAGAGTGAGATTGGAAGAATTAGAACATTGACTTGGATCTTTTTTAGGGATAAATTGGTAAACTTCCTGGAATACATTGTTTTTAATCTCCATTTTGTGGATGATAAAGGGATGCAGTAGCTCTTTGTGGGAAAGAACAATCATAGCACACACCTGAGATAGGGAAGGCAGCCAGTGGAAAAGCACAATAAGGCTTCATGCCTGGATCTAAGCCCCTTCAATTTCTTCCCTACTGGGCCCAGCACCATCAGATGGGGCAAGGATAGGCCTCTTCCTCTTTAGAATACCTGAGTATGGACAAAACACCAATTCTCTTTTCTTTGTTCCTCTTTGCACAGCTGAGAAAGCATGGGATTTTCAAAAGAAATTTTACTTAAACATTACAGAAAAACAAACAATGAGTGAACAAAGGCAAAAACCATAAAGGCAAAAAGAGCCTTCAAAGTTTTGACATGGAGACCCACAAAAGCTTACCCTTTCATCAAGCATAGATGCTTATTTAGCAACACACCTTGTCTGACAAGCAGAGCCCTTCCCTTGCAATCCCTGTACCTCTTTACCCTGCCAATTTGTCAAGGAGAGTCCTGCTACCTAAGGGAGAAAGGGTACAAAATGAGCGGGGTAGTGCTGTAGCTGGCAAATGCAGCCCTTCTCTCCAGAGGTTATGAGATGCAAAGGGAGTAAGTGGTGGATCACTTTTGTGGAGCACAATGTGTGGGTACCTGGGCTTGGGAGCCAGGTGGACATAGTATAATGCCCAGGTAAAGTGAAAGACTTGGATGAGTCCCTCCATCTTTGGTCAGTAAGATGGAAATAATTATCTTTTTTAAATTGTTATTCAAAAAAATTTTTTTAACGTTTATTTTTGAGAGAGAGAGATAGAGAAAGAGAAAGAGAAAGAGTGCAAGCAGGGGAGGGGCAGAGAGAAAGGGAGACAGAATCTGAAGCAGGCTCCAGGCTCTGAGCTGTCAGCACAGAGCCAGATGTGGAGCTCAAACTCACGGACCGTGAGATCATGATTTGAGCCTAAGTCAGATGCTTAACCCACTGAGCCACCCAGGCGCTTCTGGAAATAACTATTTCTTAACTCTTGCTGGGGTTTGTGAGGACAGAAGGAAATGACACATGTGATGGACTGAGCATAACTCCGGACTCATAATAAGTCCTCAGGATGGGCCATTAATGAATGTCACTAACAACAGCTGATTTCAGCCTGACCTTTCCAGGGGCCCTACCCTAGTTCTTTACAGGGGCAAATGACAACAGCATATCCATGTATGTGAATAGGACTTGCATTGGCAAAGGTCTATGAATTCTATCCCTGTAGACTAAAGATACTGGCCTCAGATTCTGTTCTCACTAGGTAGGTTTTCATGATCACCAAGGGAAACATGAGGAAGGAAAATGGAGAGAAGATGGACAAAAGAGGCAAGAAAAAAGAAGAGCAAACCATTCAAGACAGCAATACTGAGTTCCTGGCTTTGGGAATATGTTGCATATTTGTTACAAGCAAAGAAGAATACACTTAAAAAGAAAACTCATTGAAGGTAAAAAAAGAAAATTTTAGGAAAATATTTCTCTGTACTCTCAAATGGAAAAGTGAATAGATTCTTTTGGCAGTTAGTTGGGAAATTGTTTGTTTTAAGTAAGCTCTAAGCCCCAACATGGGGCTCAAACTCACAATCCTGAGGTCAAGAGTTACATGCTCTACTGATTGAGCCAGCCAGGCGCCACCAGTTGGGAAGTACTTTAAAAAAGAGATTTAGAGGATATAAAATGAGATTGCAAAACTCTGAAAGGCAGTCAGTGATAACAATATAATTCTTACTGGGAAAAAAATTGTTAGTTTAGAAAAATATTAGAATATATATCACTGAACACAGTGTCAGTAATATGAGGAAATCACCCAGCAAAGTTAAATAAAAAGAGATTCCGATTCCTGGGTGGCTCAGTAGGTCAAGCATCTGAGTTTTACTCAGATCATAATCTCTGGGTTCACCAGTTCAAATCCCACCTTAGCCTCTGTGCTGACAGCTCAGGGCCTGGATCTACTTCAGATTCTGTGTCTCTTCTCTCTGCCCTTCCCCCACTCATGCTCTAGCTCGCTCTCCCTCAAAAATAAATAAACATTAAAAAAATTAAGAAAAGGGATCGTGAATAGACAAAAATGAAAAATATCTAAAGCAAGACAGAAAAAATTAAATTGAGTGAGTGAGTGTTCCCGAGGAAATGAAGAGAATAAACAAAAAAGTAAAAGTACTCAAATATAATAGAATGAAACATTTCTAAAATAAAAACAAGAACTGAAACTGCAGGCACACTTCGTACTGGGTAAAAATTGATACAGAATTATTAACACTGAGTCATACCTTAGTAAACTTATTGAGCTTTAAGGATAAAGAGCAAATGCTGTAGACATCCAGGAAAAAAGGAAGTCACTTATCAAGATGAGCCTCAAACTTCTCTAGAGGCAGACACAGTGCTTTAAGATAAAGTAAAAAAAAATATTCAAGAATTCTGAAGGAGGAAAAGTTCGGCCTGAGAATTTTCTACCCAGTCAAATGTTAATTCATTATCTAAAAACTTAGGCATATAATAGTCATGAAAGATTTTTGAAAAATTATTTGACAATTGTATTTATTCTACTAAGAGAAGAATCAAAATAAAGAACTAAGAAAATTACATTACATATAAGTATAGGGATAATAATATCTATTTAATAGGATCAAATCAATTCTTCCAAATTGTTAAAACCTTTAAGTTTTTAGAGTAGTTTTATGTTTATAATAAAATTAAGAGAAAGGCACAGAGACTTCCCATATATCCCTTGTTCCCACACATGCATGGCCTCCCCTATTATCAACATCACTAACCAGAATGGTACATTGTTTTCAACCAAGGGTAAGCCTACATTGACACAACATAACCACCCAAAACCCATAGTTTACCTAAAAGTTTACCCTGGACATTGTATATTCAATGTATTTAGACATGTATCCATCATAGGGTATTTTCACTGCCCTAGAAAAGCTTTACACTCTGCCTATTCTTCCCCACCCTCCCACCCTCTGGGAACCACTGATGTTTTTACTGTCTCCACAGTTTTGCCTTTTCCAGAATGTCTTATAGTTGGTGGAATCATACAGTATTGTTCTCAGATCGACTCCTTTCACTTACTAATATGCATTTAAGTTTCTTTTATGTGTTTTCATGGCTGGGTAACTCATTTCATTTCAGTGCTGAATAATATTTCACTTTCTGCACGTGCCATTTATTTATCCATTCATTTACTGAAGGCCATCTTGGTTGCTACTAAGTTTGACAATTATGAATAAAGCTGCTTCAAATATCCGTGTGCAGGTTTCTGTGTAGATATAAATTTTCAACACTTTTGGGTAAATACCAAAGAGTGTGGTTGCCAGATTGTATAGAGAAGTAGTTTTATAAGAAACCACTAAACTGTCTTACAAAGTGGCTGTATCATTTCACATTTCCATCAGCAAAGAATGAGAGTTATTGTTGCTCCATACCCAAATGCTATTGTCAGGTGTCCCAGATTTTGGATGTTCTAATAGGTGTGCAGTGGTATCTCATTGTTTTAACTAACTCTGTTTATGTCAAAGAAGTTATCAAGAAATGAGAAATAATAAGCTTTAAAACTGAGGTAAATTCATAGAATATAAATATTGTGGGGCGCCTGGGTGGCGCAGTCGGTTAAGCGTCCGACTTCAGCCAGGTCACGATCTCGCGGTCCGTGAGTTCGAGCCCCGCGTCAGGCTCTGGGCTGATGGCTCGGAACCTGGAGCCTGTTTCCGATTCTGTGTCTCCCTCTCTCTCTGCCCCTCCCCCGTTCATGCTCTGTTTCTCTCTGTCCCAAAAATAAATAAAAAACGTTGAAAAAAAATTAAAAAAAATAAATATTGTGATTCCTCATAGAATAAAATTAATCATAATGTAATTTTTTTTATTTTTTTTTTTAATTTTTTTTTCAACGTTTATTTATTTTGGGGACAGAGAGAGACAGAGCATGAACGGAGAAGGGGCAGAGAGAGAGGGAGACACAGAATGGGAAGCAGGCTCCAGGCTCTGAGCCATCAGCCCAGAGCCCGACGTGGGGCTCGAACTCACGGACCGCGAGATCTGACCTGGCTGAAGTCGGACGCTTAACCGACTGCGCCACCCAGGCGCCCCAATCATAATGTAATTTAAATATCTGGAAATACAGAGTGAAAAGAAAGCTAGGAGAAAATTTAAGTCTTTTCATGTCCTCATATGTAATATCAGAGAATCAATGAAAATTATATTTAATTAATACAACTTTATTTTAAAATCCAAAGTTAAAAAATACTTAAAAGGTAAATGAAAAATAATCTAGATTCTTTTGGTGACCATGGAATTTGAAATCAGGGCATATGGATTTTGTATATTTCCAGTTTTCAGCATATTTCTGTATTTATTTTCATTACACAGACATGAGAAACTCATGATACATACAGATAATTAGTTGTAATTGATTTTTTAAAAAATTTTAATGGCTAGTCTTGGAATCTAAAGGTACTCTAAATGTGTCAGGTTAAATAACTAAAAACAGACCACAATTGCTCTCATTTCGAAATAGACAAATACACAGTTAAGAAGGAATCAGTGAGCAGATTCCTCAGACAATTAACATCTGTATTATTTGACAGAAAAAAAAAAAAAACGCCTTTCAAATATACATAGAGTGACTATGCGGGCTGCCATAAACAAAATACCACAGACTGGGTAGCTTAAGCAACAGGTATTTATTTTTTCACAGTTCTGAAGATGAGAAGTCTAAGATCAAGGTGCCATCATGGTTTTTGTCTAGTGAGAGTTCTTTCCTTGGCTTGCTTCCATCTTGCTGTGTGCTCACAGGGCTTCTCTGTACCAGTGGGAAGACAGAAAGTTCTCTGGTGTCTCTCATTTTCTTGTAAGGACACCAGTCCTATAGGATCAGGGACTACCCTTGTGACCTTCTTCAGCCTTAGCTACCTTCCGATCTCTAAAGAGAGTCACCTTGTGGGTTAGGACATATGAATCTCAACATGTGAATTTTGAGGGAAGAAAATTTAGTCCATAGTACCTAGTAATAGTTTAATATGTTCCATGGTATCTTTTTCAGAAATCTCAAATACTTCAGATTAACCTCTGTCAAGTTTACTGAGAATTAAAAATTTATTTTATTTATGTTATGGACATTAACTCAAAATAGAAGAATTCACACAACAGGGAATTGTGAATGTATACTGAATTATGTCAGCTTATTAATTAGATCAGCAAAACACATAAAGCCAATTTATGATAATATTTTAGCTAGTAGAGATTCCTTATCCCTTAAAAGTAGTGATTTATTGTGCATTAAAATGTTTGGTTTATAATCTTACTTTTTGACAACCAAAGAACTTGGTTCACTTCTCATTAAATAAATAAAATCCTGAGAATAACTATCTATTTCATGTTATATAACTGAAATTTTTATAATAGAAAACTGTACCTAATCGCTATTAGAAAAAGAAAGATGTTGCATGCATAAAAATTGGATTAGAACAGGTAAAGTTATCATTGTTTACAGATCATATAATTATAAACATGAGTAAAGAAAGAGAACTAAGTGCACTCACTGGTGGTAGGAATACAAAATAGTGCAGCTTTTATAAAAAATGGTATGGTGGGTGCATCTGGGTGGTTCAGTTGGTTGAATGACTGACTCTTGATTTCAGGTCATGATCTCACGGTTTGTGACCCCACATCAGGCTCTGCACTGACAGCATGGGGCCTGCTTGGGATTCCCTCCCTCTCTGCCTGTCTCCCACTCTCACTCTCTCTCTCTCTCTTAAATAAATAAACCTTAAAAAATGGTATGGTGATTCCTTAAAAAAATCCTTACTATATTATCCTGCAATTTCACTTCTGGGAATATATCCAAAAGAATTGAAAGTGGGAAGTCACACAGATATTTGCACACTCATATTCATAGCAGCATTATTCACAATAGCCAAAGGTGGAAGCATCCCAACTGGTCATTGATAAATGAATGGATACACAAAATGTGGTATTTGCATACAATAAAATATTATTTGGCCTTGAAAAGGAATAAAATTCTGATACATGCTATAACTTGGATGAGTGTTAGGACATTATGTTCAGTGCAATAAGCCAGGCACAAATGGGCATATACTGTATGACTCTATTTACATGAGGTTTCACACTAGAGTAGTCAAATTCTTAGAGTCAGAAAATAGAATTGTGGTTTCCAAGTCTAGCAGAAGAGAGTAATAGAGAGTTATTGGTAAATGGATATGAGTTTCAGTCTTGGAAAAGTTCGAGACAGCTCATGATGATAGTTGCAGAACTCTGTGAATGCCATGAAACTATACAGTTAAAAATGGTTAATATGCTAGGTTATATGTGATTTATATTTTATTGCAGTTGAACAAAAAAAGAAAATTAAGAAACTGTTATCAATACCACTCCATTCCCCAAAATTCAGAATAATAGTTGGGTATACAATTAATATGTAAAAGTCAATAGCCTTCATATATATAAAAGCAAACACACAAAAACCAAAAACAAAACAAAGCTCCCAAAACCAAAAAAAGAAAAAAAAAACAGAAATTATAATCAAGGGCCTATTTTTAAAATTTTGTTTTGTTGTCACTTAATATGCATTACATAAAATTTACCACCTTAATCACTTTTTTGTGTGTAATTCAGTGACATAAAGTATATTCACAATGTGTACAACCATCACTATTATCGTTCTATAGTACTTTTTCATCATCCCAAACAGAAATTCTATACTTATTCAATAATAATTACCCATTCCACCCTTCTCCTATTGCCTGGCAACCTCTATTCTACTTTATGTCTCTATGAATTTGCCTAGCCTGAGTACTTCATATAAGTGGAACCGTAAAATACTTATCTTTTTTGTCTGCTTTATTTCATTTAGCATTTTCAATTTTCATCCATTTTGTAGCATGCATCAGATTTGTCTTCCCTCTTAGACTGAATAATATTTCATTCTCTATATACATATTTTGATTACCCATTCATCCACTGATGGATATTTGGATTTTTCCACTTACTGGATACTGTGAATAAACTGCTATGAATATCACTACAATTGTCTTGGTCCCTGGTTTCAATTCTTTTGGGTATATTGCTAGGAGTGGAATTGCTGGATCATATGGTAATTCTATTTTTAATTTTTTAAGGAACCATCAAACTGTTTTCTACAGCAGTTGTACCATTTTACATCCCCATCAAAAACGTACACAAGTTCCAATTTCTTCACAAATTTGCCAACTCTTGTTATTTTGTTTTTGTTTTGTTTTCTTTTGTTTTGTTTTGAATAGCTATCCTAGTGGGTGTGAGATAGTCTCCCATTGTTATTTTGATTCGTATTACCCTACTGATTACTGATATTGAGCATCTTTTCATGTACTTAGCCATTTGTGCATCTTCTTTAGAGAAATGTCTATTTAAGTGTCCATTTTCTATTGAGTTGTTTGTTTTTATTTGTGTGGAGTTGTAGGAGTCTTTTACATATTCCGCACAATAATCCCTTATCAGATATATGACATACAAATATTTTCTTCCACCTACTTGATTGTCTTTTCATTCTCTTAATAATAACCTTTGATGCATACATTTTAATTTGATTAAAAAATGCAATTTATTTATTTTCCTTGTTGCTTGTTTTGGTGTCACATCCAAGAAATCATTGTCAAATCTAGTATCATAAGGATTTATTCTGTGTTGTCTTCTATGATTTTTATAGTTTTAGCCTTTAAATTTTGGTCTTTGATCCTTTATGACTTAACTTGTTTTGCATTATGGCACAGGGTAAGGTTTAAATTTCATTCTTTTGCATGTGAGCATCCAGTTTTCCCACACTATCTATTGAAAAAAAAAACTGTCCCTTCAATGAATGATCTTGGCAAGCTGGCTAAAAATCAATTGACTATATGTTATTTCTGGTGTCTCTATTCTAATCCATTGGTATATATTCATGTTTTTGTGCCAGTAAAATACTGTTTTGCTTATGGTCACTTTATAATAAGTTTTGAAATCAGGAAGTGTGAGTTTTCCAACTTTATTCTTCTTTTTAAAGATTGTTTTGGCAATTCAGGGGCCCCTGAAATTCCATACGCATTTGAGAATAGAATAAATTATGTTTCTGCCAAAACATCCTTGGAATTTTCATAAAGATTGCATTTAATCTGTAGATTGCTTGGGCAATCATCTAAACAACACTGAATTTATAATCCATGAACACAGGATGTCTTCCCACTTATATTTCTTCTTTAATTTTTTTTTCAGAAATGTTTTGTAATTTTCAGTATACAAGTTCTTCATCTTCCTGGTTACATTCATTCCTAAATATTAAAATTGGTGCTATTATAAGTGGAATTTTTCTCATTTTCTCTTTGGATTTTTAATTTTTAGTGTATAGAAATGAAACTGATTTTTGCATTGGTTTTGTGTCCTTCAACTTCACTGAATTTGTTTATTAGCTCTACCAGTATTTTTTGTATGTGTTTTTTAGGGTTGTTTACATATAAGATCATGTCATCTGCAAACAGATAATTTTACTTCTTCCTTTCCAATTTGGATGCTTTGTATTCCTTTTTCTTACCTAATTACCCTGGCTAGAACTTCATGTTGAAGAGAAATAGTGAATTCAGGCATCCCTTTCTTGTTCCTGATCTTTGGGGAAAAGCTTTCATTCTTTCATTATTGAGTATAATGTATGTTAGCTGTGGCTTTTTCCTATTGGATTTGATCACAAGAAAGATTCCTTCTATCCCTAGTTTATTGAATGGTTTTATCATGCAATGAGTTGAATTTTGTCACTTTATTTTTTTTTTTTTGCATCAATTGATATGATCATGTTTTTCTTCTTTCTTCTTCATCTCCTTCTTCCTTTCTTCTTCCTTTCTCCTTCTCCCTCTCCTTCTCCTTCTCCCTCTCCCCTTCCTCCTCCTCCCCTTCCTCCTCCTCTTCTTCTTCTTCTTCTTCCTTCTTTTTCTTCCTTTCTTCTTTCTCCTTCTTCTTCTTTTCTGTGTCTCCTTATCCCTCTTCTTCACTTTCTCCCTTCTTCTTCTTCTTCTTCTTCTTCTTCTTCTTCTTCTTCTTCTACGGGCTTTGGTATCAAGATAATTCTGGCCTCAGAGAATGAGTGAGGAGGTGCTCCATGCTCTCCAGTCTTTTGAAAGAGTTTGAGAAAGAAATGGTATTAACACTTTCTAAATGTTTGGTGGATTTCACCAGTGATGCCTTCTGATCCAGGTCTTTTCTTTCTTGGGAGATTTTTGAGTAGTGATTCAATCTCCTTAATAATTAAAAGTAAAACACTACTTTTTAAGTTGATTTATGTTGAGAGAGAGAATGCATGAGCAGGAGGGGCGGAGAGAGAGAAGGAGAGAATCCCAAACAGGCTTTACACTGTCAGCACAAAACCCAATGTTGGGCTTGAACTCATGAACTGTGAGATCATGACCTGAGCCAAAACCAAGATACGAAATTTAACTAACTAAGCCACCCAGGAGCCCCTATTTTTAAAGCACCAAAATACGTATAAATTGCTTCAAATAAATTACAATAACTGCATGATATATATAAGAATAATTGTAAAATCTATTGGTGTATACCTTTGTGATTTGAAAAATATTCTCACTCTATCTTCTTGAATAAGAAGATTCAGTGTCATTTTTAAAACTGACAATATTTCTAAAGTAATTTATAAATGCAATGCAAAATCAATAACAGAAAAATATTTTGAGTGAAAATGTAGAGAAACCTTGATAGGGGATTTAAAAAATTTATATAGAAAATTAGGGTGCCTGGGTGGCTCAGTCAGTTAAGGGTTCAACTTCAGCTCAGGTCATGATCTCATGGTTCATGAATTGGAGTCCCACATTAGGCTCTGTGCTGACAGCTCAGAGCCTGGAGCCTACTTCAGATTCTGTGTCTCCCTCTCTCTCTTCCCCTCTCCTGCTCCCACTCTGCCTCCCTCTATCTCTCAAAAAATTTGAAAAAATTAAAATTTATATAAAAAATTAAATATGCTATTCCCAGAGAAATTCTGACAGAAAGGAGTAATGAGATGAGATGACCCTATAAACCATGAAAACATAACATAATTAAAACAGTGAGATACTGATATACTAATAGGCTGACAAATTAATGCACAGGATGATGTAACATCAAGGAATAGGTTCATGTATCCCTGGAAATGTAATATTCAGCAAATATATATTATTTTCAAAATCACATAGTCAAATAGAAAATAATATGAACTTGGATTCAAATTATGTACCAAAACAAATCCCAGAAAGATCAAATATTTAAAATGGAAAACAAGAAACTTTTAATTTTTTTCTATTGTTTATTTATTTTTGAGAGAGAGAGAGAGAGAGAGACAGTCTCTCCTCTCAGGGGACACAGAATCTTAAGTAGGCTCCTGGCTCTGAGCTGTCAGTACAGAGTCTGATGCAGGACTCGAACCTATGAGATGTGAGATCATGACTTCATATATAAACAATAAATATATATATTTGTATACATAACCAAATATATATTTGTATATATTCATTTTATATATTATATATTTTATATATGTAATATATACACAATATATGTATGTATGTGTGTGTATATATATATATAATCAGTAAGAAAAAATACCAATAACCCAACAGAAAAATAAGCAAAATATATAAATAACAAAAAAGGAATTACAAAACTACAGATTATTTTTAATATATTGAAAGATGTTCAATCTCATTTATTATTAGAAAGATGCAAATTAAAATAACACTGAGATGCCATTTTTTCTCCTATCATATTGGCAAATGTCTAAAAGCTTGATAAATTTCCCTGTAAGTTTGAGTATAAGTGTACGAAACATGTCTGTTAATACATTGCAAGTGGAAGTGTAGACTGGTACATCTCAATGGTGAGCACTTGGCAGCATCTATCAAAATTATAAATGAACCTACCTTTTGACCCAGCAATTCCATTTCTGGAATTTACCTTACAGAAATACTTATACCTGTGCTACTTGATGTATGTACAAGGCTATTCATTGCATCATTGTTCTTGTAGCAAAGAGTTGGAGATCATCTAAATATACAATGTAAGACTGATTAAATAAATGATGGTACAATCATACAGTGGAATGCTATGTAGCTTAAATAAACAGTGAGAAAGCCTTGTATGTACAGATATGGAACAATGCTCCAAATCTATTGTAAAGATTTTTTTTTAAAGACCATGACTTAAAAGTATGAGTATTATTAGGTTTTTTTGTTTGTTTAAAGGGAAGAGAATATGCATAAAATATCTCTGAAGAGATAGGCAAGAATCTGATAACATTGATTTCTCTCAGAGAAGGGAACTTGGATGGTTGCAAGAATGAGTTTTTTCACTGAATTCACTTTTGTCCAATTTTATTGTCATAATTTTATTTTTTAATAATTTTCATTACCTATTTCAAGGTTAGTAAATAAAACATAAGAAATAAAGCAAAATAAATATATTCCTTCATAAAATTGGCAATTTTTGTATGGAATTCTCCCACACTTTGGGAACCTGGCTATTGCGAAGCTTGGATTTGCCCACCAGCATGATGTGACAATATTCTTGTGTTTCTTTTGCATCATTGATTTTGTTGTCATGCCATGTTATTATAAACATATGTAAGTTATTGGATGCATGAAAAATTCTAATTAATACATGAAACAAATACACTAATATCAGTACATGAAAACTAATATGTAAAAAATGTTCCTCTTTTTTTTTTTTTCAACGTTTTTTTTTTTTTTATTTTATTTTTGGGACAGAGAGAGACAGAGCATGAATGGGGGAGGGGCAGAGAGAGAGGGAGACACAGAATCGGAAACAGGCTCCAGGCTCCGAGCCATCAGCCCAGAGCCCGACGCGGGGCTCGAACTCACGGACCGCGAGATCGTGACCTGGCTGAAGTCGGACGCTTAACCGACTGCGCCACCCAGGCGCCCCAGTTCCTCTTTTTTTAAAAAAAATAATAAAAATTCCTTTTATTCATTATGTGAGAATATTATTTGAAAATAAAAAGTTCATGTTCCGAGTCCTCATTATTTTGAGGACTAATTGAAATTTTGCTAAATCTGTAATCTTATCCAGTTGAACCATAATTATTTGATATAATCTCATCATCTAAATGAGTGAAGGATATTGAATTTTTTTCTCTAGTTTGCATTATCATGTTTTCAAATGACACAGTGGGATCCTTTAGTGGGTTATGGAATTTGATGGGTCATAAGCAGATTTTTAAGAACATGAAATACAATAAAACAGAGTGAATAACAGAGTGAATCACATACAATAAAAAAATATGTTCTGGATTGTGATGAAAATTGTGTTTCTTTTTTATTTTATTTAAGTAAGCTTCATGACAGCACAGAGCCCAGTGAGGGGCTTGAACTCATGACCCTGAGATCAAGACCTGAGCTGAGGTCAAGAGTCAGACACTTAACCAACTGAGCCACCCAGATGCCCCTGAAAATTGTATTTCTTACATACCAGGTACTGAGGGTTCTGGTGCTGAGAATGCAATGGCAAACAGGACTTTGTTCTGGCCCTTATAAAGTTTACACTCTATTGGAAAGAGTCAGGCAAGAAAGAAGCATCAAATAAGCCAGGGTGGATTATAAACAGTGCCAAGAAGGAATTAACAACATGCTGGAAGGAAGAATACCAGGGATAGTAATATCTTAAATGGACCATCTAGGAGATGATGGTCAAGTTGCAGCTGAAAGATGAAAAGAAGCCAGCCATCTCATGGTCCAGAGAAGAGAGCTTGAGGGACAAGGAACAGCAAGTGTGGACCCCCAAGCAGAGAAAGAATAAGGTGTGTTCTAGGGATGGAAACAACAGGGAACGTAGCATGAGATAAGACTATGGAAAGAAACAGGAGTCAGACCATGCCAGGTCTCCCAGGCCAGGGGAAAGCAAATATGGATTTTGTTCTAAGTACAGTATGAGGTCACTAAAGGACTTTTATCAGGGCAGTTATAAGTTAGTGCTTGAATTTTAAAATAACATCCTGGTTTTCAGTGGAGGATGAATTGAAAATAGGGCAAAGGTGGGTGGTCGAGAATGCTTTGGAGGGACAGGAGGTGAGAAGGGAATGAGTTTGCCCTTGACTTGGAGGTAGAACTGACATGTCATCAATGTAGAGTTAAGCAGAAAGGAAATGTTAACAAGGATGACCAGCCTCATGGCTTTAATAGCTGGGTGTATGACAATACCATTGGTTGCATTTTTGTGGCTACCTACTCATCTAACAGACTTAATACAATGTCCCTGGCATGGCATGTGATTAGCTTTGGCTTTATGGATTGTGCTTTCCTGCATATATAACATGGTAACTTAACTTTGAATGACGTTCAACTTTAATTTTTTTTTTTTTTATTTTAGAGAGAGAGATCATGAGTGGGCGAGAGAGGCAGAGGGAGACAGACAGAGAGAGAGAGAAACAGAGACAGAGACAGAGAGAGAGAGGGAGAGAAAGAGAGAGAGAATCCCAAGCAGGCTCCATGCTCACAGTGTGGAGCCTGAGGCAGGGCTTGATCACATGACCTTAGGATCATGACCAGAGCCCAAATCAAGAGTCGGATGCTCAACCAACTGAGCCACTCAGGACCCCCTCCAAGTGATATCTAAATGTATGCTCATTGTTGAATTTAAATGTTATGTATATATACATTTGTTATAACTTTGAGCTATTCAGTTTATCATGAAAAATATTTAGAGCCTCATATCTATTCTCTAGAGAGTTTTCTATTGATCTGATAGGTTACAAATGATGTTTCTTATTGGCAGAATTCATAAAGCTATTTTCCAAAATTTCATAAAATGGTGAGGACTTGGGCAATTTGAACTTCTTGCAGAGTGAACCCACCCTCCTGAAAAATAAGTTGTATCACTTCCTGTTATGTCATGCTATTGGCAGTTTAGATGCAATTGAAACATCAGTTAGTGCTGTGTAATATGATTTGTTATTGATCTTTTTTTTTTTAATTTTTTTTTCAACGTTTTTATTTATTTTTGGGACAGAGAGAGACAGAGCATGAACGGGGGAGGGGCAGAGAGAGGGAGACACAGAATCGGAAACAGGCTCCAGGCTCCGAGCCATCAGCCCAGAGCCTGACGCGGGGCTCGAACTCCCAGACCGCGAGATCGTGACCTGGCTGAAGTCGGACGCTCAACCGACTGCGCCACCCAGGCGCCCCAGATTTGTTATTGATCTTGAGTCTGGTCAATCTGTTACATTTATTTTCAATTAAAAATATTTTTAATTTTTAACTAATAATCTATTTCTAATTTTAAGGAAAAATTAAAAAATAATTTTAAAAATAGAAAATGATGAAAGATTACTACTTAATAAATATTGAAATAGAAGTATCCCAATGTCCAAGTTTATAATAATTCCATCTTGTATATCACAGACAAAAAAATTCCAACCTATGCTTAAAAGAACCTATGACTCTTGTCTCTTATTAGGAATACAGGCTGTTTTGGGTTCACTTATTATTAGGAAATGATTATACATTGATAAATGCTTACCCCAGATGATGCTCTGTACTTTTCCTGGCCTTTAACTGAGGGAATGCCCGTGGGCCATGCAGGTGAGGTATGACTTTCTGGGGCCTGAGCATCCACAGGTCTCCACCTAAAGAAAGATCAATGCAGGATTATACTTATTAATCACTGATATATGAATAACAAGTTAAAATTTAAATACAGGTATTGGGAGAAAGAAATTTTTAAAAATTTTTTAAGAGAAAAAACTTACACCCATACTCCAAACCATTGTATTATTAAATATGGCTGATGAATTTGAGGACACATGCTCTTTTCTATGGCTTTGAAACAGTTAAAAAATGTATTTTTCAAATTTGATTTGGAAAAGAATGTTTGCAGAACCACTAAAACATATCCCTGAAGCCCAAATGGTCCGGGGCACGGTTCAAAAACTATAATAACAGACAAGATTGATGACTTATGAGGACACTGAGAAGAAGTTAAATGCTTCTCTGCAGGTTCTACTCTGATGATCCTCTCCCAGCCATCCCATCACTTCTCTGGAGTGTTCAAGGCCATGGTTTTAGAAAAACCCCAAATATTTTTTACAATTTCTGTACAGTTTCAGAAGGGCAACCAAAAAAAAAGGGAGGGGGGAGAAGAAAGCCTACACTTTGCTACTGTCTAGCTCTATGGCCCTTGGGCAAATAAACTAACCTAAGTTCTATTTCCTCATCTGCTAACATCTGGCACATAGGGCAGTTCTGAGCAATAAGTGAGGAACTATATGTATCTGATCTAGCACATTGCCTGATATATATTAAGAATTCACTAAACAGTAGATATATTACTTAGTCAACAAGGGTATATTATGTATCTACTACATGCAAATTTCAATTATAAGAGCTGTGAGAGAAAAAAAAAACAAACGTAGACCACAGAACCCTGCCCTTCATGAATTTATATCAACAATGGGTGGAAGAAGGCAAACGAAAGGCTGATAGTCCTTGTACCAGGTTGTGCTAGGTTCAGAGTGATTGATTCTGTTCAAAGAACAAAGTGACTGAAACTCATGTTTAAATTAAATAAATCATGGTTAGGGGTACCTGGGTGGCTCAGTTGGTTAAGTGTCTGACTTTGGCTCAGGTCATAATCTCACCACTTGTGGGTTTGAGCCCTGCGTTGGGCTCTGTGCTGACACCTCAGAGCCTGAGGCTGCTTCGGATTCTGTCTCCCTCTCTCAATGCCCCTCCCCACTTATGCTCTCTCTTTCTCTCTCTCTCTCTTTCTCTCTCAAAAATAAATAAACGTTAAAATCACTGTTAGTCTGCGATTTCATTTCTAAGCTGTTAATTTCTTTGTACAGTGATCAGCTGTTGCTGTTTCCAGTAATTGATCAGGGGTCAGAGTGCTGGATTTAAGGTGTAACATCTATAAACTGGGGAGAAAAACCTGATTTCTTTATATGTAAACCACTCTTTACAATGGGAATATGAAACTCAAGTCCAACATCTGCTGAGATTTTTAAAGAAGAGACCCTATTCAGTGACAAAGCAGAAGAGCATGGCCTTCTCACTTAAATACAAGTGCCTGTTGCTAAGCAAGAGGCATACATTTCTAGAACTAAAGAACAGTCAGATTTGACTAGACCCCAGAATTCTCTAGTTTTACAATGTTTCTGATTCAGTTAAATCATAAGTGTGTTTTGCTTAAGTGCTTTTCACCCCTGATTTTCAAATGTAAATTTTTCCAATGTTGTTTAACCAACATTAAAAATTATTTTCTTGAATCTGAACAATTTTTAAGAACTATAAAAAACTCTTAGTGTCTACTCCTCTCTCTCTCTCTGTATATATGTATATATATATATATATATATATATACACACACACACACATAGTGTGATATATATATATATATATATATATATATACATGAATGTATAATTTGCTGTTCAAACCTTCAGCACAGCCATTAACACCATGCTCCCTTCCTAGGAGGCTTAACATTTGTGGAAGAGGCTAAAATGCTTTCACACATATGTGAGGTAGGTAAAAGAGATGTCATTGTCTGAATGTTTCCAGTCAAGAAACAGAAGTTAAATATCTAAGGTCACATGGCCAATAAATGTTCAAACCCTGTCTAGTACTCAGGGCGATGGATTCCATGTCCTGTACCGTCCATGACAGGGATACATAACCTGGAGTCAATTTGTTGGCATTTGACCTACTGTATGTGTGTGTACATAACCCAAGCTCCAGGAAGAAAAAAAAAATTCCCCAGGGAAATCATGCCAATGGGTGGGGACAGAAACAAAGGAACAGAAGAGATTCTGCAAGTAGAACTCACTGACTGCCTTGATTAATTGCCACCCACACAACTAGGTGTTGTTACTGTTTACTTAGAATTCTGCCAGCAGTGAGGGTTCTGGATTCCTGAGGATTGCTCCATTTCTAGTCCCAACTGAAAGTCATTATCAATTATATCTAATGGATGACCACCACCCCAGGCATCGACTCTCACCATGTTGGATCCAGGCAGCCAGCTGTGTGCACACACACCATTAAGGCTGTCTCTGTGTGTTCTTCCCTGTGGCTGCACCCTCAGGCCCTCTCAGGAACTTCACCCCTCTGTTTCACCATGTCAAGTTTCTACTTGTGGCTTCATTTTGTATTTCTCAAGGCTTAGGGGAACTCTGTGGGATTTGTCCTGAAGACAGGGGCAATGATAAAAAGGACTGGACAAATAAAAGATGAGAACAGAGAGAAGTAGAATTCACCTCTAAAATGTGGACTTGATTGGCTCTCAACCCACCTGAGCGAAGACCTACACAGCCTTCAAGGGGAAATGGCCGGGAAAGGTGCAGAAGCTTCTCTTTCTAATCTCTCTGCTGCTGTGGTTTTCATTAGACTTCCAGAGCTCAGGGAGGAATTGAATAGAAGTCTGAGGAGACCCACCTAAGAATTGGAGGAGGGCCCTGGGCAGACACTGGTTCAGGGTACACTTATTCCTCCCAGAAGCTTTGGTGTGCTTACTGCAAAATTACTGATTCCTTGCCTAACCGAGCCAGGAGCCTCCATTGTCTCCCCTTGAGCCTCTCCCAGACAAAATAGTAGTTTCCCAGAATTATCTCTCCTACCAACCCCATGTCCTGCCTCCATCACACACAGGGAGGCATATTCACAGGGTATAAGATGGATAAGAGGGATATCTGTAAACAACATTCCTGTCACAAATGGAAATTCTCTCTCACTGGCCTGTAATTTCATGCCTAAATTTCTACCTCTAGTCTTCATTATTTATTGAGTTTCCTTCTTCTAATGGCCTCTCTGTCTCTTTAAATACTTTTTTTTTAATTTTTGGTTAAAAAAAACCCACATAGCATAAAATTTAGTATCTAAACCATTTTAAGGGTACAGTTTAGTGGTGTTAAGTATATTCACATTGGTGTGCAAAAGGTCTGTGGCCCCTCTTTGAGAACACAATGTCCCTGGGAGGGATAGAGTATTATGAGTGGATGAGCTTTCTGAAGCCAGGATATCATGTCCCTTCAGTAATAGGAGAGACACGGGGGTCATAGCCAGGGAACATGGGACAGCTGGGACAAAGATGGGCTCAGGTGCCTTGGGAAGAAGGAAAGGGGGACAGAACTGTCACAACCCATGCCCCTGTGAGCTACACATACCCTAATGCCACATGACTCCCTCTCAACTAAAGACAAGGGGAGATGCTTAAAGAAAACCAGAATGATTACCAGAAGCCTCATTTCTTTTACTGATTATAGATGGCTAATGCTTACAATACATGGGCAAAAACCATTAAATAAAGAATTTTGTTAAACAAAAGTAAAGTAAAAAAGTGTTTTTTTAAATTCTTAACCTTTCACTATTCACCTAAATATTTACCAGAATACAATTATTTTAAAGTACATTGCTAGTTCCTAAGAATAGAATTCTCTTATTTATATAGTCTAAGATATGGGCAATCAGTGCAGAGCCCAGAACAAAATAAAGGTTTGTTTTTTTGCATACCAAAAATAGTTCTTCCATAATATATTACAGGCACTATGGCCAGAAACAAATGATATAACCAACCTTTTCAGTGGAGGAACAGGGAAAGAAGTGCTTCTTGCATTTCTTTTTCACTTGTGGTAAAATATACACAACATAAAATATACCATCTCATGTTTAAGTGTACAGTTCAGTGGCATTCAGTGGGTTTACATTGTTGTGCAACCATCACCACCATCCTTCCACAGAATCCTTTTCATCTTGCAAACTGAAATTATGTATTGTTTAATTTCATTAAACAATAACCCCCATTCCCATCTCCTCCAGCCCCTGGGAACCACCATTCCACTTTGTGTCTCTCTGAATTTGACCACTCTAGGAACCTCATATAAGTGAAATCATTCAATTCTGGTTCTATTGTGGCTGACTTATTTTAGTATAATGTCTTCAAGATTAATCCATATTGTTGTATATGTCAGAATTTTCCCCTTCTTAAAGCCAAGAAATATTCTATTCCATTGTATGGTTATGTCACATTTTATTTATTCATGTACCTATTGTTGGATACTTGAGTTGCTTCCCCCTTTTTGACTACTGTGAATAATGCTGCTGTGAACATAAGTGTACAGATATCTTGCTTTTTAAATTCAATTGCCATCCAGAAAAAATCATGAGCCATCTCACTGCTATCTCATCAGGGACCTCAGAGTCATGGTTAGTTTTTGAGTCTGTTAGTCCCTCTTATAATAATGTTAGGCTTCAGAGTAGGCAGTCCTCAATCAAAATGGTTTTGATTATTCCCTCCACTTCTTTGGAAGTCAGGAAGGGTCATTAATTGGAGCTTTCTTGAGAGTTGTAACTTCTGATCTTGTCCCCTGTAAGGTTTGAATCAAAGTTCTGAATCATGTCAGGGATGAAAATCTTGGTTGAAAATGAGTTGAACTGGTGTGTAAAATAATAACAAAAAAATAATAATAGGGGCACCTTGGTGGCTCAGCGTCAGACTCTTGATTTTGGCTCAGGTCATGATTTCATGGTTTGTGAGTTTGAACCCTGTGTCAGGCTCTGCATTGACAGCACAGAGACTTCCTAGGATTCTTGGTCTGCCTCTCTCTCTCTCTCAAAAATGAATAAATAAACATTTAAAATAATAATAATAATAATAATAGGCTGAATCTGGTGTAAAACAATGATGCTTTCATGGGTTAGCTACTCTGAGTATAGGTCTGAAAGCCTAAATAATCAAAGAGTTGGGCAAACAAATGTCAGAAGGTAGGCTTATATTGGGAAGTCATCAACAGCATGGGGACATTAAATGTACAGGAACTTACAACCTGCTAAAGAAAAATTAACAGGATATTTATATAATTTTTAAAAAGCACATTTTGCTTTAAAAAAAACATGAAATACATATTGAAGTATCAAAGTGTAAGTAAACCATAGCAATTTTTGAGTTAATGTAGTTTTCCTTATGGTGATAAATAAAAGCTTTATTGACCCAAAATTTGCCTAATAGTAAAGCAGGTAATCATTGAGTCCTGGGTAGAGCATGGCTTGATTTGGATGTCAGGGGGTCAGGGTTTAAATCCTACTCTGCTGCCTGGATAAACTACTTACCCTCGCTGATTCTGTTTCCTTTACTATATAATGGGAAAACTGATTTTAAAAAAAAACTTCACAAGAATATTATCAGAATTAAATGGCACATATGTTAAAGTGTCTCATGCAAGACAGGCATTGAATGTTTGCTCATACTCATTTCCCTTCTCTTCCATCTGCCTAGTAGATAGATTTCACAGGTCAGGCAATGGTGTTTTTTTCAAATACTTATGTCTGTGTTGCCATTATTGAAGAGTAACTTCATCTGAGCCAAACCAGTTCAGTCGCTAAGTTAGAATAAAGATCTCTTTTCAAAAAAAAAAAAAGATATTTGACCCAAATGGAGAGCTGAATACTCTAGGACAAATACCCCTAAGGTATTTTCTAATCTCTATTAATTACACTTGGTAAGATGTTGGAGGATCCAAATCAATGGGATGTTAAATTACTCCTGTGTGGGAATGTTATGCCTCAGAAGATGTGTCTTTGGTTTTACATTGAAGGTCTCATTCTCCACGGTCAAGTCAGCATGTCAAGGCTAACTGAAGAAAGGGAATGGCATGTGATGATTCAGGGTTTTTTTCTCTGAGTTCTTGGCATTTTTTTTACCAGAAAATTTACATGTATGGAGTGTTTTGGTACCAGCTGCATTTAAATATACCTCTTATATGTTGCTTTGTTCTTTTAGTGACATAACTGCCCTCCAATTATTGCTGCAATCAGCACTTTGCTTTCTTCTCCTTGTAGCTCTTTGTATAGTGTATACAGTGAGGGAAATGATGTATGCTGTTTAGAAATACTCTGGTCAATTCACTTCTCTTTCTTTCTTCATATGATCATCTGGAGACATGCTGTGTTTACCAGTGGTAAGCCATGAAACATGCACTTCCCTTGGAAGAGTACTGGAGAAGAATGGCATGTGGTGGAGATTAGCACAGAAAACCAGGGACAGGAATCCCAGAACCTAGATCTTAAATTCATCTCTACACCCAACCATTTGCTAAATTACAAAGAGCAACTGTGAGTATGCCATTCTCTGATCACTTCAGTAGTGTTTTTCAATCTTATTTATTCATTATTGAGTTGACTAAGCAGCAGAGACAGGGAATGCCATGTATCGACCAGGGGAAGGCTACTATTCCTTCTCTAAAATCCTTCTGGGAAGATAGATATTAAATAACCAATTCCAGGTGTGTTCAGGGTCTCAACAGAATAAAGTCAGAATGCTATTGGAATGTAATTTAAGCCTCAATGCCTCAAAGGAGGCTTGAATTGGCAAATGCCATTAGAGACAAGTCATTGGAAACCCCAACCCTGCCTTAACTGAGAACTCCACATATCCTAAATTGTTTGTAGTCACAGGTCCTGGGTTGTGATAGGTCAGTGTGTTCTCCATTGCCACATCTTTCTGGAGTGGCCAGTGTACATCCATTCCACAGTCCCCAGGCTGTTAAGACCAAAATTTTCCTGTGAGTATGGTGGTGAAGGGCAACTCAAACTTTCTTGGTTCATTGAACACCCACACTTCCTCCTCAGTAGGTGTGTTTACAGAAGAAGGTAGTTATCAGGTGCACCATAAGCATACTTTTCAGAACAATTGCCTGCAACCAATGTTTTTATCAGCTTGGCTTTCTTGTCCGGAATGCAGTCCTTGGCAGGAAGTCAGCTGTCTATTGACTTTACTAGTAGGATAAACAAGCCTCCTTTGACATACAGAATAGCAGAAACTGTGACTTCCTTCCCACCTCCCATAAAGGCAAAGCAGTTCAAGTTGGAGAAGGAGAGATTCCGGTTTAAATGGATTCAGAAGGAAAGTCATATTAAATATCTGGCAAAATGCTCCAGGCAAGGAGTGAAAGGCATAAGAATCACCCAGGAAGCCTCAAATAAGAAAGGAAGGGGAAAGAGTCCAGGAAGAAAGGGATAGACCCACTTCCCAAGAGGTATTTGTTTTGCAAACAATGATGTCTAAATGAGCTTTTTTAGCTTTGAGTTTGCACTCTGAATCTGCTGCATATTATTTAGTGATATGATTGTAAGTGAACTTAAACGATCAAGAAGCATTTTAGTAACTGTGGAATTAGTACATTGAAAAGCAAGATTTAGGAAATGTAATCACAAAAGCATCTTTCATTTTTGTGCTTCTGCTACCCATTTAAATTTGCTCATTACAGTTTAAAGGTTGTCTTCTGCTCCTGGCTGAAAAATCAAGCCATCTCCATGACACTGTACTCACTGTTTTGTAATAGAAAATCCTACCCATACTGTAACATTTAAGGGCAAATGTAATTAAGAAATTACAATGTTCAACCAAATGATAAATAGAACTCTAAGCAATACTGTATTAAAGCTTCAACTCCCCGTACCAAGCTTGGGTGGGCTGAAGGCTGCTTATAGTGGTGGCATCAGTGTGAGGAAAGATGGGCTTGGTTCTTCTCTATTTCTCCACTTTGTGTACTAGGTTTCCAATCTGGGCATGGTCAAGGGTTGGTAAGAGAAGGAACAGATATAAGAAAGTTTTTACTTGAATGATGCTGTCATAAAATGGCTTCAGGGTCACTGAACCTGGTATATGTTTATAGCTGGCTTTCTATGGGCATTTTTATGGGTTCATTGGGGGTAGGTGGCATTGAAAATTTTGCTTACACTTTCCAAAATGAAGACAGTATATTTTCTTCTGGATAATTCTAGAAAAATACTCAATGTTAGGAAATTTTTATTTGGTGGCAAAATGGATGCATGTCAATAAAGAGCATGTGTTATTCCATATGTAGAATTATTATAATGGAGACAAATCGGGACAGAGTTTGTTGTCTCCCTCCTATAATATGTAGCCAGTCCAGTTTTTGTACATGTGGCTGACCAATGTCTTTGTCCTTCCCCTTCTGATCCTGGACATCCATTCCTCTGAGGTCCTGTCCCATGGAAAGAATGCTCTCCTGGCCCTTCCTCAAGGTCACTGAGGAATAGGGAGGATTTAGCGCTGCTAAAGGAAAGAAAGGTGCTCTTGGCATTGCATCTTGGAACTCAGATCTCATTTTGCTGAGAAATTTTAAGTCTCCCAATTTGAGAAATGGGAAATATTATTACCCACAGGATTTGGGAGAATTTATGGAATTAATCAGTGAAAGTACCCTTCCTAAAGCCAAAATGCAATAAAAATGAGTTCCTTCCCTATTTCTTCAAAAAAAAATTTTACTGTGAATGAGTGGGGAAAAGAAAGACTGAAAGTACAATAATCATAAGTATCCATTATGTGACAAACAATGGTTAGGATAAATGGCGCTACCAATGTTCAAAATCAGTTCCTTTGTAGATTAATCAGGATTTTATGGATTAATCTGAAACTTCATAACCATTTTGGCAGGGTTTTTTGAAAAAAATGTGGTATAGATTCTGAACAAGTGTTTCAACATGAAATTTGGAACTAAAAAATGGCAAATGCTATATATATATTATAATATATAATATATTATAATATATAATATATAATAATATATATAATATATTATAATATATATTATATATATTATATTAAATATATTATATTATATATAAATGCTATATATAATATATATGAAATCATCAAACATATATTGTGAAATATTCTCCATTTAAGATTAAGTGAATTTTAACCTGTTTTGCTAGAAAATTAAAATTTCTAATTTTTTGTTACCAAAATTGCCAAGATTTTCTGCTTAAAGCTTCAAGGAAATAAATTAGATTAATTAGAAAATAGATTGTACCACTCAACTATCTTTTGGGTCTTCAGATAAACAAACACCCAAAGGATATTTGGGAAGAATACATTTTTCAAAGCAGCCTAAAGGAATATATGACACTCTGCTTCCAGGATTAATCTGGGCTAGAAAACAGGAAGATTGTGGCTTTCTCACCTGAAAGTAGGTATCTATTGTTCTCCTTCCTGGTAAATTGCCATATAGCTGTTAGGTCGGCTCATCCCTGTGTCCCCATGTCACAGAATTTAGATGATACAAAGGCATATCACCACTCTGAGAAACCCCAAGATACAAGGTCCAACAGCCTGTCATTGTCAAGTGGGGCGGACCATCTTGGTTCATGCAGAAGGGGAATGCCAGCAGGAGAGAGCTTCTGAGGAAGTCTGTGTCTGGAGAAAAGACACATTTGGCTTTCCCTGTGGTGCTAGCCTGTACACTCTAGGAGTATTCTTTGGATTAATCCTGATTATAGAGACCAAATCATTGGAGACTTAGGATGTGTTAAGCAATTTTCTGATGTCTAACCAGTGTATTATTTATTGAACTTCTTTTCCACTCTCTTCATTGAGTAACCCATCTGTCAGCATCAGATCTATTCTCTACAATACTGTTTCATGTGCCATGCAGATCTCCCACCTATATCTTGAATCTTCATTTTGCTTGTTTCCTGTTGTCCAAATTCTTTCTAACTTTCTATTCAGCTCAAGTTCTACATTTGCTCTCAGTGATTCTCTTGAATCACTTGAGATTCACCTGGAAGGCTTTTGTCAACTATATATTCCCACCAGAATCTTGTAACCAGTGGAATGTTGGCTCTTAATACATATTGGCCTTAATTATTCAAAAATGGAGTTCATCTCTTCCACACCTAAGTTTGCAGACTGTGTTACTTGGTACTCATGCTGCATCTTTCTCCTATATTGAGAAAACCCTATAGAATTGGGAATATGTTGATAATTTTTTAATATCTTTTCTTGTAGCTAAATTAAAATGGTATCTGCACAGAATCTAAGGAATGTTGAAAGACTGAAAGAACATAAGCTAGAAAATAGAGTACTAACATGTTCTGTTTTTCAGTCTTTCCATCTGTTCAGTGGAAGCACTATGTCTAAAGTAGATCTCTCATACAAAGATAATTCCTGCTAAATCCTTGACAGATGTGAAGCTTCATGAACAGTTCCGGGTGGGTTGTGAATATCTTTCAGATATCACTTGAGTCATTCAATTTTCTTTTAAAATTTTCAACCTTTTCTCTTGGCAGAGTTTGTACTTGTTTAGCAACAATCATGCTGTTAATCATGCTGTTAAAAATGATCATTGCTTTCATGAGCAAATCATTACAATATTTTTAAAATCTCTGCCTTCTATTGCTACACACACACACACACACACACACACACACACACATACCCTTGCATGAAACACATCACAGGTCATTTCTTGATTACACTAATGCTTTTGTACAGAGATCTCTTATCCTTGTTTGAACTTTTTGCCCTTCTCCCCACCCACCCCATCTTCCACAGGGAAGAAGACCAAAGAAATTACTGGTGTGCTTTCCCCCTGGCACCATCACCTCAAGGCTTTCTTCCCAAGCAAAGCTTACCTTAAGGCACTCCCCATGGCCTCTGGCATGCCCTCTGACCAGCAGCTTTGAGGAAGGTCAGGATCCTTTGCGTGTCTCTGTTGCTTGCTGTCAGGCACCAAAATAGTATCTCCCCTTCTTTCCGTCTCCAAGCACACATACTTTTCTCTCTTGCTTGCTTGCCTTGTACAAAGGAAAGAAAACATCCTCATGTCCTGGACTTCTGCCAGTTTAAAAAAAAATAATTGAACTTCCCTTACTTTCAAAGAGACCAGTTCTCTGTGACTTCTAAGCTCAGATGTTCAATTCTGTGGGTGCTACTTAAGCTTTGACTGACCTTTCCTCAGGACCCTCTGATGACATAACAGGCAACTCTATGGGCTGAGGAGCAAGTGTCTTGTTATCTTAGCCACTGAAACTGATGGGGACCATGGCTCCAGGGGTTGGAGGAGAGGTTGCTACTGAGGACAAAGGTGTGTCCATAGTCACCAGCATCTTCAAAATAAAAGACTCAGTGCATTTCTATGGCCAGCCTCTTTGTTCTGTTCTGCCAAGTGAGTTTTTAGTTCTGATAGTAAATTTCAGCTTTCTGATTTAGCTTCGTCTCCTCTAGTTTTTCCATCCTGAAGCCTCAAGCCTACTGACAAACATCACCAAACAGCATGCAACATGATGGCTGCTGTGGGAGCAATTCTTTCGCATCCATAGTTGTCAATTTGGAAAGCAGTGGGGTGTAGTGGGAAAAACAAGGTCTTTGCAGCCAGACTCATCTGGGCTAGTCCAAATTCAGCACTTATTACAATTTGACATTGGGCAGGAAATTGGCCTTTCTGAACCTCAGTTTCTCCACCTTTAAAACTGAGGAATGCCTTACAGGCATTTTTTTTTAATTTTTCTTTTTTTCAAATTAAACATCATCCATGCAAAATTCTTCGTGTTATTCTTGTTATGAAACAAGTCATCAGTACCTTATAGTGTTATTACTATTAAAAATATGTTTTCCATACTCTTTGAAACTTTGCTTGAGCTAGATCACAAAAGGAACTTAGGCCAGCTACAAAACAATAGACAAGAATTAATATTTTTCTTCCAAAACTTCAATTTTTTTTTTTAAAAAGTTTATTTTGAGAGAGGGAGAGAAAGCCCACATGTGCATGCGAGTCGTGGAAGGGGAGGAGCAGAGGAGGAGAGAGAGACAGAATCCCAGGCAGGATCCTTGCTGTCAAGGCAGAGCCAAATTGGGGCTCAATCTCACCAACCATGATACCATGACCTGGGCCAAAATTTAGAGTAGGATCATTAACCATCTGAGCCATCTAAGTGCCCCAAAACTTCAACTTTTTAAATTTAAAACTCGAGAGACTTTAAAATTAATATTGTAAAAGAAAATGAATGTTCACTTCTCTTGGTGCTTGGAAACCTCCTGTGTTTCCATCTACATTATGCTTGCTTTTGAGTATCTCCTGAAATTACACAGTTATTCTGGCAGTTTCCAAGGCTTCTTTCCTACAGCTGCCAGCCTTCAAAATGTAAAATCTCCTTGTGTATTTTTTGGTCCTTTTTGCCAAAGACAACCTAAGCTCTCTACTCATCTACCACACTTGATCACTGAGGTGGACCCCACTGTATCTTCATGAAGACAGTGTCTTCGGGGTGCCTGGGTGGCGCAGTCGGTTGAGTGTCCGACTTCAGCCAGGTCACGATCTCGCGGTCCGTGAGTTCGAGCCCCGCGTCAGGCTCTGGGCTGATGGCTCAGAGCCTGGAGCCTGTTTCCGATTCTGTGTCTCCCTCTCTCTCTGCCCCTCGCCCGTTCATGCTCTGTCTCTCTGTCCCAAAAATAAATAAACATTGAAAAAAAATTTTTTTTAAAAAAAGACAGTGTCTTCACCTTCAGTCTCAATTTCTTGTTACGCAAGGCTCAGAGATGAGTCCTATGACTTCGCTGGTCCTGGACCTATGTGACCTGCCCACCCAAAGTGGTACTCAGAGCCACTTCTATCCCAAGAAGGAGGCTTGGTTCCTGGAATGCAACTAAAATTCCCAGCTCTGTCTTCCTCAAGGATAAGTTCATTACCAGATGATTCTGCAGATTCACATCATTCTATTTCACTTGACATGCCCATAGGGATATAAACCTCAATTGTGGACTAAACTTAAGCTCAGGCTACCATTCATATTTCTACACTTTGCTGTGATATGTACCTTTCCATAAGTTTTTAAGCTAAAAGATTTTTTAAGAGAGAGATAGATACCCCATATGGTTTTAAAGGTGTCCTCTTGCAATATCTTTTTTGTTTGTTTTCCATAGCTTTCTGTCATAAACTAAGATGGAACTTCATGGAAATTTTGAAAGAGAGATAAAGTAAGCAAACAAGTGATTACTTACTCTATGAGGATTAGGACAGGACATTGTCTGCTTTATCCACCCATGTATACTCTGTGCTTATCAAGGTGACCAACACATAGTTGGAACTCAAAAATGTTTGTGGACTGTTGAAAAGCATATGTGCTAGAACAAGTTCTAGTAGAAGGCAGAGATCCAGTAACCTAACTACTATTCTGTATCTCAAGCCAGATTTTCTGGGTACTTTCTTAGACCAGGACATGCTGCAAGTTTTAGCCCTCTTAGCTCTTAGCTGAGACTTAGTTCTATCCATAGCCATACACACAGACACAAACATGCACATGCACATACTCATAGCAGTGGTCCTTTGTCTTATATAGATCACATGCAAGCAAAAAAAATATGCAAATGGAGTTCTGCTCACTAAGGGCATCTTTGTCACATTTCCAGCATCTTCACACTAGCATCACACAGTGTGCAAGTGTAACACAACATCATGGCATCCTGGATGCTAGCTGGAAAGTAGTAGCTATCTTCCTTCAGCATACAGAGAGTCCAGTACACATTATCTTGGATTCTATAAGCCATTTTTTATTTTGTTACCATTTAATTGGTTCAAAGTTTAGAAATAATTCAAACATTTATGGAATTGTACTGAAGAAAGACTCAGACATTCTCCACATATAGGATGTTGGGTTGAGTTTCAGAACATTTTCTCATTGATGTATTATTTTGTATCTGAACAAGTCACTGATGTACAAGTCTATCCTTTTGCATACATAAATCTCAAACTTTTTATGACTCATAAATCTCTTCAAATTGTCCAGTGTTGGACTAAAACCAAGATATTCAACCTTTTGGAACTCATCACTGGGTTGAGCACTACAAAGGGTCCTTCACAATAACTTCATTGATAGCATTAATAAAATGTGGAATCCTCCAGCCTCACATAAATTTTTATGATACATTTTCTTGATATTTTTTAAAAATTTTTAACGTTTATTTTTAGAGAGAGAGAAAGAGAGAGAGACAGAGCATGAGTGGGGAAGGGGCAGAGAGGTGGGGAGACGTAGAATCTGAAGCAGGTTCCAGGCTCTGAGCTGTCAGCACAGAGCCTGATACCGGGCTTGAGCTCATGAACCATGAGATCATGACCTGAGCTGAAGTTGGACGCTTAACTGACTCTAGCCACACAGGTGCCCCACATTTTCTTAGTATTTAATGTGTTACGTTTTCATCACCAGTTTAAGTAATTATTCATAGTTACCTATGATGCATGATCCTGAAAAACCTCGCACCCACTCTTCCCTTCCCTCTCGAGAAATAAAGTTTCAACTGTAGCACAACATCCCTCTGTCCATGATAGCCTTACACACAAAATGATTTGATTGTCTATTTAACAGCAGAAACCGGAAGAGAAAAAAATGTGTTTTATTACAATGAGACATTATGTGATGAATTATATGATTCTTTTTTTAAGTTTATTTCCTTTGAGAGAGACAGAGGGAGTGTGAGCAGTGGAAGGGCAGAGAGAGAGAGAGAGAGAGGAAGAATCTTAAGGAGCCTCTGTACTGTTATCACAGAGCCCCACAGTGGCTCAAACTGATGAACTATGAGATCATGACCTGAGCCAAAATCAAGAATTGGATGCTTAATCTACTAAGCCATCCATGTGCCCCAGATATTATTCTTAAATATCCTACTCCAGTAAAAACTTTGCCATCAACCCTGGTTCAGGAGCCTGGGATTTCCTCTGCTCCTTATAAGGAAAGAAGCAAAAATAAAGCTAGAATTTACATAGGGGAAAATGAGATAGTATGGAAGAGAAAAACATAGATCATGAAGATAATAAATGGAGAATAATAACATAGGGAATGTGTGGATCCATCAGAAGGCTGTATATGAGACTTATGATGTAATTCTAAGGTGTTACAAAACCTTGAGGCAGCCTCCCTCAGTCTGACAATGGGGGTCATGGTGGGGGTATGGGGGTGATGAATAGGAAGATAAAATTTCCCATAAATAACAACAATGAAACACTTCTCAGAAACCACATCAAAGTGCATAAATATTGCTCTTCAAATTCCACTCATGCCAGGAATAGATGCCTATAGAAGGAATTCTCAACCTTGGCACTTTTGATATTTTGGGCCAGATAAGTCTTTGTTGTGGAGGACTGTCCTGTGCATTGTATGATATTTAGTAGTACCCATTAGATACAGTACCCCCTTCCTCTTAGTCGTTACAATCAAAAATACCTCCAGACATTGCCAAATGTTGCCAACATTGTTCCCACCAGTTAACAACCATTGGATAAAGAGGGGGAGAAGGGAATATATATGGTAAGGAAATTCATATTATTCTCCTTGGACTCACCACTGCATAAGGATGTCAGGCAGTAGAGGTAAGCAAATATGTAGAGAGGTTATCTTAATAAAACTTAATTTTAACTTGGCTTTCAACAACCCTCTTTCCCCATCTTCCTACCTTCCTCTACCTATGCACATTCTTTCCTTTTTCACTGGGCCTGTTCCAATAGCTGTGTGAGTCTTCCAAATCAAAATCATTGGCCTTTAACAATCACCTCTTTGATTCTACTGTAAAAGGTGGGGGAAGCCATTCTGTACTGTTGTGAAACGCTTCTTTGGTTTTCTGTGATCTCCCTGGGTGTGTAGATTGCAAAACCCAGGTATAGACAAGGAGCTTAGACAATAGGAAGACTCATTAATAAATCCTTTGAACTGTGCAAACAATGCAATGGCAGACACCTCTTCTTTTTCTTTCTCCCTCCCTCTTTCTTCCCATCCTTCATTCCAGATGCCAATGGTGGGAACTGGCAAAGTAATGGAAGTAAAGTAAAGAATGAGATCAGGAAAGAAAGGAGTCTTCAGAAGTGACATGGAGAAGACTGCCAATGCTTCCTTTCCCCACTGGGAAAGAACTCAGAAGGCAGCAGTCTGTACCCTAACCTGAGGCCTGGATCCTAAGGATAAGGGAGGCACTTTTGTGAACAGGTCTCATGTGATCATGGGTAGCTGTTATGGCTTGGTTTAGGGACTGCGAGTCATGCAAGCTTGACTGATCAGCCTTGGCTGCAATAAATTATGGCCTAAAATGTGTTAGAGGAGCACAACTCATCTGTATTGCAACCTTCTTTTTAACACTTGGTTTAAAAAGTCAGTTTGAAGTATTCAACACCTAACTTTCCTCTCTATCCTTGGTAAGCTATCCCTACTCTTGGCCAGCTGTACTGGCTTACCAGAAGATGATATGCTTATTCACCTCTGGGATTCCTGACTTCATGTCTTCACTCTGGGAAGGAGAAAAGTCTACAGGTACATTTTGATATTATAGGGGAGGAAAACTTTACCTTTCTTCTTTTCTAGGTCCTTTGGCTGATCTAATAATTAATTAGAAATAAGACATAAAGCTGATCTAATTAATAAATAGACAAAGAAAACAATTTTAATTCATCCGTACAAGAGCTCATAGAAATATGAGATCCAGAAGTGAAAAAAAGCAGATAGATTTTATATATTTTAGACAAAGAAAAAATAAATTTGCAAACAATTGAGGAGACAAAGGGGCTAAGTCTTAGGATAGAAAATTAGGAAAGAAGTAACAAGGTTTTTCATACAATTTTCTTAGCCTTGACTTTCTTATCTCTAATGGTAAGGATGCCTTCTACCTCCAGATGCAATGGAGGTACCCTTCACTTGAGGAATTTATTTTCTGCTTTCAGGAGGAAGGATGAGGGTCAGACTGTCCTTCTTGCATTGGCTGTTTCTTAATAACTTTAATCAAATATAATCAATTTGTTGGGACTTCTGGGTGGCTTAGTTGGTTAAGCATCCAAATTCAGCTCAGGTCATGATCTCATGGTTCATGAGTTCAAGTCCCTCATCGGGCTCTGTGCTGACAGCTCAGAGCCTGGAGCCTACTTCGGATTCTGTGTCTCCCTCTCTCTCTGCCTCTCCTCCACTCACATTCTGTCTCTGTCTCTCAAAAATACATAAATGTTAAAAAAAATTAAAAAATAGTCAATTTGCCAAAGTGGCATATTTTGGGACAGCCTTCCGGTGCCCCATAAATTTCCTCCTCTGAAACTTTACATGTTAAGAGCTGAGCTGATTGCTGTGGAGAGCACATTTGGGTTAATAGTGAGTAGTAGATTGTTCCATATCTCATCAAACAAGTTTTTTAGTCCTGAGAACAGTTAAGGCAGTACTGCAGGTGGGCTTCCAAAGTTAGGCTATTGTATAAGCAATCAGGTATTTAATAAGAAGCATTTCTTTGGACACAAAAGAAAAACAATAGTTAATGGTTAGAGCAAATTTCAAACCAGTATCTGAGTTCTGAGTGTACCCAATCAAGAAGATTTTAGATGGCAAGCTCGAAGCATTTTCAGACAGAGTGACAGAGGTGATGACCATCTGACAGATTTTTCCTGGTGTACTGTCTGAATGTCTCTGATGATCTGTCTGAGTATTTCACATAGCAACAGGCAGGAAGATTATCTATACAGGAAATGTTGTGATGATTTACCTAAAGTTTATATAGAGTTGTCTAACTAGTTTCTAATAATTACAAGTCAGAAAAGTGGGAGAGGAATTATAAATGTTAGTTTGGAGAGTTGTAGCCAAATATTGAGGGAAACTAGAAAAATTCAGGAAATGACCAGTTTATAGGTGGAAAACAAAACCTCAAAGACAATTAAGAGAATGAGAATCCAATCTCCACGAGTGTTTATTATGGTTGCTACTAACACATACTTTTTCTTATAATCATTCTCATTTTTAAATTAAAAAAAAACTTTTTTAATGTTTATTTTTGAAAGAGAGAGGGTGTGAATGAGGGAGGGGAAGAGAGAGAAGGAGACACAGAATCTGAAGCAGGCTTCAGGCTCTTGAGAAGGCCAGCACAAGAGGAGGGGCCAACATAGTGGAGAAGTAGAGGGAACCCATGCTTCCTGTGTCTCTCAAACAAAGAAGTGTAGAAGCCAAAGGACTTTGAACACCAGATTCTGGGAGGAAAAGAGACTGAATCTACTAGGAAGAAAATGAGAAAGCTGCAAAGAAGATAGGTGAGTGACTGCGAACTGGGGGAGATTAAAAAAAAGGCTGCATAGGCACAGAGGGGAGAGATCCCCTTCTGCAGAGAGACAAAGGGAAGAGAAAGAGCAGCTAGGAAGTGTAGGACCATATCTGAACAAGAGAAAGACCTTGAACTGAGACTGAGAGGGATATAATCTCTAACTTCAGGGCTTTCTTCTGACTGGGGCTGGCTCCCCGTTCACACACCTTGGGAGGAGGGGAGCCAGGGGTCTGGGTGCTGTGATAGGTTAGGGACTCAGTCCTCACTTGGAAAAAGTGGTTACTTCCTTGAAGGGCTGTGCAATAGTACAGAAGCTGCTTGCATCCACTACCCCTGGGCACATTGGCTGGGCCGAAGGTGCAGTCTTCAGGAGGAAACAGTGGCCATCTCCCTGGAGTGCTGTGGGAAAAGACAAAGGCTGCCTGATTTCTGCCACCCCAGGGGCTCCAGGCAGTGAGGGCGGTGGCTCTTGGTCCACAGTAGGAGAAGGCTGTCCTCCTTGAAGTGCAGCGGCACAGACAAAGCCAGCCAGGATCACATATCTCTGCACTGAGAGGTGCTTCCTCAGTGCCAGAGCTCACAGAGTGGTACTTTGAATCCTAGCCAAGCACAGGGTCAGGGGAGTTGGCAGAAAGAGAAGGACTGCCCCGTCTGCACCTGTGGCACAGTGAGGATGACTCAAACTGAGTCCACCGGGTCTGGCTCCATGGAGAAGAGACTGGGGAATCACTATTCCCGCCACCCCAACCACCACCAAGGAGGGGCTCAGGGATCACTCCCAGGGCCCATAGTGGAGGTGGGTCCAGATACAACAAACACGCTCCTTTGCACTGGGTAACTGCATATCCACCATAGCAGCACAGACCCTGCGGACAGCTACTCCTGTCAAGTGATGCATATCCACCATAGCAGCACAGACCCTGCGGACAGCTACTCCTGTCAAGTGATGCATCATTGCCTGGATTAACTCTAGGTCAATTCTCATCTCCCCCCATTTCTCCTCATCTCTTCCTTCCCCTAGGCTGGTTACTCTGGTTATTGAGACATATTTAATCCAATGTCTTGATACAGGTTCTACACCTTCTGCTTTACACTCCTTTCTCTCTCTCTGGAATAATCAAGCCATATAGTTTCTCCATCTAGGTAACTTTATCTTCGTTTCATTTTCCCTGCCTCCTTCTTTATTTTCCTTTCTTTCTCTCTGGATTAAGCCTTTTAGTTTCTCTGACTAATCAATGTTTATTTTTTCTACCCACCCACTCCTCCCCCCGTCATTTCTCTCTTTGCATGTGCTTTTCCATCAGCACCGCCTCCACCCTCTTCTTTACTTATAGTCAGTGTTTTGGGCTTTTTTGCTTTTAGTCTTTAGTTTTTTGTTGTTGTTTATTTGTTCGTGTGTGCTATTTGTGTGTTTGTGGGTTTTTATCTCCTGTTTGTCTATCTGTTTTCATTTACAGGGCTACTCCAAGGAACAAATCAAAGCACACCTGGTGGAAGGTCCAAAATATCACTAGAAGTAGGGTAATAATATAGTGAAAGTCACAAGAAAAAAAAGCAAGTAACAATCTTCAAAAAAACATCTCCTGAAGGGCCAGGCCCTGGACAGTGTATGACCTCCCTTTAATATAGCAGTGGTCCCAGGTACAGAGCACACAACAAGCTTTGAAAACACATAAGGGACAGGAAACTAGCCAAAATGATGAAACAGAAGAATTCTTCTCAAAAGAAATTCCAGGAAGTAGCAATAGCTAATGAATTGATCGAAACCAATTTTAAGCAATATAATGGGACAAGAATTTAGAATAATAGTAATAAAATTAATTTCTTGGCTTGAAGAAAGCACAGAGGACAGCAGAGAATCTACTGCTACAGAGATCAAGGAACTGAAAAAACAGTAATGATGAATTGAAAAATGCTATAAATGAGGTGCAAAATAAAATGGAGGCAGACACAGCATGGATTGAAGAGGCAGAGGAGAGAATAGGTGAATTAGAAGATGAAACTATGGAAAAAGAGAAATTAAAAAAATCCAGGAGTACCAGGGGAAAATTAGAGAACTAAGTGATGCAATCAAACAGAACAATATCCGTACCATAGGAATTCCAGAAGAAGAAGAGAGAGAGAAAGGGGCTGAAGGTGTACTTGTACAAATCATAGCTGAGAACTTTCCCAATTTGGGGAAGGAATCAGGTATTGAAATCCAAGAGACACAGAGAACTCCCTTCAGACATAACTTGAATCGATCTTCTGCATGACACATCATAGTGAAACTGTCAAAATACAAGCATAAAGAGAGAATTCTGAAAGCAGCTAGGGATAAACAGGCCTTAACATATAAAGGTAGACACATAAGGGTAGTAGCAGACCTATCTACTCAAACTTGGCAGGCCAGAAAGGAAAGGCAGGAAATCTTCAATATGATGAACAGAAAAACCTATGCAGCCAAGAATCCTTTACCCACAAAGTCTGTCATTCAGAACAGAAAGAGTAAAAGGTTTTCCCAAACAAAAACATAAGGAATCCATCACCACTAAACCAGCCCTACAAGAGATCCTAAGGGGGATTCTGTGAGTGAAATGTTCCAACGACCACAAAATACCAGAGACACCACTACAAGCATGAAACCTACAGATATCACAATGGCTCTAAACCCATATTTTTCAATAACAACACTGAATGTAAATGCTACAATCAAAAAACATAGTATATCAGAATGGATAAAAAAAAAAAAAAAAGACCCAGGAGAGGAGCCAAGATGGTGGAACAGCATGGAAGTTTTTTGTGTGTCTCGCATCCATGAAATACAGGCAGACCAACACTAAACCATCCTGCACACCTGGAAAACTGAGTGGAGGATTAACACAATGATCTGCACAACCTGAACCACACAATTCAGCAGGAATTCACCCCAAAAGAAAGAGCACGAAGAAACGACAGCAGGGGCGTTACAAAAACAGATGCAAGCAAGATTTCTGAACCAGAATTTAGAATCATGAAAATAAGAATACTAGCTGGAGTCAAAAATAGGTTAGAATCCCTTTCTGTGGAGATAAAAGAAGTAAAAACTAGTCAGAGTGAAATAAAAAATCCTATAACTGAGTTGCAATCATGGATGGATGCTGTGGCAGCAAGAATGGATGAGGCAGAAGAGAGAATCAGTGATAACCAGGACAAACTTCTAGAGAATAATGAAGCAGAAAAAAAGAGGGAGATTAAGGCAAAAGAGCACTATTTAAGAATTAGAGAAATCAGTGACTCATTAAAAATAAATAACATAAGATTCACAAAGGTCCTAGAAGAGGAAGAGAGAGAAATAGAGGTAGAAGTGTTAAGTGAGCAAATCACAGTGGAAAAATTTCCTAGCCTGGGGAGAGACACAGACATCAAAACCCAGGAAGCACAGAGGACACCCATTAGATTCAATGAAAACCGACCATCAATAAGGCATATCATAGTCAAATTCACAAAATACTCAGACAAGGATAGAATCATCAAAGCAGCAAGGGAAAAAAGTCCTTAACTTACAAGGGAAGACATATCAGGTTTACAGTAGACCTATCCACAGAAACTTGGCAGGCAAGAAAGGAGTGGCAGGATATATTCAATGTGCTCAATCAGAAAAATACACAGCCAAGAATTTTTTATCCAGTAAGCCTATCATTCAAAACAGAAAGAGATAAAAAGTTTCCCAGACAAATAAAAATTAAAGGAATTTGTGACCACTAAACCAGCCATGCAAGAAATTTTAAGGGTGACTCTCTGAAGGGAGAAAAGATGAAAAAATTAATGAATAAATGCAAAAATATATAAATAAATACATACACAAATAAATAAATATCAAAAGCAACCAAGTTTAGAAAGGACCAGAGAACATCACCAGAAACTCCAACTCTACAAGCAACATAATGGCAGTAAATTCCTGTCTTTCAGTACTCACTCTAAACATCAATGGACTCAATACTCCAATCAAAAGGCATAGGGTAACAGAATGGATAAGAAAATAAGATCCATCTATATGCTGTTTACAAGAGACCCACTTTAGACTTAAACACATCTTCAGATTGAAAATAAGGGGAGGGAGAACCATCTATCATGCTAATGGTCAACAAAAGAAAGCCAGAGTAGCCATACTTATATCAGACAATCTACACTTTAAAATAAAGACTGTATAAAGAGATGCAGAAGGGCATTATATCATAACTAAGGGGTCTATCCACCAAGAAGACTTAACAATTGTAAACATTTATGCGTCAAATGTGAGAGCACCAAAATATATAAATCAGTTAATCGCAAACATAAAGAAACTCATCAAAGGTAATACCATAATATTAGGAGACTTCAACACCACACTCACAGCAATGGACAGATCATCTCATCAAAAAATCAACAAGGAAACAATGGCTTTGAATGACATACTGGACCAGATGGACTTAACAGATATATTCAGCACATTTCATCCTAAAGCAGCAGAATATACATTTTTCTCCAGTGCACATGGAGCATTCTCCAGAATAGACCATATGCTGGAACAAATATCAGCCCTAAGTAAGTACAAAAATATCGAGATCATACTGTGCATATTTTCAGACAACAACACTATGATACTCGAAATCAACCACAAGAAAAAAATTTGGAAAGGTAACAAATACTTGAAGACTGAAGAACACTCTACTAAAGAATGAATGGGCTAACCAAGAGGTTAAAGAGTAAATTAAAAAGTATAAGGAAGTCAATGAAAATGATAGCAAAACCTCTGGGACACAGCAAAGGCAGTCATATGAGGAAAGTATATAGCAATCCAGGCCTTCCTAAAGAAGGAAGAATGATCTCAGATACACAACCTAACCCTATGCCTTACGGAGCGGGAAACAAACAGCGAATAAAACTGCAAACCAGCAGAAGACAGGAAATAATAAAGATTACAACAGAAATTAATGCTATTGAACCCCCCCCCAAAAAAAACAGTAGAAGAAATCAATAAAACCAGAAGCTGGTTCTTTGAAAGAATTAACAAAATTGATAAGACACTAGACAGTTTGATCAAAAAGAAAAAGAAAAGACCCAAATAAATAAAATCAAGAATGAAAGAGGAGAGATCACAGCCAACACAACAGAAATAAAAACAATAATAAGATAATATTATGAGCAATTATATGCCAATAAAATGGACAATCTGGAAGAAATGGACAAATTCCTAGAAACATATACACTACCAAAACTGAAACAGGAAGAAATAGAAATTTTGATCAGACACATAACCTTAAGGAAATTGAATTAGTAATCAAAATCTGCCAAAGAACAAGAGTCCAGGGCCAGATGGCTATCCAGGGAATTCTACCAAACATTTAAGGAAGTGTTAACACCTATTATCTTGGAGGTCTTCCAAAAAATAGGAATGGAAGGAAAACTTCCAAACTCTTTTTATGATGCCAGTATTACCTTGATTCCAAAACCAGACAGAGACCCCACTAAAAAGGAGAACTATAGACCAAATTCCCTGATGGACATGGATGCAAAAATCCTCAACAAGATATTAGCCAACTGGATCCAACAATACTTTATAAAAATTATTCACCACAACCAAGTGGGATTTGTACCTGAAATGCAGGGCTGGTTCAATATCCACAAAACAATTAATGTGATTCAACACATCAATAAAAGAAAGGACAAGAACCATATGATCGTCTTAATAGATGCAGAGAAAACATTTGACAAAATACAGCATCCTTTTTTGGTAGAGACCTTCAAGAAAGTAGGGATAGAACGAGCATACCTCGAGATAATAAAAGCCATATATGAATGACCCAACGCTAATGTCATCCTCAATGGGGAAAACATGAGAGCTTTCCCCCTAAGGTCAGGAGCAAGACAGGGATGTCCACTCTCACCACTGTTATTCAACATAGTATTGGAAGTCTTTCATCCTCTGTAATCAGAAAAAAACAAAGAAATAAAAGGCATCCAAATCAGCCAGAAGGAAGCCAAACTTCCTCTCTTCTCAGATGACATGATACTCTATATGGAAAACCCAAAGGATTCCACCAAAAAACTGCTAGAATTTGTTCATGAATTCAGCAAAGTTGCAGGATACAAAATCAACACACAGGAATCGGTTGCACGCCTATACAGCAATAATAAAGTGACAGAAAGAGAAATCAAGGAATCGATCCCATTTACAGTTGCACCAAAACCCACAAAATACTTAGGAATAAATCTAACCAAACAGGTGAAAAATCTATAATCTGAAAAGTATAGAAAGCTTATGAAACAAATTGAAGAAGACACAAAAAAACTGGGAAAAGAGTCCATGCTCCTGGAGAGGAAGAACAAATATTGTTAAAATGTAAATACTACCCAAAGCATTCTACATATTCAATGCAATCTTTATCAAAATAACAACAGCATTCTTCACAGAGCTAGAACAAATAATCCTAAAATTTGTATGGAAACATAAAAGACCCCGAAATGCCAAAGCATTCTTGAGAAAGAAAACCAAAGCAGGAGGCATCACAATCCCACACTTCAAGCTATACTACAAGCTGTAATCATCAAGACAGTATGGTACTTGCATAAGAACAGACACTCATATCAATGGAACAGAATAGATAACCCACAAATGGACCCACAAACTTATGGCCAACTATTCTTTGTCAAAGCAGGAAAGGATATCCAGTGGATTTAAGACAGTCTCTTCAGCAAGTGGTACTGAGGAAACTGGACACCAACATGCAGAAGAATGAACGTAGACCACTTTCTCACACCATACACAAAAATAAACTCAAAATGGATGAAAGACCTAAATGTAAAACAGAAGCCATCAAACATCTAAAGGAGAAAGCAGGCAAAAACCTCTTTGACCTTGGCCACAGCAACTTCTTGCTCAACACGTCTCTGGAGGCAAGGGAAACAAAAGCAAAAATGAACTACTGGGACTTCATCAAAATAAACAGATTCTGCACAGTGAAGAAAACAATCAGCAAAACTAAAAGGCAACCGACAGAATGAAAGAAGATATTTGCAAATGACATATCAGATAAAGGGTTAGTACCCAAAATCTATAAAGAACTTATCCAACTCAACACCCAAAAAAACAAATAATCCAGTGAAGACATGGGCAAAAGACATGAATAGACACTTCTCCAAAGAAGACATCCAGATGGCTAACTGACATATGAAAAAAAGCTGAACATCACTCATCATCAGGGAAATACAGTGAAAAGCACAATGGGATACCACCTTACACCTGTCAGAATGGCTACCATTAACAACTCAGGCAACAACAGATGTTGGCGAGGATGCAGAGAAAGAGGATCTCTTTTGCATTGTTGGTGGCAATGCAAGATGGTGCTGCCACTCTGGAAAACAGTATGGAGGTTCCTCCAAACACTAAAACTAGAACTACCCTATGACCCAGCAATTGCACTGCTAGGCTTTTATCCATGGGATACAGGTGTGCTGTTTTGAATGGACACATGCACCCCCATGTTTATAGCAGCTCTATCAACAATAGCCAAAGTATGGAAAGAGCCCAAATGTCCATCGATGGATGAATGGTATATAAAGATAACATGGATAAAGGAGATGTGGTATACACACACACACACACACACACACACACACACAATGGAGTATTACTCAGCAATCAAAAAGAATGAAACCTTGCCATTTGCAACTATGTGGATGGAACTGGGGTTATTATGTTAAGTAAAATTAGTCAGAGAAAGATAAAAATCATATGAATTCACTCATATGAGGTCTTTAGGAGAGAAAACAGATGAACATAAGGGAAGGGAAACAAAAATAACACAAAAACACGGAGGGGGACAAAACAGAAGAGACTCATAAATATGAAGTACAAAGTTAGGGTTACAGGAGGGGTTGTGGGAGGGAAAATGGGCTAAATGGGTAAGAAGCACTAGGGAATCTACTCCTGAAATCATTGTTACACTATATACTAACTAATTTGGATGTAAATTAAAAAGAAATAAATAAATTTAAAAACAAAAACAAAACAAAACAAAAAACAACACCCATCTATTTAATGTCTAAAACAGACACATTTTAGACCTGAGGACACCTTCAGATTGAAAGTGAGGTTAGGGAGAATTGTCATGCTACTGGAAGTCAAAAGAAAGCTGGAGTAGCCATACTTATATCAGACAAAGTAGACTTTAAATTAAAGGCTGTAACAAGCGATAAGAAGGGCATTATATCATAATTACAGGGTCTATCCATCAAGAGGAGCTAACAGTTATAAATGTCTATGCACTGAATAGGGGAGCCCCCGGTATATAAAACAATTAATCACAAACATAAACAACCTTATTGATAAGAATGTGGTAACTGCAGGGGAATTTAATACTCCACTTACATCAATAGATAGAACATCTAGACACAGGATCAATAAAGAAACAAGGGCACTGAATAATACATTGGATCAGATGGACTTGACAGATATAGTTAGAACTCTGCATCCCAAAGCAACAGAATATACTTTCTTCTTGAGTGCACATGGAACATTCTCCAAGATAGATCACATACTAGGTCAGAAAACAGCCCTTAATATGTATAAACAAATTGAGATCATATCATGCACACGTTCAGATCACAATGTTATGAAACTTGAAATCAACCACAAGAAAAGTCCGGAAAACCTCCAAAGGATGGAGGTTAAAGAACACCCCACTAAAGGATGAATAGGTTAACCAGGCAATTAGAGAAGAAATTAAAAATATATGGAAACAAATGAAAATGAAAATACAATAATCCAAACGCTTTGGGATGCAACGAAGGCAGTCCTGAAAGAAAACACACTGCAATCCAGGCCTATCTCAAGGAACAAGAAAAATCCCAAATACAAAATTTAACAGCACACCTAAGGGAAATAGAAACAAAACAGCAAAGACACCCCAAACCCAGCAGAAGAAGAGAAATAACAAAGACCTGAGCAGAAATAAGCAATATAGAATCTAAAAAAACAGTACAGCAGATCAGTGAAACCAAGAGTTGGTTTTTTGAAAAAAAAAAAGATAAATCTCTAGTCAGGCTTCTCAAAAAGAAAAGGGAGATGACCCAAATAGATAAAATCACGAATAAAAATGGAATTATTACAACCAATGCCTCAGAAATACATGCAATTATCAGGGAATACTATGAAAAATTATATGCCAACAAACTGGACAACCTGGAAGAAATGGGCAAATTCCTAAGCACCCACACACTTCCAAAACTCAAACAGGAAAACTTGAACAGACCCATAACCAGCGAAGAAATTGAATCGGTTATCAAAAATCTCCCCAAAAATAAGAGTCCAGGACCAGATTGTTCCCTGGGGAATTCTACCAGACATTTAAAGCAGAGATAATACCTATCCTTCTCAAGCTGTTCCAAAAAGTGGAAGGGGAAGGAAAACTTCCAGACTCATTCTATGAAGCCAGCATTAATTTGATTCCTAAACCAGACAGACCCAGCAAAAAAAGAGAACTACAGGCCAATATCCCTGATGAATATGGATGCAAAAATTCTCAAGAAGATACTAGCAAATTGAATTCAACAGCATATAAAAAGAATTATTCACCATGATCAAGTGGGATTCATATTTGGGCTACCAGGTTGGTTCAACATTCGGAAATAAAACAATGTGATACGTCACATTAAGAAAAGAAAAGAAAAGAACCATATGATCCTGTCAACCAATGCAGAAAAAACATTTGACAAAATTCAGCATCCTTTCTTAATAAAAGCCCTCAAGAAAGTTGGGATAGAAGGAACACACTTAAACATCATTAAACCCATTTATGAAAAGCCCACAGCTAATATCTTCCTCAATGGGGGAAAACCAGCTTTCCCCCTGAGATCAGGAACATGACAGGGATGTCCACTCTCACCGTTGTTGTTTAATATAGTGTTGGAAGTGCTAACATCAGCAATCAGACAACAAAAGAAAATCAAAGGCATCAAAATGGGCAAAGATGAAGTCAAGCTTTCACTTTTTGCAGATGATATGTTATTATACATGGAATACCCTATAGACTCCACCAAAAGTCTGCTAGAACTGTTACATGAATTCAAAAAAGTTGCAGGATACAAAATCAATGTACAGAAATCAGTTGCATTCTTATACACTAATAATGAAGCAACAGAAAGATAAAGAAACTGATCCCACTCACAATTGCACCAAGAATCATAAAATACCTAACCAAAGATGTAAAAGATCTGTATGCTGAAAACTATAGAAAGCTTATGAAGGAAATTGAAGAAGATATAAAGAAATGGAAAAACATTCCGTGCTCATGGATTGGAAGAATAAATATTGTTAAAATGTCAATACTACCCAAAGCTATCTACACACCCAATGCAATCCGAATCAAAATTGCATCAGCATTCTTCTCTAGGCTAAAATAAGCAATCCTAAAATTTGTACAGAACCACAAAAGGCCCTGAATAGCCAAAGTAATTTTGAAGAAGACCAAAGCGGGAGGCATCTCCATCCCAGAATTTAGCCTCTAATACAAAGCTGTAATCATCAGGACAGTATGGTATTGGCACAAAAACATACACATGGACCAATGGAATAGAATAGAAAACCCAGAGTTAGACCCACAAAGTATGGCTAACTAATCTTTGACAAAGCAGGAAAGAATATCCAATGGAAAAAAGACAATCTCTTTGACCAATGGTGCTGGGAGAACTGGACAGCAACATGCAGAAGAATAAAACTAGACCACTTTCTTACACCATTCACAAAACTAAACTCAAAATGGATAGAGGACCTGACTGTGAGACAGGAAACCATAAAAACCCTAGAGAGGAAAGCAAGACAAAACCTCTCTGATGTCAGCCGCAGCAATTTCTTACTTGAGACATCTCCAAAAGCAAGGGAATGAAAAGGAAAAATGAACTATTGGGACCTCATGAAGACAAAAAGCTTCTGCACTATAAAGAAAACAATCAACAAAACTAAAAGGCAACCGACGGAATGGGAAAAGATATTTGCAAATGACATATCGGACAAAGGGCTAGTATCCAAAATCTATAAAGAACTCCCCAAACTCCACACCCAAAAAACAAATAATCCAGTGAAGAAATGGCAGAAAACATGAATAAGACACTTCTCTAAAGAAGACATCCAGATGGCCAACAGGCACATGAAAAGATGCTCAACGTCACTCCTCATCAGGGAAATACAAATTGAAACTATACTGAGATACCACCTCACGCCAGGCAGAGTGGCTCCAATGAACACATCAGGAGACTAAAGATGCTGGCAAGGATGTGGAGAAATGGGAACCCTCTTGCACTGTTGGTGGGAATGCAAACTGGTGCAGCTGCTCTGGAAAACAGTGTGGAGGTTCCTTAAAAAATTAAAAATAGACTTACCCTATGGCCTAGCAATAGCACTGCTAGGAATTTACCCAAGGGATACAGGAGTGCTGATGCATAGGGGCACTTGTACCCCAATGTTAATGCAGCACTGTCAACAATAGCCAAATTATGGAAAGAGCCTAAATGTCCATCAACAGATGAATGGATAAAGAAATTGTGGTTTATATACACAATGGAATACTACTTGGCAATGAGAAAGAATGAAATCTGGCCTTTTGTAGCAACGTGGATGGAACTGGAGAGTGTGATGCTAAGTGAAATAAGTCATACAGAGAAAGACAGATACCATATGTTTTCACTCTTATGTGCATCCTGAGAAACTTAACAGAAGAACATGGGGGAGGGGAAGGGGGGAAAAAGTTACAGAGAGGGAAGGAGGCATACCATAAGAGACTCTTAAAAACAGAATAAACTGAGGGTTGATGGGGGGTGAGTGGGTGATGGGCACTGAGGAGGGCACCTGTTGGGATGAGCACTGGCTGTTGTATGGAAACCAACTTGACAATAAATTTCATATAAATAAATAAATAAATAAATACATAAATACATAAATAAATAAATATTAAAAAAAGAAAAAAAAGACTCTTAAATATGGAGATCAAACTGAGGGTTGATGGGGGGTGGGGGAGATGGGAAAGTGGGTGTTGGGCATTGAGGACGGCACCTGTTGGGGTGAACACTGGATGTTGTATGGAAACAAATTTGGCAATAAATTACATTTTTTAAAAAAGAGAGATAGAGAATGCCAGCATAGAACAGGAAGTGGGGCTCCAAGTCAGGAGCTGTGAAATCATGACCTGAGCCTAAGTGGCTTAAGTGACTGGGTGACCCAGGTTCCTCTTAATCACTCCCATTTTTATTAAAGGTAACCACAGTGAACTAATTTGTTTGTAAATTAGATCCCATTTCAATAAACTTGGCCTAATTTTTTATGTAAGTGCAGCAAGAATAGTGATTGACCATGTAGGTTCTTTTAAGTCTGCTTTGTTGGAACTTTTCATAAGAAATCTCAGATTGAACAGTTAAAAGCCTCTTCAGGATAAGAACTTACCATGAAATTGTGCCAGTAATACCTGAAAATTCGGGTGAATTCGTCTCCTCCTGAGGTCCCCATATTATGCTGAGATTTCTGGGCCTGCCAGGAAATTATTTTCCTTTCTCACCTGATAAGGCTGCTGGGAACCCTGGAAACAAGGTACCAGACTGATATTTCCAGGAGGCTTTATTGGCTCCATAAAGCTCCGCCTTAGCTATCTGGTAATATCTATGAGTCTCTCTCAAAATTGACATTCCAATCATATAAACAATGTTTCCAAGTGTGCCCTGTTATAAAAACAGATTCTTATTGAACTTATGTAAATAACTGTATTGCCATGAAAATAAGAGTATCCACTGGGAGTTTCTGAATTGTGAAGGGATAAGGTAGGGAGAAAGAGATAAATGTTTCATCTTTATTCACAAAGGTATATTTTGCCAAATTGCTGTAAGTCATGGACAACCTAAGAGGAAAGATAAAAAGGTTTCCTTAAATCTGGAAAGAGAAAACAATTTTTACAAATCAGCAATGTTTCAAACAAAAAGTCATAAAAAATAATTATACTCTTCAGTTCATTTAGTCCCATGTAATTAATATTTGTTCTGTTAAAATCCAGTTTTTTTTTTTAATTAGCTCTGGAAATATTTACCCAGTTCTGTTATTTTTTTTATCTTAAAGTTATCAGAAATCTGTATTCTAGAGTATTTTCTGTGAGTCTCCTTTGCAGATGAAGCACTTTTACAAACACTTTCACAAAAGAATCGGAGTGAAACCATAACCATTTATAAATGACAAAACTTAAAAATGGTTGTGATTAAAGATTTGATGAGAGCTCATTATAATGCAATTGACAAAGAATTTTTTTATTTCTGTGACACATACCTTTTTAAAGTAATAACTGGAATTACCACCAATAACATTAAACCAGGACAGAAATTAGATTTCTAAGAAGTTCATGTAATTTGTAGAACACAAATACTCATACAACATGAAGAAGAGATAATATTACTTTTTATTAGACAAGTTTCCCATGCAATTTAATGTACCAAATAAGCCTAATTAGTGTAACATCTCTTTTTATTTACTTATTTTTGTATGTATGTATGTATGTATGTATGTATGTATGTATGTATTTATTTATTTAAAAAATTTTCATATGTATTTTTTTTAGAGAGAGACAGAGTGTGAGTGGGGGAGGGCAAAGAGAGAGAATCCGAAGCAGGCTCCAGGCTCTGAGCTGTCAGCAGATAGCTCAACACAGGGCTCAAACTCACTATGAGATCATGACCTGAGCTGGAGTTGGACACTTAACTGACTGAGCCACCCAGGAGTCCCATCTCATATATATATGTATGTGTATATATATATGTATATGTACATCCATATGGAGAAAAAAACATTTTTTATGTGGATGATTTTCCAGGAAACTTTTCAAAAATCCAGTTACTTGTAGGTCAAAAGACTCCATTTTGAATTTGATTTTGGAAAGTTTATCAAAAAGGTTTTAAAACACTTCATCAAACAGGATCATAGGCCATTGTGAAATAGTACTCCATTACCAATTTAACCTAAGTGACAATTAAAGACTTCACAGGCAAATACAGAAAATTTATAAAACCTTGGTTTGCAAGCATAATTCATTCCAGAAACATGGCTGTAATCCAAAGCACTTGTATATCAAAGTGAATTTCAAGAACCGTTGGCTCACTTGTGATCATGTGACATTCAGCATCACATTCTACTTGTATTGCAAGACATCGCTTGTTTATCAAGTTAAAATTTATTGGAAATGTTTATTTTTCTTGCAGAACACTTGCAGAGCAAGTTATTCCCAATCCAATGTGTGTGTGTGTGTGTGTGTGTGTGTGTACAAATGTATATACAAATATATATTTTGTCTCTTTATCTCAGAAATCTTTATGTCCATATATCTTTATTTCAAATATCTTTATCTTTATTATATATATATGTGTGTGTGTGTATATATATATATATATATATATATATATATATATATATATATAGATGGCTCCTTTAGTAGAGAAGACTTGGTTTTAAGTAATCCAGGACCTAATGAAAGCAGTGTGAAGCACAGTTCATAAGACACAAAATCTTTGTTTTCTAAGTAGATTACTTAAAAGGTAAAGAAAAACCTTTGCTTAAATTTCTTATTAAGAACAGACCAATAATCTAAAAATACCTTTCTCCGTTTAACTGAGAGAGAAAAAGAGATTTTAATTCTGTACCAGATTATTTTTGATATTAAAAAATTCATTTAACTTAATTACATTCATTGTATTTTAGCCAGCTTGACTACACATTAAACTTTCTTTGCAAAGATGTTTTTTCCCACAAACCTTCTATAACTCTTTTTTACATTCAGATTTTGTCCTAGGTTTTCCTCTTCCCCATTTTGAAATAATTAACCTCTCTTTAGGACAAAATTACTTTCTTTTCTCCCAACAAAAATGTATTTCCATTCCTCATACCTTCTTTTAATGAAAACACACATGCTGCTTTCCTTTCATTTGGAGATGTTTTCCTTATTATTTCTAGTGGTTTTAATGGCATATATTAGAATTTTAATCCTTAAAAACCTTAATTTATAGTGCATATAAAGAAGTAAACAATTATAAACTGTCTTTTGTATTAGCATTCTATATAATTTATAAATACTTTTCATGATTTCTAGAAACATGTTTTTTCACAGTAAATATCTCAGTGTAACAGAAAACCTATTTACTAATAGAAAAAAATGCCTTTAGTTCCTCTGTAAAAGGAAGCAAAAGGGAATGAGCCTATGCTCAGTAATTGATGTTTTAGTACTTTATCTTATTTGGAAATGATTTGAATATTTAATTACTATCCATCATTTAACTTAATTTGGCAAAACTCAACCATTTATGTCACCAAAGAGATTTGGGTAACTATTTTAAATTAGACATACCATGAAACAATCATTATTGAAAAGTTCACATAAAAATTCTTATCGCACTTACATCTATTTAATTTACCTGTTCTTTACAATCATACTTAGATTATTCATGGAAATTTCATGAGACATTAAAGCAGCTAGCCATCATCTTAAATTATTTTTCTGGCTGACAAGTTTTGTAACAGAGATAATATGAGCTCATTTGACTTTAAGTAAACCTAGCTAGAATAAAAGTTGCATGTTTGCACTACATTTAAGGCTGATAACTCTGAAGACATGAATATTTAATTAAACCAATAAACTTAAACTAGATTTTATTTACTAAACATTATCTTAGATCATGTGAACTTGAAAAACATTTGGGTTAGTTTTTATATTTCTGAGAGTTTTAAAATACTAAACTCATAAATGCTTATTTTTAAGCCAATTGAACAGAGCTCTTTTACAAATTAATTTTGACAATACCATCCAGAGGTAGAAAAATGCCATATCTATAACCCACATATACATAAATATATAGACATAAATAAACATACAGATAGATACAAACAGATTTTATTGCTTTCATTCTGAAACTTGAGCTATGAATCAGTGCAATACAAAACCAGTTTATAAATAATTGTGTCTCTGGCAGATGGAAAAAGTTAAGGTTACCCACCTAAAAGTTGGGTTTTTTTTTTGTTTTTGTTTTTTGTGTTTTTTTTTTTTGCTGGCACCTGTGGAGTAGATTTTAAGATTTGTATTTGTTCTTGATGAGTAATCTTAAGGAGTCTATAGTATAGAATTTAAGCAAGGGAACTTTTCTAGCATTTTGTACTTTTAAAAAGGCCCCCCCCCCCCTTTTTTCAGCTTGAAGAGTTTTAGTTACTTCCTAGGGTGTTTATAGTTCAATGGTAAGATTTACATCTTCAAGGGACAGAGAAAGAATGTCACTTGGTTTCTTTCTCTGTCTCAGCTGTTTTTGGTTTTGTTTTGTTTTGTTTTGTATTTTTGGTAGGATCTTCTGAAAGTGGAGGTAAAAGGGCTTTGTAATTTAAAAGATTTGTTGTTCTGCATTCTTAGTGTGGAGTTCTAGGATATATCTGCAAAGAACATCACATAGGAAAAGCTTGAAGCTGGCAAAGCTTGATTCTAGAGCCCAGCAAAACCAGCATTATTGTTCATCCCAAGTACTCTTGCTAAATTTACTTCTTGGCTGTCAGAATTTTCATGAGTAACTGTATGCACGGCCCAGAGATTAGGCTGGAGTGCTTACTGGAAAAAGGAAGCTAAAACAGGCAACTGGGTTTTTAAGGGATTTTCTGGAGAAGGTAGAGGAGTTTTAGGAGTTAAGGTAATTTGCTAAGAGGATGGGGCTGGATTTTAAGAAGAGGAATTTATGTTGGATATAGACTTTAATTTTGTTTTAACTTTAATTGCTGTTCTTTCATCTTGTTAAGGGAGTCCCTAAGGCTAGCTGTTATAGTTTCTTGTATCTACTTTTTCATTTGGTCTTTTTATAGGTACCCAAAAGACAATTGTTTAGGATGAGAGATCTCTAAAAAAATTTTTTTTGTTAATAGCCAATTCCATGGATCTATCATCTGGCCATTGACAAGTAAGATCTTATATTAATCTCAATAGCAGCTCAGGACAGTAAGTCTTTTTATGGCTTAACCAAGGATACAAGAGGCATCCCACAAGAGTGCTAAAGAGGTAGCCCTCACACAAGATGCAGACAGGTAGTCTAAGAAAACACAGATGATAATTATGAGGGACCCTCTTTAAATAGTTGTTCCAAAACACAGAGAATCATGTGAAAGGGAATCCAACCCCCTTTTGAACAGAATAAGGTAACTTAACAAGCTAAGCCAAAGTTCACCCTTATTTATTTATTTATCTATTTATTTATTTTAGATCCTCCCTAAACCCAGATCCATAGCCTGTCAGCTGCCTACCAGATGCCTATGCTGATGGAGTTTTGGGGTAATGGTGGGGTGGTCCAGAGCCAATGGCCAAGAAAGAATTCTTGAAGACCTCCTTGGTGCAAAACGGTGATTTTATTAAAGCACAGGGACAGGACCCGTGGGCAGATAAATCTGCACTGGGGTTGTGATGTGTAACTGATTATATATAGTCAGGTTGGGAAGGGGTTAGGGATAGAGTAAGTCTCTAAGGTATTTTGGAAGCATGGTTTCCAGAACCTTGAGAAGCTATGTGCTGTTATGAAAATGCCATTTATTACCATTTAGTGAAACCTCAGTCATGAGAACCTTCAGATGTATATCAGGGGCCATAAGCTTGCAGTATGATTGCCAGCATGTATCTTGGAGGAGCTGAGATAAAGAAAGTTTCCAAAGGAATTTTTATATGTTTGAGAAGACTTACAGGATCCTGGGGGTCAAGATAATGTTAAGCCAAGATACATTTTTGCCCCTAGCCAAGTGTCATTATTGAGTCAGCTGAGCTCCTAGAGAGATGTCACTCTGCTTTTTTCAATGACTTGTCAGTGGGCTATAGGCAGTAAGGGAATTTAATTTTTCATTTGCCTTAGTTTCCCACATTACCATGGTAAGTACTCAAACCCTTTTCCTTTGTTCCTGGGTAGCCAGGAGTGTCCAAAGAATATCAAACATATCCCACTTGGGGGATGGTGCTCTTAGCTGTCAGCTTGCCCCATGCTCCTTCATCATATGCATCCTACTACTGGCAGAGACCAGAGAGAATACTCTCACGTGTCATAGACATAAAAAAATAATGACCTTCTCTGGGAGGAAAAAGGATCAATATCAAAAAAATCCTTACCAAAGTTGATATACCCAAGGAATTAGTTTACACAAATATTTTCTCCTGTTGATTTAAATTTAGAAAAAGAAAAAAGATTCTCATAACTCTCACCTTTAACAGACCCTGCAGGCAGAGCCCAGAGACTGGTGTTGGTAAGAATTTTTATCTTTTGCAGACATTTGTCAGAGGTCCCAGGATCTCTTAGTCACAGCAGCCCTCAAGTGAGCAGGTCCAGCCAGAGAAGTCTCCTGGCTGGCTGGCCACAACTGTAGAGGAGGAAGGCTTTCCTTTCTTTCCTTCTAGTTTCTTTGGCTGGTGTAATAATTAAATTGATGGAAGACAGATTAGCAGAAGAAGAAAAAAATTAACTCATACTTATAAAAACTCAGAGAAATATGAAACTCAAATATGTGATCAAATAGGCAGTTTTTATATCTTTTAGACAAAGAAACAATAAATTTGGGAAGAATTGACAAGACAAGGGGTTTGATTTTGCAGTAGTAAATTAGTAAAGAAGTAACACATTTTCTCAGTCCTGAATTTCCTACTTCTAGCAATTAAGATGCCATCTACCTTCCAATATCAAGGACAGTAGGAGAATTTATTTCCTGCTTATGTGGGAAATTTATTTCCTGCTTTCAGAGGGACAGAGGAAGTTCAGAGTATCCTTCTTACACTGGTTGTTTCTTAAGTAACTTTAATTAAAAATAATCAATATGCCAAAGTGGTATATTTTGGGGCAGGCTTCCCTGAACTATATGAATATTTAATAAACATTAAGAGGCTGCTCTGACCTTACTTTATTCAACGTGGAAAGGTGGGCAGTTACATGAAAAGAGATGAGATCAGGGATTCTACTGGGAGCTACCAAGGATTCTACCAGGGATCAGTGAAGAGACATATCTAAAATCACACCACAACAGCCTTTAAAATCAAAGGTAAATTAGAAAAACATCCTGGGACCTCAAGACACAAATCCATAACATCTAGGCAGATCTCTATTCTTGATGCTTTTCAGGATTCCATATCTGAAGTATCTTCAAATCAATGCTTCACACAGAGGATTTTTTGCTAGGGAGAAACCAGGCCCTTCAAGAGCACTACTGTGAACATCATCATAGCAAATGCACTCCAGAGGAGGGACTGGCAGTGAAGCTGTGGACTAGTGCCCTTACTGGGAAAGTCATGGCCAAATCTGGAAGCAGGAAGCTCCATGTTGCTAGGTGACCTCACCCCATGTGTTGGAGGTAGTGAGTGCTGCACAGTGCTTTAACTTTGGGAGTGACAAAAGATGCATCCCACACAGGATACAAGGGGTCAGTTTGCTGTCCACGTTCCCCACCCTGAGCTGTTCTGCATGCTCTTCCCTGGGCATACACAAGACTTCTTTAGGTCCCAAGACAATGTCTGCCATCTTTAAATAACACGATGTCTCTTTCTATGAGCAAGTCTGAAGTTATTTACCAGTTATTGCTTTCTTAAAAATTGTATTATTTTTATTACAAATGATTAGAGGTTTGCTGTTAGAAATTTTTTGAAAAAAAGAGAAGCAAAACAAAAGAAAATCAACCATAATCCCAAACTGTTTTGCAAAGATTACTTGTGCTAATATTTTGTCTATATTCATCTAGTTTTGTTCTTTGAAAAGATGTACATTTTTAAAAGAAAATTCACTTACTATTTTTCTTTAATAATTTCCCAAAAACTATTATGTTTTCAGGAAACATGATATCACATATCACATGATAACACATATCACATATGTGATACGTGAGTGTGACCTTCTTAGAGTAATGGTTCCCAAATTTTGACGTGCATTGTATTCCCCTAAGGAATTTTTTAATTTACATTTTTAAAATGTTTATTTATGTTTGAGAGAGAGAGAGAGAGAGAGAGAGAGAGAGAGAGGGAGGGGCAGAGAGAGAGGGAGACAGAACCTGAAGCAGTCTCCAGGCTCTGAGCTGTCAGCACAGATCCTAACATGGGGCTCAAACTTATGAACTGTGAGATCATAACCTGAGACAAAGTTGTATGCTTAACCAACTGAGACACCTGGAGGCCCTCCCCTAAGGAATTTTTAAAAATACAGATGCCTGGATTCTGACCCTAAACATTCTTTTTTATGGGGGGGGGGTGGGGGGAGTATGGTCTGGAAATCTGGATATTTAAAAGCTCTCCAGACAATTACACTTGCAACCCAACTTCAAAACCTCTCCTAGGTTTTTTTACTAATAGCCTCTTTTATGGACTAACACCAGGTTTCTGAACCTGCACCAGTCTTCCTATGTTATAAAAAAACAACCAAAGCACAGTCTTCATTTAAGCCCAATGTTGCTCTACTCAAGCCCTTAAAATCCTACCTCCACCCTAGTCTATCTTTTAGTGCTCCACTGACACATCCTACCATGTAAGGAACTAGTTGAAATAACAAGCCAGTGGTGATCTGATTGCTTTATGCAATGTAGATACGTAAGCTCAAGGGTGGATCAAGCAATTTAAAGAATTAAAATGTAGGCTGACACCCATGTCAACCTTGCATCTGTTCCCATAATCCCCTAGGAGGCAGTGGAAGTTTCAGGGACAAGTCCACAGCTTTTTAGAACCACAGAATTGAGTCTCCTTGGGGTTTGTCAGCTGCCTACTCTCCCTAAAGTGGATAAAGAAGATTTATTGTTTCTTGAACAAATCTAACTGTTGGGTTTATGGTAAGGGTCATTTATCATTTGTATTCAGAAAATGCCAATCTGAATAGCAAGAGTATTAAAAATCTCCTGATAGATTTTGTTTTTGTTTTTAAAAAGATGAAGATTTATTTAATGCCTTTTCTTATCATTCCGTTTCTCTGAGACCTTTAAGGAGCCCACACACCATTGCTTTGGAATATTTGAAAATATGCTTGAAATATACTTTGCAATATTTTTGTACCCTTTCACATACCCTACCAGCCCTTTACATACAGATCTGAACAATATAGCCAAAAGAGGTTTGGAAAAACCCTTTGTTTATCATAACTTACACTGGCTTTCCTTCCAACACTCACACTCTATGATTCCAAGTCCAAGGAAGATGACACAGTAGGGGTGAGCTGTTTAGCACACAAGGCATAACAGTTTATTCATGCAGTGGTTCTGGTCAAAGGACAGAAAGCACAGTGTGATGATGATTTTATATGAAGCCTCTTAGTTTTGGGACATCTGGGTGGCTCAGTTGGGTAACCGTCTGACTCCTGATTTCAGCTCAGGTCATGATCTCATGGTTGGTGAGATTGAGCCCTGCATCAGGCTCTGTGCTGACAGCATAGGGCCTGCTTGTGATTCTTTCTCCCTCTCTCTCTGCTCCTCCCCCTCACATTCTCTCTCTCTCTCTCTCTCTCTCTCAAAATAAATAAATACATATGAAAAAAAGCCTTTTAGTTTAAATACCATAATGTCAAAATATTTACCAGTGTGGGACTATTGATCAGGAGACATAAAGGAGGTAAAAACTAAAACCATTTGTAACTCTTGTGCACTGTTGGTGGGAATGTAAAATGGTACAACCACTCCAGAAAATGGTATTGTGATTTCTCAAAAAATTAAACATAGAATTGCCATGTGCCCAGCAATTCCATGTTTGGGTATATATCCAAAAAAATTAAAAACAGGATCTCAAAGAGATATTTGTGTTTTTTTAATGTTTTATTTTATTTTTTTAACATTTATTTATTTTTGAGACAGAGAGAGACAGAGAATGAACGGGGAGGGTCAGAGAGAGAGGGAGACACAGAATCTGAAACAGGCTCCAGGCTCTGAGCTGTCAGCACAGAGCCTGATGCGGGGCTCGAACTCACGGACCGCGAGATCATGACCTGAGCCGAAGTTGGCCGCTCAACCGACTGAGCCACCCAGGCGCCCCAATGTTTTATTAATTTATTTTGAGAGAGAGAGAGAGAGAACATGAGCAGGGGAGGAGCAGAGAGAGGGAGACAGAGAATCACAAGCAGGCTCCACATTACCAGCATAGAACCCGACACAGGGATCCAACCCATGAATGGTGAGACCATGACCTGAGCTGAAATCAAGAGTTGCACACTTAAGCAACTAGACTGCCCACAGGAACCTCAAAGAGATATGTGTACACCTATATTCATAGCAGCATTATTCCCAATAGCCAAAATGAAGAAACAACCAAGTGTTCATCAATAGATGAATAGATAAGCATAACATGGTGTATACATACAATAAAATATTATTCAGCCTTAAAAAGGAATGAAATTCTGACATGTACTACAACATTGAGGACATTATGCTAACTGAAGTAAGTCATCCACAACAGGACAAATACTGCATGGATCTACTGATATGATTTTCCTAGAGTAATCAAATTCATAGAGACAGAGAGTAGAAGGGTGGTTGCCCCGGGCTGGGGGGTGGGGAGGAGTGAGAGTTAGTGTTTAATAGGGACAGAGTTTCAGTGTGGAAAGATGAAGAGTCCTGTGGATGGATGGTGGACATGGTTGCACAGCAGTGTGAGTGTACTAAATTCCACTGAACTCTACACTTAAAAATGATTACAATGGTGTATTTCATGTTATGTGTATTGTACCACAATAGGAAAAAATAAACTAAACTAAAACCTTGCTTTTGTGAACCGTGCACAGAAAACAACACAAAATACCCTTGATACAATAAAGAATCACTTTTGCTCCTATAAAATTTCAAAGAAGGAAAGGCCAGGCTGTGGCAGAGGAGGGAAGCCTGGAAGAGGAGAACATTCAGAACAGAAGCGCAAGATCTGGTAGGCTGAAGGAACCCTGGGACCCAATAATAATAGAGAATTTCATTTAATTCATGACTATTAGATACACTACTTTCTCTCTTCATTTTATGTTCATTTTTTCCGATTTACTATTTAGCAATATTTTTTTCAGAGACCCAGACTCACAAAGGGTGAATGAGAAAGAGGAAGGCTGGTGAATAGGAGGAGTGTAGCTGAGGAAGAACCCTGTATGCTCTTCACCCAGAGTCTCCAATTGTTATGTCACCAAACTTGCTTTATCATTTTCTTTTCTATGTATCTATATTTAATATATATGTGCATTTTACCCCCAAAATACATATTTCCTAAAGGCAGAGAGAAGAATTTCCTACAATCATAGTACAAACATCTAAATCAAGATAATAACATGAACAACAATGTGAATATATTTGCCACTACTGAACTTTACACTTAGGAATGATTAAGATGATAAATTTTATGTTATACATTTTTACCACAATAAAAAAGGAAAAGAAACAATATTAATACTAATGCATTACTCTCCTCTAACCCATGGAGCTCTTGAAATCTCATTATTCCAATATGTTCTGAGTAGGAGACAGAGGAGAGGAGAGGAGAAGAGAGGACAGGAGAGGAGAGGAGAGGGGAGGAGATGGGAGGGGAAGGAAAGAAGGAAAGAAGGAAGGAAAAAGAATGAAAGAAAGAAAGAAAGAAAGAGAAAGAAAGAAAGAGACAGAGAAAGAAAGAAAGAAAGAAAGAGAAAGAAAGAGAAAGAAAGAAAGAGACAGAGAGAGAAAGAAAGAAAGAAAGAAAGAGAAAGAAAGAGACAGAGAGAGAAAGAAAGAAAGAAAGAGAAAGAAAGAAAGAGAAAGAAAGAAAGAAAGAAAGAAAGAAAGAAAGAAAGAAAGGAGAGGTGGTCCAGGATCTAACAGAAGACTGTGCATTTGACTTAGCTACTACCATGGTCCTACTTCCTTTCACTTGGGAAGAGCTACTCAGTTTGTCCTTGTTTTTCAGGATCTCAACATTTTTGAAGAGAACAGCCAGTTATTCTATAAAATATTCCACAATTTGGATTTATCTGGCATTTTCTCATGATTGGGTTGGGGTCATGCATTTTTGGCAGGAATCCCAGAGAAGTGATTGGTGTCCTTCTCAGTGACTCATCTCAGATGATGCAGGAATTTGCTGAGCTTAATCACCACTGATGTCATCTCTGGTCACTTGTTTTGGGGTCTTCCAGGTTTCTCCACTGCAAAGTTTTTATTTTCTTTCTTATAATTTATGATCATTCTGTGGTGAAATAGTTTCAGAAACTCAAATACCTTGCTCTTTATCAAACTTCCACCCACTGGTTTCAGCATTCATTGAGGATTCTTGCTTGAATCAATTGTTACTATTTTGGTTGCTAAGTGGGGATTTTCTAATTTCATATTTCCTTCTACATTTCATAGTTGAATTCTATAGTGAAGAAAAAACTTTACTTCCCCCCACATGTATTTATTTGTGTCAGAATGAACTCATGGATTCCAATTTTATTCAGTGGGTTATAATCTGTTACTGTCATTATTTATTCTGAGTCTCAGATTATCCAAGGTTTGGCCAGTGGAAGCCCTTTTGCTTGGCTTCTGTGTATTCTTCACATATTCTCATTTTGGAGTACTTCTTTGTTTTCTGGCGGAAGATATTCCAGGCCCACCTTGTACTTACCATGTCTGAACCTGAAATCATAAATTTCTCCAAGAAGCCCTCAATCCTTTTAGTGGAGAATGTTGGTTAGCATTTAAGATCTGGGCATAAGGTGTACTCACCACCACTGTGGTATGATTGCTTGTAGGTCTTCTCAGCAGAGAGAACTAGGAAATATATGTATGTATACATATCCTTTGCATAAAATAAACCTATCTCTGAATTATATGTTAAAAACCATGAGTTCACGAGGTATTCCACCTCCAATCCAATAGTCCAGGGCTTATTCTGGCTTTCCTACTTCCCATTTTGGTAATTATCTTCTTCAGTGCTGAGAAACCTGACTCCCATCATCCTCAGTATATTTACTTATTTTGGTCGATGCCTTGTATGTAACCATGTCCACATTGGTCACTTCCTCAGCACTCCCCATCCTGGCTCCCTCCTAAACACCTCCTGTTCCTTGACCTGGTTTATCTCCTCTTCATCTCCTTCTGTGGTCCTGACCCTACCTCACTGGCTGCCTCCTTGGCTTTCCCCTATACATATTTTTACATAAAATAAAAAATGGAAGCAAAGAAAAGAGCAGAAATTTTAATTTGAACACCACTCTTATATTTACAGAATATTGTCTATCTCTAATTTGTGGTTCTTAAAAACCTTTAGCAAACAAAGTTAATCTAAATCTGGAGGGTAAAAGGATTAGGATGGAGTGGGAATGGGGGTTTGAAAGTGTTCTCCAGGAGATTCCCTTTAAGTGACCCCCCTGCCCCCAACTGATAACCACTTCTCTAGATGAAAAGTATGCTTTCAAAAGTTTTTCATCTGGGCACCTGGGTAGTTCAGTCAGTTAAATGTCCAACTCTTGATTTTGGTTCAGGTCTGATCACCCAGTTCGTGGGTTCAAGCCCCATGTCAGATTCCACACTGGCAGTGTGGAGCCTCCTTGGGATTCTCTTTCTGTCCCTCTCTCTCCGACCCTCCTCTGTGCTCTCTCTCTCTCTCTCTCTCTCTCAAAATAAATAAATAAATGTTAAAAATAAAAGTTTCCCATATACTGCTGAAACTAAAGTAAATATCATCTGTATTTTTTGGATCCTATGACAATGATTATAAAATTTGTCATAGATTTAACATTAGCTTTTTCAGTGGAAAATTTCCCTTTACCTGAAATGTATGTATTAGACAGGATGGACTAGGTTATGAGGCAGTAACAAATAAACCCTACATTTACTACTTAACAATGGTTTATTTTTCTTTAATTTCTCAGTTGAATGCAGGTTGGGCAGCTTCTTTCCTCTTAGAGCTATGTGATCAACAGTACATGACCTCCAAGGTCAAGGGAACAGAAAGCTGAAGAAGATTCACAAGGTTTTAACTGCTTCAGCTGAAAATGACAATATTTTAGCTCCTCTTTTGCAGGCTCAGAATAACTGCAAGGAAGCTGGGGGATGCAGAGAATCCCATGGGTAGTTAGTGAGCACCAACAATCCTTACAGACTGTATTATTCCTTAATTTCAAATGTCTTAAGATGAGGGGGCTAAATATGGCTCAGAATTCAGGAAATATGTTATTACTAGAACACTTTAACTCAAAGAGAAATTATAAACATTAGTTTCAATTATAAATTTAGCAAAATTTTGTTGTAGCTTTAAACTTAGAAACCTTAAAAAAAATTGCACATATTTTACTTTGTTTTGTTTTCTTCAACCAACATTTCACTCATAAGTTGATAAACTCATGTGCAGCAATATTGACCAGGCTGGATTTTTTTGTCAAAAATTGTGCATGCTTTTGGTGAAATATCTGCCTTCTTGCAAGCAAAATATTCCTCTTTGCAGACATTCAGAGCTATGTAAAGACTGTTTCTCAGGCCATGTGTCTTTGTGTTAGGCATGCTATCATAACGACTCCCTTTTAAAGAGCTTGCCTTGTAAAGTAGACGTCAAATGACCTAATTCCACTGGAATTTTAGTTGATTTGAGAAGCAAATGTTGGGATTTAGCTAGAAATTGTCATGAAGTTGCTTTCATAGATATCACTGAGTAAATCAAGCCCAAATGTGGTTACCAATAAGCATTCTACGTCACAAATTGCTTCCCTCTATTGGTAACCTTTCTATGCACCACTCTCTGAAGGCCTGAGTCACTGCCTGGGCAACTCTTAGAGAACTCCATGTAGACACTGAGAACAGATAACACATTTTTATAAGTCAGTGAATCAATGTCAGTTGTAGCTGAGGGCATGTCAGGGCTGTAGAAACAGTATAAAATTATACAGGGTGTGAACCAGGCATAGAACAATAGAGAGGCCATGTGTTTTTATATTGGTGATTAATAAGAAAAATGCATGCTTTATTTATCCTGGGGTCAAGCCAGTTTGTGGGCAGTACGTGGGTGTGTGAGGCTGTTTGTAGTGAAAAGCAGCATGGAGGGGAGGAGTGTAGGAATTAGCTTCTTCCTCTGACCATGTAAGGCAGCCTTCCTGCAAGGAAGTCAGTCCATTTGCATCTCTGCTTTATCTCCTCCTTTCAGGGTGGTCATAAACATGGGAAACATGTTTCCCAAAACATGCCTAGATTTATAGTGTCATGTACTCTAACACTATGCTCAAAAAATTATTTTGCCCAGAATGTCAAAGGCAGAGGGAACACTTTGGCACAAACACTTGTATAAACAACACTAAGGAAGGAGGGCCCTTCACCAGAGTCAAAGTCTGTATTGTCTTTCATTAGACAACAAAGAACATTCATGCCCATTGTCTCCTGAATTCCTCTCAATATCCCTGTAAAGGAAGGAGGTCAGGGTCCTTATCCCCTACCAAGTAAGGAAACAAAAAAAAAAAAAAAAAAAAAAAAAAAAAAAATTAAGGGATCAGCTTACAATCAGACAACTAGTAGATGCCAAGACTTGTAGCCAGGTGTTTGCACTTCAAAGCTTTTATACCATTTTGGGTCACTATGCTCAGACTTCCATACTCTGTCACAAAATTAAATGTCTTCAGAATTTGGGTAAGGATAGCAGGTGACGGAGGGCAGCTGGAAGCTGGCTCAGACCTCCCTGGGAGTGGGGGATACTGGAGAGAGTCTATAATAACTCCAGGTGCCCACATTCACTCCCCTCCTCGGATTCTTGCCTTGTGCAATACAGACCCAGTGTTGGATGTTCTTATGGCTTTCAGAAGAGCCAGACACCCAAAATCTTTTTTTTTTTTTTAATTTTTTTTTTTTTTAATTTTTTTTCAACGTTTATTTATTTTTGGGACAGAGAGAGACAGAGCATGAACGGGGGAGGGGCAGAGAGAGAGGGAGACACAGAATTGGAAACAGGCTCCAGGCTCTGAGCCATCAGCCCAGAGCCCGACGCGGGGCTCGAACTCATGGACCGCGAGATCGTGACCTGGCTGAAGTCGGACGCTTAACCGACTGCGCCACCCAGGCGCCCCCAGACACCCAAAATCTTAAAAGCTTTCTATTTTTAAGTATGTTGGCAACTAATTTGAATTTTTTTTTTTTTTAAATCACACACCTGTAAACTGAATTTGGTTTTTAGATTGTGACCACTACCTTGGAGCATCTCTGGGCAGAGAGTTAGAGCAAGGATGGATGGAAGGCAAGTAGGGTACAGGAGACCCTAAAAGAAATAACAAAACATGGAGATCTCTTTGGGAAGGGAGAGATCTGTAACAAGGTTGAAGCAAAGGAAATGATCAAAATGGGAGTAATTCCCATTTTTTTCTCTGAAAAAGGGAACCCCAGGAAAGACTTGTGGTACAGAGCCTCATAAGAAGAGCCTGCTTTTCAGTTCAGCTAATGGAAACAAGTTGCTAATGATGAAGAAAGATAAAGAAATAAATGCTGAGTAAGACTGTGTAAATAGACTTAAGAATTTTGTACATTTAAGATGCCAGAGAGGTGGTAAATAACCATAAAAATTTCAAGCTCCATTAAACACTTGCTACATTTGTAAGCACTGATCAGGTATTTACCATAATTATGTCCATGTTAGAATGGGGAAACAGAGTCACTAGTTGGTTAGCTAACTTGCCTGAGGTTACCCATGAAAGTTGTGGCACCTGCTAGAGCCTAACTCCACACTCATGCTTGTAGCTACTTGGTATTATACACTCAGATCTGAGGGAATAGAATGTTCTCAGGACTGGATATGAATAGATCAGAAAGACTGACACAGAGGTAGTGATGGCCTCCTTCTCCAGAAAATCCCAGAATTCTTGGTGGGATTCTTGTCTAGACATGATTCTCTAATCCAATCTGTTATAGACAGACTTGACCAAAGACACAGTGATATGGATTTTATTAATGTCTAATCACCTGTCATTTCACTACTGAGTATTTTCAGAAGACTTGTTAAATATCAGCAAGTATAAATCATGGTTCTTACCCTTAAGGAAATCAGGGAGACAAGATTTATGCTACAGAAACAAGAACAAACAGTACAATCTCCACTTTCGTGTCCATCCAAGATGGATGAGGAGGTAACACATAGGCCAGGAGACACCAGCCTGATCTTCTACAACCAGAGTTTAGGGAGCGACTACTCTTTCGGGTTTCTTAAAGAAATATCAAATTCTGGAAAATAAGTTTCAGATGAGGAACTTCCTCACTTCTATCAGTTGGAGGAACAGAAGCATACCAGTGAGCGGAGGGAAACAAACATGAAAATTCTGTCTCCTTCATCCTTGACACCTTTGTCAAGCTTCAGACAAGGCCTCTGGTTCTTACAGTTTTCTGGCTGTGCAGCTGCTGATGCAGTGTGTTTTAACTCTCTTCAGCAACACACGCAGGGCTCATTTCAGATGGAATAGATTAAACTAGAGAGCAAGAGAGAGTTTTCAAGAAAATATAATATTCCAGAAAAGCACGTCTTCAAGTTTCATAATCACAGACTAAAAGAAACACATGTATAAGACTTGTGTGATGTTTCACTAGCCAGGCAGTTAGTTCAAAACAGAACAGGTCTGAGCATGCTGTCATAAGCACATGCTCTTTATCAATTCCAGGGCTATAAATTAATAATTTACAATGATTTATCTAACTTAATTTACACAACTGTCCTCAGAAGTCTATCTAAAACATTCTCTAACCCTATTATCTTAACAGTGCCTTCGTTGGTAAAGGATATAATGAAAGACCTTAAAGCAATAAATTAAAAGAATAAAGTTTCTCCTACATGTAAAGAAGAAAGCAGGACAGTTTGAATCTTGTCCTGGTAAATGCTGAAGACTGATCATGTGACAATGAACAAATCAATTCTTTTCTCAGAGCTTCGGTTTTCTTGATGTGAATTCAGTAAGAATAACAAATACTTCACCCTGTTGTTGAAACCACTGGTCATCAGACAGAGCATATGAGTTCTTGGGAATTTCAAGTGCCATCAAAATATAGATATTGGAAAGATATTAGCTGGCACCTCAAAGATTGTACCTCATGTTGATAATTTAAATAAGCAGTTTTCCTTGTCATTTGCTGAAATACTCTAAGGTACCGCTTTTTATTGACTGGAAGCCTGGAACAGGAGCTGCAGATTCCAGGGTTCCTATCAAGTGAGAGCCACTCTGCTTCCACATGAGGAGATGCATGCATTCTCAGCTATAGATGGACAGAACAGTGACCTCCTTTACAGGAAGCACAAAGCTGATTTGAGGAACTTTCTTCATCAAAGCCAAAAACACATGGTGATTAACCTGCTTATTTATAGCCATAAGAACAGACAAGTATTAATTTCTAGAAAATGGAGTGCTTATTAAGCAGGCCATTCTGAAGAAAAATCTCCACACTATTCACTGTGTATGAGTCTGACGTGTGTGTGGTATGTGGTGTGTGTGTGTGTGTGTGTGTGTGTGTTTCTGGTATGTTGGTATTGCATGTGGTGTGTATGTGGCATGTGGTATGTGTGTGTGGTGTGTATGCATGGCATATGTATGTGGTTTGTGTGTGTGTGTGTGTAGTATGTGTAGTATGTGTGATATGTGTGTGGTATATGATGTGAGTGTGTGGAGTGTGTGTGATATGTGTGTGGTATATGATGTGAGTGTGTGGAGTGTGTGTGATATGTGTGTGGGGGATGTGTGTGTGGCACATATGTGGGTGACTTATCAAGTTGTCAGCATATCAATGAACAGACATCCTTCTTTCATCAGGGTTCAATAAATGGTGAAAGCTGAAAGAGCAGTGAGGAAAAATAACAGAAGGTGAAACCAATACAAGCAAACAAACGTTGACTCACTGTTGAAAATTGTCTCCAAACATAACATTCTTGAAAAAAATAAATAACTCAAGCTGATAGTGAAATCATCAGAAATACCAAAATAGATCTTTTTTGATAGGATATAATTTCTTGAATTATTTTTATTTTAGTGCTACTTATATACATATAATTCTGAAAAGTGCTTTACCAAGTACTAAGAAGGCACAACTAGTCATCCAATCTCCCCCCCTCTTTCTAAATTCAGAGTTATCCTTATTAGAGATTTTTTTTCCTTTTCCATTAACAAAAGTCTACAAAAATGGTTGATATTCTGTGTTATTGCAAAGATATAGTTTGTAATTATGTTTGTTGTCCTCAGTGTAGGAAATGAAACATACTTGAGTTCTCAAGATGAAAAAGGGATTTATACTGAGGCTCTGTGTGCACAGAACTGGAGGGAACAGACACCAAGAACCAAAGTAAGCAGTTCCTCTATTTCTTCTCTCTCACTTTTCCTGATGGCCCGGCAGGTAGCAGTTTCCATTATCTTCCTCTTTCTCTCTCAATCCTGATCCGTGTGTGTGTGTGTGTGTGTGTGTGTGTGTGTGTGTGTATGCATTCAATAAATTCCCCCTGTAGACAGCAGACTATCTTCCACCTGGGCACAAAACCTCTTCAAAAATGAATGAAAGTGGCTTTAACTGCATTTCCTAACATCCAGCAGATTAACCAAATCATTAATTTCCAAATACTTGTTTAGCATTTTACAGGGAATTTTTAAATGCTTATCCTAATAGGATGGTTAAGATGGAGCTTCTTTACTTTTATTGGCTAATGTTCTTAGACAACAATATTGAGCCATCCCTGATCTCCCTGAAAGATCAAAATAACATGACTCTCCCCAGATAATTGATCAACTAAGACTGTCATCACAGTTAGCTTAATACTGACTTTGATGTATCATCAGTGGCCCCATCTATAATAATTAAACTAGGGTTAAATGTTACGAGTTACATCATCCCTCTGATAAGATGGCAGTGACTGCAGTTTTCCTGTTTTCCATCTTTCACAAGATAAATCACCCACAATCCTTTGGCTCAAGCCCTGGATTGAAGCCCCTCAGCTGTATGTAGTAGACAGGTGGACAGTGACATAGACCTCAGTGCTGTGACCTCTCCTTAGAACAGAGCTGATCTTCCCAAATGCCTGTTTCAAACTGGACCAGCTTGGAAATTCTTAAAATTTAAAATCACATTTCAGAGCTCTCTAAATGGTGTTTCACATCTTCTAGATTCCTACAGAGGATGGGCCCGAGTCTGATTTGTCATTGATTCCCTCCATTTGCATGTCTCTGATGCGGGGTAGCTATGCCTTCTAGGGTTTTGCTTGTAAATCTTCCATATGATAAGCTGGGCATTGGCAGGTGTTTTCAGGACTTGTCTTTGCAGTGTTATATGGCTATATGCTGTCATTTCCAAAGGGCACCACTTATCAGTAGACTACTTCGGCTCAGGTCCTCTTGTTTCCAGCTTGTCCTCACTGGTGTCCTTGCTATGTCTGCTGCCAAAGCCTCCATGACCAGGTAAAACTAGCCATCATGCCCTCTCCACTTCCTTTCCTGTACTTCTCTCTAAGATTCTTGAAGCTACACAGATTTTCTTCAGGGTAACCCACTAAGGCTGCATCAGTTTTAGCACTGGATCACTATATCCTAGGAACCCCTCACCTTGATGCTGCTTCCCTGTGCTGCTGGTGAACATGCCTCATTGAATCAAATCACTCCTAACAGCCATGGGGAATAGTAGGCAGTAGGCTGACCTCTAGAAATTACCAATCTCAGAAACAGAGACCCAGAACTGGAACCAGAAAAAAAAAATCAGAAACCAAAGAAAATAGCTGCTATTCCTTTTTCTAATGAACCGAGGGGTCTCAAACTCTGCTGAACTAGAAATCTAATTCATGAGGACTTTGCATATTCTAACCCAGTGCCTTTGAAGAGCTTAGGAAGTCCATCTTACTGTGATATTTCCAGGTCTTCCTATAATAAAAGCAAACAAATCCCAAACCACACAATATTTGCTTAATGTTTCACTTGTACCTCAGAGCCATTGATCTAATCTGCTGGGTGCTGATATGAAGAGGGTGAATACCCAAAGCCTACTTTCAGGGAATCTGCAGGCTGGCAAAGTCTTAGAGCAGATCTGCGAACAACAGAGAAGGGCAGGCCATGGGGCCACATCAATGTGACAGACAGTAAGTATCACAAGAATTCAGAAGGGGCCAAGATCTCTTTCCCAGGCATGAAAAAGTGATATTTGATCAGAGCCTTGATAAATAATAATGTTGATGAGTTCAGAGAGATGAAGAACAACATTTCAGGTGGAAGAAATATGTGCAAATAGCAAGAGTGCACATTCAAGCAGGCTTCAGCCCAGTACACAGTAAGCATTCAGTAACTTCTGTATTGTTGAATGGGGATATAAATATCTGCAAATAAGCAACTGCTGTGTCAAAGCTTTCAGTTTCTTTTACTTGAGCCTGGGAAAAGAGAAGGCATGAAAAAGAGTAAAATGGGATTTTATTCAGGGAAGCCATCTTTAAACCTTACCCATGTTACAGCAGAGATTCAGCAGCAACTCAGCAGAGCCTTTGTTTGAAATCAGACATTATACTTTCATTCCCTTGTACATTTCTGAGTAGACTTCTGTGTTTTCCATGAGAAATGTACTGCTATCCTCCTGGCAGAAGAACGCTCAGGAGTTACCCTAGGTCATGTGGCAATAGGGGTTGCAACACTGAACCATTTGTTCCAAGCACTAAGAGCCCTGAAGATATGGCCTCACCATCCAATTACTGGCATGACTGGGGAAGGCAATTACCATTTACTTGGCCCTCATTAAGTTAAATCCACAATTGCCACATGGCACAGCATCTCCATGTGTAACCTAAACTCATCAGTGGCCAAAAAGGGTGTGGTCTGGGAGAAGGGTGGGAGTGGAAAGGAGCCAAGAGTTAGGTTACTATGGTGATTTTCCTCACTAGGTTCATTACTTAAAATGGTTCTAGGAGCCAACACATACCTCTCAGCCACTACAAAGCCTGATGTGGCTAGCACTGGTGGTTTGGGTATTCCCCAGCTGAAGAAGTTGTAGCAATATCAGGCTAAAAAACATAGAGTGGGAAAAATTAGACAACATTAAAACTAGAAGAGACCATAAAGTTGATATAAGGTAAAAGTTCCCAACATGTATGCTCTAGATCTTGGAGACATCAGGGCAAAACTGAATTATTAAAAGAGGCCCCCAGATCCCTAGGTGTAGAAAGAAAAGACATCTATTGGGAACCACCTATGTGATCTAATCTCACATTTTAGCTGACGAGGCTGGAGACAGAAGTAATTTGTCTGTGTCTGTAAAGCTGATTTGTAGGGGAATTTGTACTAGAATCCATGTTTCCTGATTTCTACTTTTTCCTCTTCACCCCACTTGCTTATGTCCTCCCACACAGGTTTGGGCAGATTAACCTTTCCCACTGGGATTGAAAATTGAAAATGAAGCCCATGATCTATAAGCACAGGGAACTCAGACCTGAAGATGAGAACCTGTGGTATCCAACATGAGGCAGTGGCTTTAATGTCATGGAATTATCTCTACCAGGACAATGGACTTTATCTCCTTGAGGTAGGTTCTTCAGGGCAAATGTGGGAAAGCCTCAGTCTGTCCTATGCCTTACAGACTGCTTACTGCTTGTATAGTGCTCATTACTAAAGGATATTCCAGAAAAATGGGCAGAACACTCCCCTACCCGACCCCTCACACTGATAAAGAGAGGAGAAAGTCACTGTAGAGATAACCCCAAGAACCCCGGCTTCATCTTGAATAAAGATACCAAATTAAAGTGAAGAGTGAGGACAAAATATCTACATTTGGACTACAACTTCCCAAGCAGCCAGATTGACTAGGAGAGTGATATGTTCTGTGCTTTCCTAAGACGTCTGTCCTGGGAACGTAAGGTCTAGAAAAATCATCCCAGGATCCTGTAGACTCATCCTCTGCTCAGACAAGTACTTTTCCACCTTCTGAAATGTGCATTCATGCCAAATATCAATTTGGTCCTGAAGGGCGACATCAGTTGCCGAAAAAAAAGAGCATATAGCCTTAGAGCATGTGTGGGCAGGACTTGGGTGGTCCCAGCATTTCCTTTAGTCACCTAAAAACCCTGTGTGACAGTAAATCACGACCTAGTTGTAAAGCATCTTGAATATCCTCACCCCACCTCCTGCCATTAGAGTCCAGCTACTTGACAGTGCTCACTTCAGGTGGTGCCTGGAAATTACCTAAGGAGCCTTTGAAAATTGGTCTGATCTGGACCTCAGTAGATTGCACAGGGATTCTGGTTTCACCTGAGGTAGGACCTGAGTATTAGTATCCTTAAAACTTTGGTTTTAATGTGTAGCCAGGTGTGAGAACCACTGAGCTAGATGGAGACATGCTAGGAGGGTACAAATCATCTAAAGATACTGCTGCTGGTGACAGTGGTTGCCGTCTTTCCTGGCTACATCAGAACAATCTCCCTGTATTTCCTTCCCAGGGAAATGTCTGAATTTATCTAATAATAATGATAATAATAATGAAATATATTACCACTACCTCAACAGCAGCTACCATTTCTTCTTACGTGTGTCACATAATAAGCTAATTATATTGTACACATTTTTTTTCAGTCAATCCTTGCAGCTACCCAGTGAAACAGGTGTTATTGTCTCCATGCCATAAATAAAACAAGCACAATGAGGCTCTAAGTTAGTGCCAGAGGAGCAAGGATTAGCTCAAGCTTCTCCCAAAGGCTGCATGTAATAACCCCTGCACCCACAGGCAAGGCTTCCTCAACCCCCTCTTTCACATCTCTTATTTTAAAGTTTCTTTCCTCAGAGGGATTATGAGAAACCCAGATAAAAGAAATAAGTACCAGCCAACCAAGTTTTCTTGGGGTTGAAACGTCAACAGAGTAGCAGTGGGAAGGCTAATGAGGTAGAGTGTGAATAGTGGAATCTGTATAAAAAGAGGCTCTATCTTTTTCAAGTAAATATAGTAACTCCTGTGAGGTGCTCAAGTATTTTTGTGAAGTTCTACCCATCCTGACTGAAGGCTCCTACACCAGCCCCTCTGAGAGAAAGTTCACCTTTGGAACACCCTCTGACCATAGAGAGAGCTTTCACCTTGTCCCTGCCCTTCCTCACACTAAGCCTGCCTCCCATCCCTGTCTGGCTCCCCTGACCACCCTCACACCATGGACACAGCCCTCCCTCTCACTGAAGTCTCTGCCAGCCCCTGGGATTCCCGTTCCAGCTGATGATCTGCTATGGTGACACCTTGCCCTGGGTAGAACCTGATGTCTATCTTTCTTGAGACCTGTGAGATCCCAAGTTTCACATTCTTTAATTGACAAGGGGCCTGGGCCCTGCAGCAGCTCAGTCTTTTGTTCCAGTTCAGGGAGCGCTCTCACCCATTCCTCTTCCTCCCTCCCATACTTCTTTGCTCCTTTATCTGCTTCCATATGCACTTTCAGTCTCCTCTGGGTTTGTTTGAGGCCACCACCTCCAGCACCAAATGAAAAATATATTCCTGTCCTCCTGACCCTTCCTTCTGCTAGAAACATGCCTAGGTATGACCATCTTCAATCTTCCAGCAGACAACCTTCCAGCTTAACTATGGTGCTGAAATTTTAGTGTTCATAAAAACCACCCCTGAGCTCCTCTAGAATGAAATTCTGTATACAGTGTGCTCTTGGTTTTGGGAATATATTCCCATAATTCATCGCTTACATACAATGCCCAGTGCTCATCCAACAAATGCTCATCACCTATCTTCCTGTCCCCCACACAACCCTCATCAACCCTCAGTTTATTCTTTGTATTTAAGAATCTCTTATGGTTTTCCTTCCTCTCTATTTGAAACTATTTTTCCCCTTCCCTTTCCCCATGGTCTTCTGTTAAGTTTCTCAAATTACACATATGAGTGAAAACATACTGTATGTTAGCTAACTTGACAATAAATTATATTTAAAAATAAATAAATAAATAAATAAATAAATAAATAAATAAAGTTGATCTATCACCACCCAAAAATGATTTCCTCTTTCTGCCCCTTTTCTGCCTTTAAAAACCTTTTCTATAGCTCGATAGAGCTCCTTTCTTTCACTAAATGGAATGCTGCCTAATTCATGAATCATTGAATAAAGCCAGTTTGATCTTTAAATTTAAGAAAAAATGAAATTCTGATCTCATCACCCTATAGTGTCTGACTCAATACATCTGGTATAGCCCCAAGAATCTTACTGAATATTCCAGATGATTCTAATGTGGTGGATTCAAGGATCACACTTTGAGAAATAATTTCCCAAAGCCACCACCCCAAATCTACAACCTTTTTCTAAAAAGAAATGCATCCTTGTGATCTCTGCTTCTTCCTCTTATCTCTTCCCTATAATCTGGTATCCCTGTCCCTCTTCCAGTCTTCACTGAACTGATCCCTGGTTGATGAAGCAGTGACCTCATGCTTAGCAAATCAATGACCTAGCATTTGCATCTCATTTTCCTTACCCTGTCTCTGGTGTTTGGAGGGGCCACTTACCCACTTACCCACTTCTTAGAACTTGCAATCTTTATCTCTCTCTCTGTGTGTGTGTGTGTGTGTGTGTGTGTGTGTGTATTAAAATATACACAACATAAAATTTACCCTTTTGACACTTTTAAGTGTTCATGAAGTGAACACTGAAGGTGTTCACTTAATAATGAATATTAAGTATATTCATAATGTTCAGTTCTCTTTAATAACTACACACTGTTCTTTTCTCTCAAATTCTTATCCAGAAAAATTCTTTGCTATAGCCTCTTCCTCCTCCTGGTCCCTAAATTCCTGCCCCAGTCCCGACCCCCAAAACTTTCTACACTGGTTCTCTCAATTCTTTGTCCTCTATATCTGTTATTTCTAACTGGTGAACACCCAAATGTTTCTCTCTAGATTTGGTCTCCTTCTTGGATGCTAAATGCACATTTTGCACTGCTTGCTGAACTTCTTTAGTTTGGTACCCAATAGGCATCTCAGATTTGAGATTGCCAAACTGATTTAATCACTGTCCTGTAACACACTTCCTGGTTTATGCAATGGCATCACCATGTTTCAATGACTTCAACACAAGCCTGGGAATAAATTGTAAACCTTTCCAGTACCTTAGCCTATTGACCTACACAAGTAATTGAAAAATCCTATTGATTATACCTTTAAAAATATTTATGTCCATGTACCTATTAGGAATTTTCTATAGTTTGAGTATATTTGGGATACTGTGGTGAATAGGGCTCATAAGCTTACTAGCTAATTGGGGAGACCTTGACCATAGACTCTCATGGGAATTACAGACAAGCAAACCCCTGAATCATACCTAGGATACCAGGTTCCATGAGCACACAGAAGAACAAGCATCCCTGGCTGCATATTAGTACCAGAGGAACTTTTGGAAAATACCAGTAGTTTCATCTTAGGTTAATTACACCTCCTGTTCATTTCATCTGCCTAAAATTGGTCTAATACATACAAACCATTTTAAAAATATAATTTATTGACAAATTAGTTTCCATACAACACCCAGTGCTCATCCCAAGAAGTGCCCTCCTCAATGCCCATCACCCACTTTTCCCTCTCCTCCACCCACATCAAACCTCAGTTTGTTCTCTGTATCCAAGAGTCTCTTATGGTTTGCCTCCCTTCCTCTCTGTAACGTTTTTCCCCCTTCCCCTCCTCCATGGTCTTCTGTTAAATTTCTCAGGATCCACATATGAGTGAAAACATATGGTATCTGTCTTTCTGCCTGACTTATTTCACTTCACATAATACTCTCCAGTTCCATCCACATTGCTACAAATGGCCAGATTTCATTCTTTCTCATTGCCAAATAGTATTCCATTGTATATACAAACCACATCTTCTTTTATCCATTCATCAGTTGATGGACATTTAGGCTCTTTCCATAATTTGGCTATTGTTGAAAGTGCTACTAAAAACATTGGTGTACATTTGCCCCTATGCATCAGCACTCCTGTATCCCTTGGGTAAATTCTTAGTAGTGCTATTTCTGGGTAATAGAGTAGTTCTATTTTCAATTTTTTAAGGAACCTCCACACTGTTTTCCAGAGTGACTGCACCAGTTTGCATTAGCACCAACAGTGCAAGAGGGTTCCCATTTCTCCACATCCTTGACAGCATCTATAGTCTCCTGATTTGTTTATTTTAATCACTTTGACCAGCATGAGGTCATACCAACTATTTTTAACAGTAGTAGAAAGGTATTTAAAAAGAAAATACCATACCAATGAAATCACATGATTCTGAGACTTTGTTTTCTAAGAATCCAGGAAAAGGGAGAAGTAGATGGAATATAGGTAAAACAAGATTGATCAAAAGTTCATCACCCTGCAAGGGGGTTGATTATGCTATTTTCTATTTCAGATAAGCTGAGATTGTCCATTATACATTTTTTTAAAGAGTGTGTGTGTGTGTGTGTATGTGTGTGTGTGTAATGAGTAGAAGTTACAGAAAGCAAGTGATTAAAAATACTTTGAATAAAGAAAATATATGAATGGGCACTTTTCAGGCAGAGAGCATTAGTATCTTTTTAATTCCTGCTCCCAGAAACCAGCTTCATTCAGGCCTGTACTGTCTTTCTCCTGGGTTGTTACATTATCCACCTATTATAAACTGAATGCTTGTGTCCAGCCCCTAAATTCATGTGTTGAAACCCTATCCCCCAGTATGATGATACTAAGAGGTGAGGCCTTTGAGAAGTGATGGAGGGATTAATGATATTATGAGAATGGGGCCCTCCTAAAGCGGATTTACTGCCTTTCTAAGAGTCAAGCAAGACTCTTGCTTCCTTCCCCTTTTTGCTCTCTGCCATGTTAAGGCTACAAGAAAGTGGCAGTCTGTAACTTAGACAAGGGCTCTCAACAGAACTTGGTCATGCTGGCATGCTGATTTTGGACATCTAGTCTCCTGGACCATGAGAAATAAATTTATTGTATATATAAAACATCCAATCTATGGTTCTTTGTTATAATAGCTAAAACTAACAACTTCTAACTGTCTTTCTATCTCCATTTGTTCTCCTTTATTCAATAAATATTTATTAAGAGCCTTTTCTGTACTACTCACTATTCCTGACATTGGGAACACAGCCATTTACAAAAAAAAAAAAAAAAAAAAAAAAGACAAATCTTCATTCTCAGAATATTTACACTACATAGGAGGACAGAAATAAGTAAACTTGTTTTTAACTGAAGTATAATTGACATTATAATATCCTATTAGTTTTAAGTGTATATACCATATAGGTACATAGTCTTATTATGTCAGGTCCTAGTATTCTGATATGATGGTATCAGTGGTGGAAGCTATGTGTTTGCATGAGTGATTTTCTATCTCTTCTAGGCCTGCAAATGTCTTTGAGAATGGGCTGGTTATTCCCCCTTTATCTCCTTCTGGAAGGAGATGGTGAGCACTCATTCCCTTTCAGATGGGCTAAGTGCTATAACAAACCTCAGGCATGGAGAGCTTGCAGAACAAAGCCTCTGGGAAATAGAGAAGGTGCTAGCATCAACTAAGGAAATATGCAATGAGGCAGCCCACTGACTTAACAAGGCATTCTTAGCTCTGAGGCTGCTTTCAGAATCATATTAGATGGAGAAGAAGACGACTGGATACTCATAGCCCAACTTCTATGGCTCAGACTGATGTTTGGTTAGGGAGACCAAGTGTCCCAGCATGTCCCAGACTTGGGGATTCCTTAGGATGTGGGGCTTTTAGTAATAATGTGAGGATGTTTCCAAGCAAATGAGGACAGATGGGCACACAAGTATAGGGCTGTGCCATTAGGGCTGAAGCATTTCTTTCCAAAGGAACATTCTAGTATATAATATGGTGTATGGCGATGTTTAAAATGACGATACAAATAGGCAAATGATCTTTAATCAGTTGATGTCCTCCCCCATTGTGGTCTTTGTGAACCAATGGCAGACATAAGTCTGTGTTGATGTGAACATAGGAAGAGTCCCCACCTTGCCTTCTGCCAGGATTTATCATCCACTGTTTAAAGTCTGAGGAGTCCTTCTCTGTGGGGTATGTAACTTTAAGAATCCCCTAAGTTGTTTAGACTTTGATATGACTAAAGAAACTTGTTAAATTGATATATCACTGTTTCAGTAACCAGGTTTTTAGACTAAATGAGAGCACTAGTATTAGTACTTTTTGGGGTACCCAGATGTCTTCTGAGAAGTGCCTCACTGGTAGCAGGGATAGTCTTTACTTTCCTGAGAATCACAGTCTCACAGAAGATTGCACAAATAGTGGATGTTGGCTCATGACTGGCTAATTTATTTCTCCCTCCCCACAATGTGAAGTTTAGCCAAGGAATATCTAGTTAGCTATGGAGACCGTATTTATTCAATTATGACTGTTCTGTCAAGGGGCTAGTTAATAAAGAATTAAGATCTTTCTATGCATTTGATTCTCTTTGAGGTATGGGGATTCCAGAATGAGATGCTTTCTTTGAGGACGCCCATTTGGAACCACCACACCAGCAAGTAAGCAGAGAAGGATGCTCTGCAAAGAAATGCTAGAAACTGTAGAAGTCTCCATGTCAAACCAGATATGAGACACCTGGGTTCAGGAAGGAGGAAAGAAAAGAATGAGCTTGACCACATCCATGCCCCATTTCTGGTTCTATACCACTTACCCTTAGTCCCAGGAGGTCCCTTGTGTATTTCCAGTACTTGTTTCCTTTTCTATGCCCAGGTAGGATTTTACTCCTTCAACCAGATAAACTCTGAATTTATTTTGCCAATACTCTACAGATGAGGATGAGCTGGTGAATTGGTTTGAATCCTTTCTTCTGTTCCCAGAACATGTTCAGAATGTTTCTTCTTCAATAGTTTTCCCAAGCTTGCTGTGTAATGGTGGTGATTCTCTTGCTGTCCTCTGATTAATGCAGAAGCAAGGAAAAGCAGATTAGGAAAAACACATGCAAAAGTCAGCAATTGTACTTTCTTTTTCTCCTGGTCTCCTAGAATCTTAAACATGTGATACTGCAAAGATGATATGGATACCGTGTGAACATCCAAACACTTATTTACCAAAATTAACAACCATCAGAGTTCAATCTTAAAATAACTTAGTAACTATTTTTCCCATTAGTCTCTAATTCAGATTATTTTAGTCTATTAGCTAATTTGTTTAAGATTCAAATATATCCATGTGAGCTGGAAAGATTCTTCATGGGCATAATGATCCTAAATTTTCTCCTGGTCTTTTATACTTGAGAAACCTGAAGATTTGGTTTATAGAGGGCATGCTTCTTGTTCCAGAAGTTCATAAAATTTGAACTTAGCCACAAATTTTGGCTATAGCCACAAATAGGAAGGGATTTCAATGAACAATTCATTCGTATGGGTTAACCAGAAAGGTTAACCAGAAAGCACTTCTGATGGACACAGGATCCCACTTCATGTACCCACATCTGCTCTGAGAATCTCTGGGGAAATATCAGAAATGGATTCAGTGTGGGAAGGTGGGAGGTGGGCAGAGACCATACAAAGTACCCCTGATTCCCTAACCTGTGCAGACTCCCTTCCCTTCTGGCTCTTTGAACCCCCAGGAAGCTCAGGAACATGGATGTTGAGTAAAACCTGCATCACAGAGTTAGAACCACATTGTACCCTTGATCTTTTAGACCAGAGTCAGCAAACTACAGCCCACAGAACAAATCCAGGTCCCCGACACTGTGTTCAATGTTTTGTAAAATTCTCTTGAAAACAGCCACAATATTTGTTTATGTATTGCGGCTGCTTTGCTGCAACAGCAAAGTTGAGCAGGTGTGACAGAGACAAAACCTAAAAATTTACTATCAGGTCCTTTATAGAAGAGATTTGCCAGCCCCTGTTCTCGACCTACAATAAGTAAAAAGCATCAGAACTCTTGAAAGTGTTCTAGTACTTTCTTCTTTATGACTAAGCCTATTTCAGACTGTAAGTTTATGGGAGTGGCAAGATAGGTCATTCTATTTGGAGTTTAAGTGAAATGTTATCAGAAGCCATTCCCTTGATCAACATGGATGGCTTTCTTAGATAAGCTCTAAATTTGTTCTCAGTCTCCCCTAGAGATTTCATAATTTTTTGGGGTGGGTGCAGCCATTGCTCAAGTCTGACACAGCTGCCAATGTCAGGATATCCAGTAAGAGATGTCATATACAGGCTGCCATGGAGTCAGAGGAGTAAGCTTGCCCTTTCCTCCTCATGGCCTTTGCTTAGTGCATAGTGAAGCTAAATCTCTCTGTTGTGAATTGTGTTAAGTTCTGTGTGGCATATAAAACAAAAATGTTACAAAGGCCTGCCACCTTCAAGAAGCTTACAATCTTGCTAATATTCCTAATAACTGTGCAGACAGCAAGTAATTATAATTTTCCTCCAAAAGGGGAGATATGAAATAGATAATTAGGTTATAAGCTTATCTGAAACCAGGGATGAAAATGGAGTCATAGAAAATAGTAAGAAGAAAGCTTTTTTTTTTTAGCATATATGCTATATGCTATATATGAGGATGATATTTCCCCAATTGACCAGGATATATTTTACCTAGAATTAAAAGTGTTCCAAGATCAGTGCAATAGAGATAACTACTTAAACATGCTCTGGGATGAAATGGGGAAAATTGCTGGCAGCTGACAGAGTACAGCTGTTTGATAGATATACACAAGAATTATTCCAAGTTCTATAACTTCTATATAATAGAGGAGCCTTATTCAATCTGGAATTTGCTATCCCCACCTGAGCAATAAGCATAGGCTCCTACTGCACTAAGGCACTCAAGGAGAGAGAACATAAAAAGCTACAGTTTCCTGAAAATAGAAATACATTTCTAGGATAGCCAAGCAGAAGTCCTTTGAAAAATGTTTTGAAGGCAGAGAATGGCCCTTTAGATCTGGAAAAAACACAGCTAACTCAATAGATAAACAGGGAGAAAGCCTCATCACTTAAAGTCTGAACAAACATCAGAGACAGGAGAACTTAGGATTTGCAAAAATAAGTATGAATGCCCTGATAGGAGATGCAGCCACACTGGAGCAGAGCAGAATGGAACATGACATGTAACTTCAGCACACAGCACAGAGCATACGGAGACCAGGGACAGGCAAGGGACCCTTTGAGGCTATGAGTTATTATCACTCCTTGAGAGGGAACCTAAAAGAAAATATAAGGACCCAACAGTGTGATTTATTGCCCATAATGTATATAATTATAATTAAACCAGGTAAAATATTCTTTTTTGGTAATAAGGATGAAGTTCTTTTTCTTGTTTCTTAAACCTCAGATAGAAGAAAACCTTTATTGCATGGACAGTAGCACCCAGGATCAGATGGCTGGTGCTGGTGAGTTGTGAAGTAATCCTGCAGAAAACTTTCTCAGGCTCAGGCCCATCTGGGGCACCACTGACACACAATTACTGTGTGCAAGGCGCTGTCCTTCCCTGAGGCTGTTCACTTTTCCCTCTGAGAATATTCAGGTCTTTATTTTTTTAATGCCTGATGGTCAAGGAAGGGTACGAAGTTTTCATTGATCATATTTCTTCTCCTCCATTTTGTTACCTTGAAAGCACCTCCCCAAATAAAGCCAGGACAGCAGACCTAAGTGAAAACTGCAGCCAGTGAGTCCTGGTGGGATTAGCAGCTTTGGGAGCAAAGATTTGTTAAAGAGGTTAGGTTTACTGGTTATTAACCAAAACAATTTAATTAGGTTCAATGATACTGCATGTGGCAAGGCAGGAAATATGTGCTGATAGTTTTAGAACAAAATTGTGCAAAGAGTTTAACAATACATGGATGTTTTGTACAGTCCCTAGGAAGACATTAAGAAAAATTAGACTTATAAACACATTTCCCAAAGCATTAATTGCATTCCAATTTTTCTAGAAAAGATATTATGATTTATATTGATTACAGTTTCTGATGTAGGCTAATATCCTTTCGGGTCGGTTTCTAACAGTTATGAACTCTTAGAAATGTACCTAATGTAGCTAATTGTTCCTCCACAAAGTTTACTTAATACTGGCTTAAGAATTTTCACTTTTGATATCTGAAGCTTTTGTTTTTCAGATACGTCAGTCTGTTCTATCCCTCGCTTATAAACACCAAGCACTCTGAGAGCAATAAGGCTGTCTACTGTCAGAAAACCAGGCCTGCTAATTAGACCACAGGAAATCCTCAGCTCAGCACACTGGACAGGCCCAGAGTGAAGGAGCCCAACCCACTCCTTGGAAAAAATCCAGCAAGTTATCGAAGTTCTGCTCCCTATGTTATTTCCATGACACATATATATACCAGAAATGTTTATCCAGCAGGGAATGCAAACCCAATCAAAGGTGCCTTATCTCATATCAAAGCCATGCTAAATTAAAAAATAGAAAATATTTCCCCTATGTCCTGATTTAGATAATGCTGATGAAATATAATCAAGAAGTACATGTCACACAACTCCAAAAGAGGAGACACAAACACAGACAATGTATGCATAGGAAAAACATTAAAAGAATAAAGCAAAGGCAAAAGGGGGACTGAGGTTTTTATGAGCATAAATTCTTTTAATAATTTTTTTTCCAAAAAATGAAACCTGCACCTCTATCCCTAACAACTTTCTGACATCACTGCCCAGGAAAGCCACATAGCTCTTAGACTGGATGGGCTTTAGGATTCCTCAGGATGTGGAATCCACTAGCTTTCCTTTCCTATTAGTGCTTTTCCTCTCTTTGCTAATGGATCATAATTATTTATAAACCCACCTGTCTGGTATAAGAGGGTGGGCCACCAATGCTGGGAAGCACAAATTTCCCACACCATCCAACCACCTTGCCACTGCACTCACTGTCCTTGTCCTGACCTCTGCCTGACCACACCTGTAGGAGGTTTACCTGGGGCAGGGGGAGTAGGAAGGAGTAGGTAGGGCTTTGGGTGTCAGTCAACTGGAGCCAGGCAACTTGCAAGGTGCATGATCTGACCCTGAGTCAGCCTGAAGTCTGCTGACCAACACTGGCTGTTCCTTACTTGGCTGCTCCATCCACCCTTCTTACCAACTTCCAGGAAGTACCAAAAAGCAAACATAAACTCTGATATGAACAACTACAAGCTCTTGTTTTAAAATAGTTTGAATGCCTCTCCAGAGTAAGCCTGTTTGAGACCTCCAATATTCTTCAACTGGAGGGACACAGGTAAGAAAGTTAGGTTCCTCTTTATGTACCTGTTAAAACTGCATCTGTAGCAATTTAAACAGCCAGCACAAATGCCCACGCCAAACCCTCAGGAACCAGTCAGCATGAAGCATCTCAGCTGAGATTTGCAGAACTAGGTTCTTGAGTCATTACCTCGAGTTTCTGTTTCAAACTTTTCGGACTGTGCAACTCTAACACATACTGAGATATAGGAGACTAGGGGAGAGGGAACCACCAAAAAGGGGAAAAGGAACTAATATTTACCTCCACTATCATGAAGAGATTATTCTGCCCTGTACACTTCGATATGGTGATTGCTCAAGTGTTTAACTCTTTTTTTAAATATTGCAAATACCAGTGTGAACCGGTTTTGACAAGGAGTTCGCCTTAAAACTGCTCTGCCATTTGCAACATCTGATCAAGAGATTCCAGCTCCTCAGCTGGTGAAAAGAACCCTCAGTTCATGAAATTATTAAAGTAAGTCTAAATGAAGCTTAATAACAGCACTTCAAAGCACACTGAACATATTAACTAATTAATCACCACCTTACCCCTTCCAGGTATATAAATAACTATTATCCTCACTTTATAGTTGGGATAAATGAAGCAGAGGGTGGCGGTGCAGTTGCCCTGGGCCCCAGATGAAGTCGGCATCTATAGTAAAAGCAAAATCAGGCATTTCTGAGGGCCTTGTATTTTGGCATATCCACTCTTCTCAAATTTTCCTTCCTTCTAGATCTCTGTTAAAACATTTCACATTTGAAAAAAAAACTTCGCATTTAGAGTTGGAGAGATTTCAAATCTTTTCCTAAATGTGACTGTTTCTGACATAGATACTTTAAAACCAAGGGGGTCCAAACTGATTAAAGTTGTAACAAATTGGAATGCTGGAAAGTTCATGTCATCAACCAAGGAAAGAGGTTAATCTGATTGAATAATGAGTTTCATCTGGATTTGCCTGTGCCATCTGTTGCAAAATGTTTTCCAAATTGTGCAGTGTGAATGCAGGATTTCACAGAATAGGAATATCAACTATTATAACAAAAGTAATATGTTTTTACCCTTCCTAAAAAAAAAAGGTAAATCTCTCCCCAATGTTCATATCATATAAAGCAAACACATGGAGACATGACAGAGCAGGATTTAGAAAGCTGTACATGCCTCTGAGCAGTAAATTCCCCAAATTCCCCAAATTAGTCTGTAAACTTTTTTAGGCATTGATACTTCTTATGCCAACACCTCATTGTCTCTAAAACCTTCAAGGCATATAACGTCTGATAAAGGGAATAGTTTTCTGATAAAGGAATATTAGAGCAGAAAGTGAAATTTGAGATTGCTGGCTTTAAGCCACAAAGTTGGCAGGTAAATCTAGTCAGAGAAATGAAGCAGCAAGAATGCAGATTCAGGTCTCCTAATTCTCAAGCCACTGCTTAGATAGAAGGGGATATTGTGTGTATTAGTTTGTAATTTTGCAGATGGCAGTTAGAGACAGACCAGCAATAGAACCCAAGGAAATTGACTCCCTGTTCTACATTCTCTTTATGGTACCATACTGGCTCTGCAATTTCTTTAATTTTATTTTGTTTTGCTGTATTTTATTTACTGAATTTTCTATTTCATTTTAGTTTTCTTGATTCAGTGCATTCCCCAGTGCCACCATGAATAAACCATTGCTAGGTGGATAACAATTTCTTATGGGAATAATGATAAAATCAAGGGTTGTATTTTTAATCAAGAATGTAGCATCAACCAGACCATATATTTGAACAACAACATTCATATGGGCAAAGATTAAACATCCACAAACCTTTAAAACAATTTTCATCTCTCTAAGCCTCAATTACCTCATCTCTAAAATAGGCATAATGGTGGGGTCTATCTCATAATACTGAAGGATTTATAGAGATAATGTTACTAAAACACTCAACAAAGTGCTTCCTTAGCTTTTAGTAAGTGCTCTTAAAGTACTGGTTTAACTTTCATTAACTGTGAGTTATTTATAGCATCCTTCAGATTTTGTTGCTCATAATCCTCATAACAGTATTAAAAGTTAGGTGCCATTATTATTCTTATTTTTAAAATAAAAAAATAAATGCCCAGGGATGCAAAGTAACTTGGGCAAGGCACATAGCCAGTAGGTGACCCAGCTGGTATTTCAATCCAGAGGATTTGACTTCAGAGTCTATAACCTGTTTCACAAATGCAGTTGACATGTAATAAGTAATGTTAATATGATCTCTTCATTTAAATAGAATAATTGGTATTTGGGTACATGTATTGAGAAAATTATTTTATAAAAGACTTCATTTTACTATAAAGTGAAATATATCAAAATGTAAACCTACTGAGCATGACATTGGTCCCAAAACTAATACTTTGGAGATATATGTACAGTAATTTAGAGGTGCTTTATACTTACATATGACCCATATTATTGTAAAATATGGTCTAAGAAAGTTTGAGGTCAAGTTTCCTTTTTTTCTTCTCAATAAATTTCTTACTCAACATAAATTGTCTAAAACTATTGTGTGAGGTTGGTGTTCCATACTTGTTACTGTTGTTAAGGATATCTGAGCTATTTTTTATTACTGGAAAGCACTGAGTTTTGTTTTTGTTTTTGCTTTTTCTAACATTTATTTTATTTTTGACAGATAGAGACTGAGCATGAGTGGGAGAGGGAGACATAGAATCCCAAGAAGGCCCCAGGCTCTGAATGGGGCTCGAACTCATGAACTGTGAGATCATGACCTGAGTTTGATGCTTAACTGACTGAGACACCCAGGCACCCCTGATTTTTTTTGTGAGAGATTTAAAGTGTACTTAAAGTAATAGAAAATAAAGGAAAGTGCTCAAACATACCACCACCCAGCTTTGTCAGACTTTTATGTTTGATAAATTTCGACACTATTTAATTAAAACTCTTAGGAAAATAGGGATAGAAAGGAAATTCTTGAATTTAAAATACATAGCTACACACATTCCACAACTAACAGATTTTGTGTGTTGTTCCTTTTAAGGCTGATAATGCCTACACAAGAATGACCGCTCAGCATCCTGTGTCCACTGTTGCTCTGGGCTTGGAGGACTCAGCTACAGCCAGGAAAAAAAGGAAACCATAAAACTAGAATCACTCCCTTTGTGGTGGTGGCAATGAGTTTTGTTGTTATTTTCTAGTTTAATTGAAAGTTTGCTAGAGAACATGGTCTGTGTAATAATAGTTCTTTGATTTTGTTGAGACTTGCATTTGGGGCAAATGTGTGGTCAATTTTAGGCAATGTTCCATTCATACTTGACTAGAATGTGATCTTTTAACTTGGGGGCACAGAACTCCTTATATTACAGTTAAGATGGTTGATCTTATTAATTGCATAGCTAGACACGGTGTAAAAACTGTTCATTGTGCTCCTAACCCTTTAATTCCTAATCTTTATGAGGGTCCTCTGTGCCCAAAAGACCCAAATTGTCACTGATTGTCCCTGCTTTGAGCCAGGCATCACCAAGAATTATCCTAAACTTGATTAAGCTACATAATCAGAGAATTAATTTGATTGACCCTTTGGGTGCTTGAATTTCTTTTGCAAAGATCCCACTAAGCAGCATGAACCTCCAGGACTGGGGTGCTTGGCCTCTGGGAGAACAACCTGCTGGGATGGGAGATCTCAGGAGCTCTCACTCAGTTGTTTTCCACACCACAGGTAAATGGCTGCAAAAAGTCAGGGCAAAAAGTCTTGACTTTTTAAAGATATTATTTACCAGTTCTTTCAACAAGTATTAGTTGAGCACCTGCTGTTCTAGTGCCTTGAGGTAAACTGTGATTTCATTCTACCCCCAAAGTAATTCCATGCTTTAGAGGAAGAGGGAGAGAGTAAATGCAAATACTAATTATTTAAATCCCAGGTTGCGCTAGTTTAAATGAATCTAAGATTTATGGCTCTTTTATGCCATACAACTGAATCCCAATGCCTCCTGTCATGCCTTTTCTTCTTTTTGCTTCCAATAGTAAATATTTTGTCATAATAAAAAGTGACTTTATGAATGGTTTCTCCCCAAATCTCACATCAAGTTGATGGCAGGGTCAGCTTTTCAAACTTCTTTCAACAAAGTGTCTCGTCCCTGGCCCTACCCATGCTTCTCTTTCACATGTGTGCATGTGGGCGTGCACACACACACACACACACACACACACACACACTTGTCACATCTTATCATTTATGACCCCCAAACAGATCAGGCATTTTCTTTACGTGTGCTATTTTCTCTGCTACTGTCTCTTTCTATCATCTATTCATTGTAAAATATATTTATTAAGTGCCATAGTTCTAAGCACATCTATGGAATACAAAAGGGAATAAAATCAGCAAAAATCCCTGTCCCAAAGAGCTTCACATTCCAATGACTCATCATCATTATTGCTACCATCTATTGAGCACTTCCTGTATGCTAGACTCTGTTCTAGCTGCTTTACTTATGCATTATCTCTAATTCTCATAATTTCCCTGCAAGATGATTTATTAATCCCATTTAACAGGTGAAGAAATTAAATCTCATATAGAATAATGAGTCACCTGATTCCAAAGTCTTCACTGTTTCATACCATGGTGATAATCTTCCAGCTGACCAAAACAAACAGCTTGCTTCTTTGTGAAATCTTTGCTGACCCCCTTTACCCCTGAGCCTCCTACCCATCTTCATGATGTCACTGGGCTTCTGCTATAGTTACCTGCGAAGCATCTGTCTCTCCTGGGTCACTCAAGCTGCAGATCAGAGAACGTTCATCACGGTATTGTCAGTGCTCAGCACCGTACCAGATCACATTAAAATAAGAGATATTGAATTACTAAACAAATGCCTTCTGGCCAACCTTAGTCCTCAAGCATCTTCAGGGAAGCCACCCATCAGAGGTGATGGTAATTGTCTCAAGGTTGTACAAACAGATTGAGAACTTCTTTCCCTATTTGCTCTTGTTCTGCCATTATTCTTCACAATAAGCACCTAAAATGCTGAGTCACGCAGCTGGGTGGAGTATCCTAACCAATTTAAATGAGACAATGTACTTGTGTAAAATCATATATAATAAAAGATGATACAATGTAATAAAAAACAAAGCTGGTATTATTACTGTTGTTTAAGCAAGTTTTTGGCCTTTTAGCTAACAAAACCCCATAAGCCCCATTAGACAGCTGTTCATTTTGTCTTAAGTACTGCAGTTTTACTCCAAAAACTTTATCTATATTCTTCCTCTATAAAGTCATAAATGAAGTTTAGTTTTCAAAATCAAGATTAATTTTGCTTAGCAAAACACATTTCTAAAATATTTTCCAAACTTAATAACTGATGTTCTAAACTCCAATCTTCTTTTTCTTCAAAGCAATTTGCAAATCACTAGATAAGAAACAATCATGGCAAACATTTTCTATGCTTCATGTGTTCCAGGCACTTGTATAAATGGTATCCAACTACTATCCTCTTTTAATACTAAACTATGGTTTGGGTACTATTATTATCATTCCCATTGTATGTGTGAGGAGATAACTCAAGATCACTAAGTGGCAGACCCCGGATTTGAATCCAGGAGAGCAAATTCTGGAGTCCACAATTTACTTTTTAATTTCTCAATTAGATGGTTCAAAAATCAAAACAATCTAAAGAGGTATACTGTGAAGAGTCTTGCTCCCACTACAGTCTGCCTGTTTTCTCTTTGCCCACTGACTTCAACTCCAATATGCAGGTAGCACTTTTATTAGTTTCTGGTGTATCCTTTTTGAGTTTTTAATGTGAATGCCAGCACATAAAAATAATATGTTCTCATGTTCCTCCCTTTCTTACACAAAAGGTAGTGTGTTACACACCCTTTTTTTTTCTCTGTTAATAATGAGTCTTTGAGATCTTTCCACATCAGTTCATAAATAAGCCTTCTCAATCTTTATACATACATATTTTGTCATATGGGTGTGCCATAGCTTCTTTCTTTTTAATATTTTTATTTATTTTTGAGACACAGAGAGACAGAGCACGAGCAGGGGAAGGGCAGAGAAAGACGGAGACACAGAATCCGAAGCAGGCTCCAGGCTCTGGGCTGTCAGCACAGAGCCCAATGCGGGGCTCGAATTCACACACCGCAAGATCATGACCTGAGCCGAAGTCAGACGCTCAACCGACTGAGCCACCCAGGCGCCCCGCCATAGCTTCTTTAACCAGTTCTGTATTGATGGAAATTAGATTGTTTCAATTTTCATTGCTTCTGCATTGTTGCCTCAAATAATCTTGTTGTCCATCTTTTCCTATACTTTTGGTGTATCTGCAGGGTAAATATCCAGAAGAGGGATTTTCAGGTCAAAAAACAAGTGTTTTTGGGGCGCCTGGGTGGCGCAGTCGGTTAAGCGTCTGACTTCAGCCAGGTCACGATCTCGCGGTCCGTGAGTTCGAGCCCCGCGTCGGGCTCTGGGCTGATGGCCCAGAGCCTGGAGCCTGTTTCCGATTCTGTGTCTCCCTCTCTCTCTGCGCCTCCCCCGTTCATGCTCTGTCTCTCTCTGTCCCAAAAATAAATAAACGTTGAAAAAAAAATTAAAAAAAACAAACAAGTGTTTTTATGATTTTCTTAATATTGACAAATTCCTCTGAAAATTGACTAATTTACATATCTTCCTGCAAATGCCTATTTTCTTGAAGCCAACAGAATGTGCTATTAAATGTACTTGAATTTTTGCCCATTTACAGGTGAAAAAAAGATACCTCATTGAATTCGTATTTCTCTTATTACCAATGAGGTGGAACATCTTCTCACATGTTAAGGCTTGTTCATCATGTTTTCTTTTCCACTCTTTTTTCTTGTTTGTATCCCTCACTCACTTTTCCATTGGTTTATTGCCCTTTTTCTTAATGAAATCTTGGATGTTCTCTAAACCATTTTGCTATGGTTTAAACTTCCCAGAAAAGCTGAAGGCAATATTACTAATGTTATTGAAATGTTTTAAGTACAGTTAAAAGACCTCCCTGATTAGTTTAAAAAAAAAAAACATTTATTTATTTTTGAGAGAGAGAGAGCGCACCATGAGCAGAGGAGGGAGACAGAGGATCTGAAGTGGGCTCTGTGCTGACAGCAGAGAGCCCAATAGAGGCTTGAACTCACGAACTGAACTGCGAGATCATGACCTGAGCCAAAGTCAGAGGCTTAACCGACTGTGCCACCGAGGCACCCCATCACTGATTACTTTTAACATTAAACTCTATTCATCAAATAAAATAATTCATATTAATATTCTATAAACTCTAGTCTGTTAGTTATTCATTAATATAATAGAGACAAAGAGAGACAATAATGTAAAAATGTAAATAATTAAGATTCAGATCTCAAGAATTTCACTAACAAGAGATTGATTAATCCTAAAAACCTTTCATGTTTACTCAGCTGATAAATAACCATTTCAAGAGTGAGGAAATAAAAGAAAATTAAAATATTTTTCTTATGTCACCTTTCTGAAGCATGTGCAAATTATATTTAGTGTCTAGATTTCTCTGAATTTCTAAAACACTGTGTAATTTTTAAAAATTTCAAAGCACTCTTAAACTCATCGGCAATCAACAGACCATCTCCTTAGAGACAAGAACTGAGCAGTTGCCCATAGCAACCATCCTAACCCTTCTGACTATTTATATCTCCAATCCCCAGATCTCAGGCAACTGGTTGTTTTGGATTGTAGTACTCAAAACTGTAGGAAACACTTTGCAATTTCTACCCATCGGTGCATCTTTAAATACCAGAGTAAATTCATAGTCTCTCCCCATTTCTCTGGTCTGGGGAAAAGGAAGGTGAATGAGTCCAGGGTCTTCAGAGCCTGTACTGGAGCCAGAGCTCAACCAAGAGCTGCTACAAGGTCAGAATCAAAAGTGAAGGGTTAAGGCCATCTACCAGATCAAGGTGTTCAATGTCTCTGTGATTATTTGGTTATAAAAAGCTGGCAGAGTACTCCTGTACCCCTTGGGTAAATTCCCAGCAGTGCTATTGCTGGGTCATAGGGTAGTCTATTTTTAATTTTTTGAGGAATCTCCACACTGTTTTCCAGAGCGGCTGCACCAGTTTGCATTCCCACCAACAGTGCAAGAGGGTTCCCATTTCTCCACATCCTCGCCAGCATCTATAGTCTCCTGATTTGTGCATTTTGGCCACTCTGACTGGCGTGAGGTGATATCTGAGTGTGGTTTTGATTTCTATTTCCCTGATGAGGAGCGACGTTGAGCATCTTTTCGTGTGCCTGTTGGCCATCCGGATGTCTTCTTTTGAGAAGTGTCTATTCATGTTTTCTGCCCATTTCTTCACTGAATTATTTGTTTTTCAGGTGTGGAGTTTGGTGAGCTCTTTATACATTTTGGATACTAGCCCTTTGTGCAATATGTCATTTGAAAATATCTTTTCCCATTCCGTCGGTTGACTTTTAGTTTTGTTGATTGTTTCCTTTGCTGTGCAGAAGCTTTTTATCTTCATGAGGTCCCAATAGTTCATTTTGCTTTTAATTCCCTTGCCTTTGGGGATGTGTCAAGTAAGAAATTGCTGTGGGATGGATGGAACTGGAGAGTGTTATGCTAAGTGAAATAAGTCATACAGAGAAGGACAGATTCCATATATTTTCACTCCTATGTGGATCCTGAGAAACCTAAAAGAAGACCATGGGGGAGGGGAAGAAAAAAAATGGTTAAGAGAGGGAGGGAGCCAAAACGTAAGAGACTCTTAAAAACTGAGAACAAACTGAGGGTTTATGGGGGGTAGGAGGGAGGGGTTGGTGGGTGATGGGTATTGAGGAGGGCACCTGTTGGGATGAGCACTGGGTGTTGTATGGAAACCAATTTGACAATAAATTTCATAATAAAAAAAAAGCTGGCAGAACCAGGACACTTCTCCAAAAAACATACACTTACATTAATACATGTAGTCAGATGGTATATATTGAGTGCTAACAGGGCAGGGCATGTGTATAGGCATGTCTTTTGAGAAAAATTCTGGAGCCCACAAATCCCACTGAGGGATCAAAACCAAACACCTACAAGGTGATAAGGGCCTCTGGTAAATCCAGTCATAGCAGGATTTGAGTAGAAATTTCCCTACTGGAGTGATTTGCTGATGTAAGTAATATGACACTTCCTTATTTGTGTCTTTGGGTTTCTTGACATAGCAGCAAGATTTTTTTTAAGCCAATCACAGTCCTATAATTCCATTATATTAGAAAATAGATTCAAGCCTTTCTAACTCCTCTTCTTTGGGAGTTAAGAAGTTGTTTGCACACACTCTCAAATCTATAATGGGTGCAATATTTATGTACATGGAGCATAGGGTTAGGTTCATTTATCATATAATCCACAAACAACTCCTGCATGAGTCAGTAAAAACTTGTAGTCAGGTTTGTTCTATATTACATGGGGAAATCATGATGAGTGAAGAATGAATGTTAATCGTGTACATTTAGAATTTAACAGATAATATAAAATAACATTGATGATATCCACTAATTATTTATACCACAATGACCAACACAACAACCACAACCAGAAGCAATGTTTCCTCCTTTTCACATTCCACTTTTATGGCTGATTCTCCCCTCTAAACCCAAAATGCAAAGCTATCCTTCAGTGCAAGATGTCATTTCATTTCAGACTGACTCCCACAAATTGTATTCACAATGAAGTACAAAGCTGTATCCTGGGAGCCCTACCGTAAGGGAGGAGTGTTTCCCAGTGATCTGAAGACAGTGGGCTAGAGCATGTCCCTTCATGACATTATCCCAATGACCTTGAAACAAAAGCTCATCTTCAAGAGATCAATGTTTTGATCTTAGCATCGATAGAATACTACATATAATATCCTAGACCACCTGATATGGCCCCTGCCTCCCCTTCTGGTATCTCTTCACCTTGTTCTCCTTGCATCTGTGCCCCAGCCACATAAGGCTTCCTTCAATTCTGCAAACACACAGTGCTCCTTCCTGTTCAAGGCCACCTGTAGACCTTCATCTCTTCCCTCTGTTTTCACTCCCACCAGCCTTTGCTTTGGTTAGCTAACATCCCCAGAATCCCAGAATACTTGTAACTTTTGAACAATGCTTCCTTGACCCCCAGTTTCTCCTTGTAGCACTTAAAAAATTACTTGGTATTTGAATTCCCTGCCAGAATGTGAAATCTATGAAGGCAAAGACACACTTTGTCTTATTCTACTCTGCCTCTAGCAGCTAGCACATAGGGGACAACTGTTTTGCGGGTATATGATGTAGGCTGTGTTGTATTTGTCTTTATCATCACTGCCTGCATACAGGAAATACTAAATAAATGTCTTCTCAGTGAATGGATGGATAAAGCAATGAAAGACTTCACATAAATACAATTTGGCACTAAAACATCTAATATAAATATTAAAAATTTTTTTAATTTTATCCATTAAGTTACATTCAGGTCATTTTTCTCCCACATGGGTTCTTGGAAATTCTATTGTAAAAACCAACAATTCTAGGGTGACTGAAAAATTCCCAAGCCCACAAAGAGCTGACTTGGAATCTTTTTATGGGTAAGTATCACTTCTCCCAGAATTGGACTTCTTTTAGGGAGTAACTCATTGTTCCCAAGATCAGAGACGTTTCTCATTGGGCTGGTATTGTGCCCCTTTTCTGAACTTTGTTGATTTTTCTTTCTTTCCTTCTTTCTTTTTAAAAAATAAGTTTGGCCCAAAGTTTAAAACAAATGAGAGATTTTTGCTGCATCCTAGAGGTTGATAGAATCTGGTTGTACTGGATTATAATCTAAGAGATTCCTGTGTTGTGGCTTCTCCTTATTGCCCTAGAACCCCAGGAAGCTAAGAGCAAAACCTCCAGGGTCAAAGTCTAAGTTTAAAGGGAGGGGCATTTCATGCATATACCCATACTCCAAAATAATCCTGTAGACACCCAACACATACCCAAACACCCAGCACTCACAGATATCCCTACCACATGTGCAGCCTGCACACAACACCCACAAACACCCTAACTTGCACACACGTACCCCAGATGGGAACCTAACTTTTCTTAATCCTAGAATAAGGGTCCCCTTTAAGTCCTGTCTCCTTTATTCTTTCCCTTCCCCTGTTCCCTCCTTCAGTCTAGCCAGTATTTAAAGCTATTTGCCCTTACACTAAAAGTTATTTTGATTAGGGAAAACTCAAAAAAAATTTCAGATCTTAGAAAAAGTTGTAATGAAGAAGAATTTGGGGTTTGACCCCTGTCATGGTTTTTACTCACTTTTGGACCTTCTTTTTGGGGATTATAGTTATATCACAGCAAATTGGCAATAGATGATTTAGTACTTCTGAATTCAAATGCAACTGCTCCATTCTAGAATTAGCCCTTTTCCTCGTTTTCTTACCAAACATGAGAATTGCCTTTCTTATATTCTACATTAAAACCCCCACCCCCAGCTATGAAGAAGACAACCAATGTATTAAACCATTGACAGATTGGTGCTATTTAATCATTTCTCATAGAAATGTTGCATTTTATTTATTTTATTTTATTTTATTTTATTTTATTTTATTTTATTTTATTTTATATTTATATATGAAATTTATTGTCAAATTGGTTTCTATACAACACCCAGTGCGCACCCCAAAAGGTGCCCTCCTCAATACCCATCACCCACCCTCTCCTCCCTCCCACCCCCCATCAACCCTTAGTTTGTTCTCAGTTCTCAACAGTCTCTTATGCTTTGGCTCTCTCCCGCTCTAACCTCTTTTTTTTTTTCCTTCCCCTCCCCCATGGGTTCCTGTTAAGTTTCTCAGGATCCACATAAGAGTGAAACCATATGGTATCTGTCTTTCTCTGTATGGCTTATTTCACTTAGCATCACACTCTCCAGTTCCATCCACGTTGCTACAAAAGGCCATATTTCATTTTTTTCTCATTGCCACGTAGTATTCCATAGTGTATATAAACCACAATTTCTTTACTCATTCATCAGTTAATGGACATTTAGGCTCTTTCCATAATTTGGCTATTGTTGAGAGTGCTGCTATAAACATTGGGGTACAAGTGCCCCTATGCATCAGTACTCCTGTGTCGCTTGGATAAATTCCTAGCAGTGCTATTGCTGGGTCATAGGGTAGGTCTATTTTTAATTTTCTGAGGAACCTCCACACTGCTTTCCAGAGCGGCTGCACCAATTTGCATTCCCACCAACAGTGCAAGAGGGTTGCCGTTTCTCCACATCCTCTCCAGCATCTATAGTCTCCTGATTTGTTCATTTTGGCCACTCTGACTGGCGTGAGGTGATACCTGAGTGTGGTTTTGATTTGTATTTCCCTGATAAGGAGCAACGCTGAACATCTTTTCATGTGCCTGTTGGCCATCCAGATGTCTTCTTTAGAGAAGTGTCTATTCATGTTTTCTGCCCATTTCTTCACTGGGTTATTTGTTTTTTGGGTGTAGAGTTTGGTGAGCTCTTTATAGATTTTGGATACTAGCCCTTTGTCCGATATGTCATTTGCAAAGATCTTTTCCCATTCCGTTGGTTGCCTTTTAGTTTTGGTGGTTGTTTCCTTTGCTGTGAAGAAGCTTTTTATCTTCATAAGGTCCCAGTAATTCACTTTTGCTTTTAATTCCCTTGCCTTTGGGGATGTGTCGAGTAAGAGATTGCTACGGCTGAGGTCAGAGAGGTCTTTTCCTGCTTTCTCCTCTAAGGTTTTGATGGTTTCCTGTCTCACATTCAGGTCCTTGATCCATTTTGAGTTGATTTTTGTGAATGGTGTGAGAAAGTGGTCTAGTTTCAACCTTCTGCATGTTGCTGTCCAGTTCTCCCAGCACCATTTGTTAAAGAGACTGTCTTTTTTCCATTGGATGTTCTTTCCTGCTTTGTCAAAGATGAGTTGGCCATACGTTTGTGGGTCTAGTTCTGGGGTTTCTATTCTATTCCATTGGTCTATGTGTCTGTTTTTGTGCCAATACCATGCTGTCTTGATGATGACAGCTTTGTAGTAGAGGCTAAAGTCTGGGATTATGAAGCCTCCTGCTTTGGTCTTCTTCTTCAAAATTACTTTGGCTATTTGGGGCCTTTTGTGGTTCCATATGAATTTTAGGATTGCTTGTTCTAGTTTTGAGAAGAATTCTGGTGCAATTTTGATTGGGATTGCATTGAATGTGTAGATAGCTTTGGGTAGTATTGACATTTTGACAATATTTATTCTTCCAATCCATGAGCAGGGAATGTCTTTCCATTTCTTTAAATCTTCTTCAATTACCTTCATAAGCTTTCTATAGTTTTCAGCATACAGATCCTTTACATCTTTGGTTAGATTTATTCCTAGGTATTTTATGCTTCTTGGTGCAGTTGTGAATGGGATCAGTTTCTTTATTTGTCTTTCTGTTGCTTCATTGTTAGTGTATAAGAATGCAACTGATTTCTGTACATTGATTTTGTATCCTGCAACTTTGCTGAATTCATGTATCAGTTCTAGCAGACTTTTGGTGGAGTCTGTCGGATTTTCCATGTATAATATCATGTCATCTGCAAAAAGCGAAAGCTTGACTTCATCTTTGCCAATTTTGATGCCTTTGATTTCCTGTTGTTGTCTGATTGCTGATGCTAGAACTTCCAGCACTATGTTAAACAACAGCGGTGAGAGTGGGCATCCCTGTCGTGTTCCTGATCTCAGGGAAAAAGCTCTCAGTTTTTCCCCGTTGAGGATGATGTTAGCTGTGGGCTTTTCATAAATGGCTTTTATGATCTTTAAGTATGTTCCTTCTATCCCGACTTTCTCAAGGTTTTTATTAAGAAAGGGTGCTGGATTTTGTCAAAGGCCTTTTCTGCATCGATTGACAGGATCATATGGTTTTTCTCTTTTTTTTTTTTTTTGTTAATGTGATGTATCACGTTGATTGGTTTGCGAATGTTGAACCAGCCCTGTATCCCAGGAATGAATCCCACTTGATCATGGTGAATAATTCTTTTTATATGGCGTTGAATTCGATTTGTTAGTATCTTATTGAGAATTTTTGCATCCATATTCATCAGGAATATTGGCCTGTAGTTCTCTTTTTTTACTGGGTCTCTGTCTGGTTTAGGAATCAAAGTAATACTGGCTTCATAGAATGAGTCTGGAAGTTTTCCTTCCCTTTCTATTTCTTGGAATAGCTTGAGAAGGATAGGTATTATCTCTGCTTTAAACGTCTGGTAGAACTCCCCTGGAAAGCCATCTGGTCCTGGACTCTTATTTGTTGGGAGATTTTTGATAACCGGTTCAATTTCTTCGCTCGTGATGGGTCTGTTCAAGCTTTCTATTTGCTCCTGATTGAGTTTTGGAAGAGTGTGGGTGTTCAGGAATTTGTCCTTTTCTTCCAGGTTGTCCAATTTGTTGGCATATAATTTTTCATAGTATTCCCTGATAATTGTTTGTATCTCTGAGGGATTGGTTGTAATAATTCCATTTTCATTCATGATTTTATCTATTTGGGTCCTCTCCCTTTTCTTTTTGAGAAGCCTGGCTAGAGGTTTATCAATTTTGTTTATTTTTTCAAAAAACCAACTCTTGGTTTCGTTGATCTGCTCTACAGTTTTTTTAGATTCTATATTGTTTATTTCTGCTCTGATCTTTATTATTTCTCTTCTTCTGCTGGGTTTAGGCTGCCTTTGCTGTTCTGCTTCTATTTCCTTTAGGTGTGCTGTTAGATTTTGTATTTGGGATTTTTCTTGTTTCTTGAGATAGGCCTGGATTGCAATGTATTTTCCTCTCAGGACTGCCTTCGCTGCGTCCCAAAGCGTTTGGATTGTTGTATTTTCATTTTCGTTTGTTTCCATATATTTTTTAATTTCTTCTCGAATTGCCTGGTTGACCCACTCATTCGTTAGTAGGGTGTTCTTTAACCTCCATGCTTTGGGAGGTTTTCCAGACTTTTTTCTGTGGTTGATTTCAAGCTTCATAGCATTGTGGTCTGAAAGTATGCATGGTATGATTTCAATTCTTGTAAACTTATGAAGGGCTGTTTTGTGACCCAGTATATGATCTATCTTGGAGAATGTTCCATGTGCACTCGAGAAGAAAGTATATTCTGTTGCTTTGGGATGCAGAGTTCTAAATAGATCTGTCAAGTCCATCTGATCCAATGTCTCATTCAGGGCCCTTGTTTCTTTATTGACCGTGTGTCTAGATGATCTATCCATTTCTGTAAGTGGGGTGTTAAAGTCCCCTGCAATTACCACATTCTTATCAATAAGGTTGCTTGTGTTTATGAGTAATTGTTTTATATATTTGGGCGCTCCAGTATTCGGTGCATAGACATTTATAATTGTTAGCTCTTCCTGATGGATAGACCCTGTCACTATTATATAATGTCCTTCTTCATCTCTTGTTACAGCCTTTAATTTAAAGTCTAGTTTGTCTGATATAAGTATGGCTACTCCGGCTTTCTTTTGGCTTCCAGTAGCATGATAAATAGTTCTCCATCCCCTCACTCTCAATCTAAAGGTGTCCTCAGGTCTAAAATGAGTCTCTTGTAGACAGCAAATAGATGGGTCTTGTTTTTTTATCCATTCTGATACCCTATGTCTTTTGGTTGGCGCATTTAATCCATTTACATTCAGTGTTATTATAGAAAGATATGGGTTTAGAGTCATTGTGATGTCTGTATGTTTTATGCTTGTAGTGATGTCTCTGGTACTTTGTCTCACAGGGTCCCCCTTAGGATTTCTTGGAGGGCTGGTTTAGTGGTGACAAATTCCTTCAGTTTTTGTTTGTTTGGGAAGACCTTTATCTCTCCTTCTATTCTAAATGACAGACTTGCTGGATAAAGGATTCTCGGCTGCATATTTTTTCTGTCTAGCACACTGAAAATCTCGTGCCAACTCTTTCTGGCCTGCCAAGTTTCAAAAGAGAGATCAGTCACGAGTCTTATAGGTCTCCCTTTATATGTGAGGGTATGTTTACCCCTTGCTGCTTTCAGAATTTTCTCTTTATCCTTGTATTTTGCCAGTTTCACTATGATATGTCGTGCAGAAGATCGATTCAAGTTACGTCTAAAGGGAGTTCTCTGTGCCTCTTGGATTTCAATGCCTTTTTCCTTCCCCACTTCAGGGAAGTTCTCAGCTATTATTTCTTCAAGTACCCCTTCAGCACCTTTCCCTCTCTCTTCCTCCTCTGGGATACCAATTATGCGTAGATTATTTCTTTTTAGTGTATCACTTAGTTCTCTAATTTTCCCCTCGTACTCCTGGATTTTTTTACCTCTCTTTTTCTCAGCTTCCTCTTTTTCCATAACTTTATCTTCTAGTTCACCTATTCTCTCCTCTGCCTCTTCAATCCGAGCCGTGGTGGTTTCCATTTTGTTATGCATTTCATTTAAAGCGTTTTTCAGCTCCTGGTGACTGTTCCTTAGTCCCTTGATCTCTGTAGCAAGAGATTCTCTGCTGTCAGCTATACTGTTTTCAAGCCCAGCGATTAATTTTATGACTATTATTCTAAATTCACTTTCTGTTATATTATTTAAATCCTTTTTGATCAGCTCATTAGCTGTTATTTCCTGGAGATTCTTCTGAGGGGAATTCTTCCGCTTGGTCATTTTGGATAGTCCCTGGCGTGGTGAGGACCTGCAGGGCACTTCCCCTGTGCTGTGGTGTATAACTGGAGTTGGTGTGCGGAGCCGCAGTCAGACCTGATGTCTGCCCCCAGCCCACCGCTGGGGCCACAGTCAGACTGGTGCGTGCCTTCTCTTCCCCTCTCCTAGGGGCGGGATTCACTGTGGGGTGGGGTGGCCTGTCTGGACTACTTGCACACTGCCAGGCTTGTGATGCTCGGGATCTGGCGTCTTAGCTGGGGTGGGTAGGCAAGGTGCACAGGGGCAGGAGGGGCAGGCGGGGCAGGCTTAGCTTGCTTCTCCTTAGGTGATCCACTTCAGGAGGGGCCCTGTGGCAGCCGAAGGGAGTCAGATCCACTGCCGGAGGTTTGGCTCCGCAGAAGTGCAGAGTTGGGTATTTGCGCGGAGCAAGCAAGTTCCCTGGCAGGAACTGGTTCTCTTTGCGATTTTGGCTGGGGGATGGGTGGGGGAGATGGCGGTGGCGAGCGCCTTTGTTCCCCACCAAACTGAGCTCTGTCGTCCGGGGGCTCAGCAGCTCTCCTTCCCTTTGTCCTCCAGCCTTCCCGCTTTCTGAGCAGAGCTGTTAACTTATGACCTCCCAGCCGCTAAGTCGCGCTTGCTGTCGGAACACAGTCCGTCAGGCCCCTCCGCTTTTTGCAAGCCAGACTCGGGGGCTCTGCTTGGCAGGCGAGCCGCCCCTCCGCCCCGGCTCCCTCCCGCCAGTCCGTGGAGCGCGCACCGCCTCGCCGCCCTTCCTACCCTCTTCCGTGGGCCTCTCGTCTGCGCTTGGCTCTGGCGACTCCATTCTGCTAATCCTCTGGTGGTTTTCTGGGTTATTTAGGCAGGTGTAGGTGGAATCTAAGTGATCAGCAGGATGCGCGGTGAGCCCAGCGTCCTCCTATGCCGCCATCTTCCTCATGGAATGTTACATTTTAAAAGAGGACACAGGCAATGTTAGGAGAAAGCTATTTTTCATCACAGGAATAACCCTCTAAAGATGGAATTTCAGTACTGTGGTGTCTGAGAGGGGACATACACATAGTTATTTCTGGTTATTCCTCCTCATAGCACAACATAGAGACATGAGACAATGGGAATGTGAATCTTAGAGATCCCCTCTGTCCCCAGCTGCCCAAGGAATCACCACAACTATTGGTGTCTCCAGGGCTTGAGAAACAGAAGATAATTTACACTCTTCGTACATGAGAGTGACATAGACAGGTGCTGGCAATCCAGTGTAGGACAGAGTTCCTGAGGACAGCCCAGGCAGAGTGGCCTCCATAGACCATTGCATCAGGCATTCTGCTTGGAAAAGTCTCAAGGATTGTTTTGTAAATAGACAATTTTATAGCAGCACTTTTTTGAGTTCACATAGCACTAGTTACCACAGTGATGAATACAGCTAGAAGCTAACCTGAAATTTCTGAAGCACCTAAGGAAAGGTGTCAAAGGGAAGCCTCGTTACCATAAACCACTGTTCAGATATAAAAGGAAGGGTAAAAGTTCTACTCCCTCAGAATAACCATGTGACATGCCTAGAACAATAGCATAACCAAGGACATTTAAAGCATCAACTATAGAGGCTGAATGGCCAGCAACAGCTCACTAACATTTTCTGAATGAAACCTCTTTCTGTTCTATCCATCCCTGTTTCTGTACAATGCATGATGTGATACTGTTTTCTGTGAACAGATATAAAGTAATAAAGTCTTAAGGGGGCTTGCAAACATCCATCCCTCATCTCCCACAAGTTCTCTAAAAATACTGCTTCTGCTTGCTTTATCTTCAATTGTCAGGACCAGGTGGTATTCAAGGACTGGAGGCCTGTTGGCCTCTGGCCTCCACACTTCATTCTCCTGAAGTAGTGGGGAAAAGTGCCTTTGGTGACTTCCAGGGCTTTCAGTAGTCAATGGGTGGTCATTGGTGGTTCAAGACATCCTTACCCAGGGAGGGTCAGCCCTGGGCAAAGGGATGGCCAATCTACTGACCTCAGAGAAGGATTCATTTCTTCATTTTTTCCCTCACTTCCAAATTTTGATTTCACATAGCTTACATCTCTAAGTAGCAGTGACAGCCATGTGTTCTTGAGCACCTACTGCATGGTGGTTGTCTCCTGGACATTTTGCATTATTGTATTATATCATATTATATATACATATATATATGTATACATATATATGTGTATATATGTACATATGTATATATATGTATATATACATACATATATACATATATACATATTTGTATACATATATGTGTACATATATATACATATACATATATACATATATTCGTACACATACATACATATATATATACATACACATACACATATATATTTATGTATATATGTGTATATATATTATATATATATATATACGTGTGTGTGTGTGTGTGTGTGTGGTACCTCTTTCCTACTCCGTCCCTCATTTTCTCTTCTTTAGCGACATTAACCCTTGAACGTGCCAGGCCCAGCCCACTCTGGCCTTGGCACTTCTAGCCTGCTGTTGCCCCTGACTGATTCTTTCCCCCTTTTTGCCGTTTCTCTCCTTCCTTTCTTTCTTTTCTTGAGAACTTTACTTAAAAGTTACCTATTCAGACTACAGTATTTAAAATTTCTACCCAAACCCACATCTAGTGCACCCCAGAGCACATACACAAATTATATTCTCCTCATTCACAGCTTTTTTCTCCTAAGAGCTTCCACTTCATACAGAGTACCATATATTTTGCTTACCATTTTCATTTATTGCCTGTCTCCTCTCAAGTCTAAGCTCTGGGAAAAGGTCCTTTTCTATTTGTTTGCTGCCATATTTTCCGTGCCTAGGATAGCACCTGGCATACAGAAGGCACTCAGTGGAATCAATAGCTGAACAGTACCTCCTTCCCCGGGTTGTTGTTATTAGTCCTGTTTCTCCAATTGGCACTCTTGATCTCAGAGAATTTGAATGTCGAGTGCAAGGGTGCATGGTTGCAGGTGAATCTGGCTCTGGATTCTGCCCAACCCTGGGACTATGCTCCTAAACAGTCTTCCCTGACTGGTCCTTGGGATAATGCTGTCACACAACCCTCAAAAAGTACGTGGGCAGGAGGATGTGACAGTGAGGAGGAAAGTCTGCCCTGTCCCGTGTGGATCAACATCAGCCCCACTGGGTATTGATGAACCTCATTTATGTTGTATAATATTCCCTCTATGTATATTCCCTCCATGTCATGATTTCTGATTTACAAAGAATACATATGTCTCATTTGATCATCAGCACAGATTTGCCAGTGAATCATGACAAGTATTATTTTCTCCATGAGGACACTCTAGTAAATGGAATTTAGGTGAAGTGTAACTTGCCCCACATCTTCTGATGAACAGGGGTCCTGATGGGACAGAAAGTTCGCTTCCTTTCTCAGTCCCTCCACTATTCTCTTTCTTCACACTGGGCACTGGGGTTGGCTTGTCCACTCTGCTGAAAGCACTGTTCTGCAAAGAGGGATGCTCACCAGCCCTCCCCACTTTTCACTGCACTCCAGGAAGGCAGCAAAATTGGCTGCTCAGAACCATAGAACAACATACTGGGCACTGGCCACTCCCTGGCCCAGTGGGTAGAATCAGTTGATTGGAGTCTGTAACCAAAAAGAATCAGAGTTCATCCACTCCTTTGCTTATACAAAAGTCTACCTCATTTCTTTTTAAAATTTTGATTATGGGGGCATCTGGGTGGCTTAGTTGGTTGAACATCCGACTTAGGCTCAGGTCATGATCTCACAGTTCATGAGTTCAAGCTCCGCATCAGGTTCTGTGCTGACAGCTCAGAGCCTGAAGCCTGCTTTGGGCTCTGTCTCCCTCTATCTCTTCCCCTCCCTCTCTCTTCCTCTCTCTCTCTCTCTCTCTCTTTCTCTCTCTCTCTCTATGTCAAAAATAAATAAACATTAAATTAAAAAAAATATTTCTATTATGGAAAGTTTCAAACATAAATAAAAGCAGAATTGTAAAATAAATTCCCTTGTGCCATCACCTATCTTCAACAAATGACTCATAGCTAGTTTTATTTTTCTGTATTCCTGTATTTCTCATACTTACCTGGGTTACTTTGAAGAAAAGTCCAGGAACCACATTATTTCAAAAAAAAAAATGTATCACCAACAGGTCTGGACTCCCCTTTTAAAAATAACCCCAATGCCATCACCACACGAAAAATTCGTATTTCTTCAATGTCTACGAGTATCTTATCAGTTTTCACATTTTCCCAACTGCCTAATTAATTTTTTAAAAATGTATTTGTTTGAATAAGAATCCAAACAAGGCCTATACTTTGTGATTGGTTAGGTTCATTCTACATTTCTTTCTTTTCCCTAGATTTTCTTTTTGCTGAAGAAGAAAACAAGTTCTGTCTGAATTTTGCTGATTGTATCCCTGTGTTTTTCTATCCCTTTTATTTTCTCCAAGTAAGTTGTTGCATCTAGAAGCTGATCAAATTCAATTGAGCATCTTTAGTAAGAATCCTTTGTAGGTGGTGTTGCATGTGTACTTGTACTGGGAGCCACATGTCTTCTTGTCCTGCTTTTGTGATGATCCTTGTCTAGACTGACATTGCTCATAACTCATAATCTGGAAGGGAGGTCAGGAGGAGATACTAAACAGATTAATGAATATCAGGTACAACCCATGACATATCCTGCTTCTTCCACACTTACATACATTTACATTGGACTGTATGTGAGTTCTGATGTCCTGGGGTGGAATGGTTGAAAACCTCAATGATTGTCTATTCAGCTCAGTCTCTTGACCAGCCCCCATCCATCAGGCCCTTCTGTTCTTTTTGTGCTACTTTCTTAGAATGCAGGTGAAAGTATGGCCTCTGGGTTATAAACAACCCAAATAAAAATCCTATACAGACACTGACTGTGGGGCTTGTCTAGGAGATTCCATTTCTTCTATAATAGTGGTTCTCAACCAGGATAATTGTATCCCCCAAGAGACACTTGGCAATGTCAGGAGACATGGGTTGTCATGAAGAAGGATGCTATTGACATATATTGGATTGTGGCCTGGGATACTGCTCAATACCCTGCAGTGCACAGACAGGCCCCTAAGACAAAGAATGATCAGGCCCCAAATGTCAATGGTACTGGGGTAGGAAAACTCTGCTCTCTAAACAATGGTAATTTCTACCTTGCAAATTTGTTGGGAAGATCAATTGAGATAATGTTACACCAAACAAGTATACAAGTGTGTCAGGCTTCTTCCTTTCTCAGTAAACCAGTATGAAGTCCTCATTTTAGCTCAAGATAAGATGTGAGTAACATGCCAGGAATAAAACTGAGACTCCAATTGAGCCTGTAGTGGCTTAGGGGACAGGAGCTTTTGTATTGGACCTGCCAGCAGCTGGCTGAGTGACTTTGAGTATGGTTTGCTCTTCTCTGGCCTCAGTTTCTTCATCAGTAAAACGAGATGGACTCTGAGGATTTCTTTGCCCTCTAAGCTCTAAAACTCTTTGAGACTAATTTTATTCATTTCTTGGAAAGACTTATCTTTTGTAGATGCTGGATATGTAGATTAAGCAGGGATATGATGGGAATTACCACCCTTGTACCCTTCGAGGCCTTATGATTAACACTAATCTCAATTCTTGAGGAGGCAGTATTATTTGTGATTTATTTTCTTAAATGGAATGGAGGCAGTTTCAGAGGCTTCCAGTTGGTTTTCCATGGGATCTTAGAACACAGGCAAAAGAAGAAATGTTAGGTTTATTCCAACTACCAAGTATACCTACCCTGATTATACATTTAAGGACCAAGGAAGTGACAGTAACAGTCCTGGATGCAGTGAACTCACTGTGAGTCAAAGACTTAATTTTTGTTCTGGATTTCATGGACCTCCACTGTAAGATGAGACCCACATTGATACTTTAAGTTCCAGAGGTCAATGCCAATTCAAACTCTGTGCTCAACACTCCTCAAAATTCTTGAGTATTCTCCTTTCTGTAGTAGAGCTTACCCAAGTAAATGGTCATAGGTCCACTTGGGGAAGGACTGGGGGAATCACTACCATAGACATATGGTGTGGTATTGCTAGGTGCTTCCTCATAGACACCCAACTGCTCCTTCAGTCAATAGATTCCAAGTATGAGAATTTTCCCAGTTCCAGAAACTGGGCAAGAGATCATGACTTGGTTATAGAAGTTAAGCAATACCTTTATTGGCTGCTTATCTATCTTGCCTTAAGAATATTTTATTCAGGACTCCTTAAAAGCTACTCTGACATGCTGTTCTAGTAACTGTGTCCACCTTGCTCCTGAAAGGTAAGCACTACCAGTTTGCCTTTATTATTTCAGTATCCTGTCATCCCTGTTGCTATCAGGGACCCCAGTTCTGTAACTACCCTTGTAGACACTCTGGATGATAGAGGACAGTCACCACTGTGCTTCTTAGTGATGCTGGTGCCCTCTCATCAGCACATTCCTTACTGTTCTGCCAAATGAAATCTCTCTTACACACAGCTGGTGCATTTTCAGCCTCATACATGAAGGTTCAATTCTATGATTCTGTATCCTTTTCTCTACTCTGCTATGCCAATCTGGCACATCTAGTTCACTGAGTGTGAGTCATTGCTTTGTACAAACCTTTGCTAGTTATTGTAGTAGCCTGTGGACACTTTCTCCCAGGGTCCATGGCATGTCAAGGTCCTCTCTTTCCTTCACTGTATAGTCTCTTTTCTCCCTTAGCATGCTAAAATTTCTCTGGATGAGTTATACAGTGATCTGACCTCAATTGTTGGTCTTGTCACCAGGAAGGGAGATAACCCTGAGGGGGATGTATGTTGTACATAAGCCTCTGTATTGTCTTCAAGCCAGTGAGAGAATACTAGCCTTTAATAGGGAAGAGCATGTCATTCCTGAATACCTAGAGAATTCAGGAGAATCTGGATTTTGAAGTACTTAATTGCATCAATTCAGATGTCTCTTTTTTAAGTCAGAGACTTGATTTCTTCCTGAGCAAGGTCACAATTTCTTTTTTCTTTCCATCTCTTGTAATTTCTTATTGACTATTAAACATTTTATGTAATGTATTGTAGGAATTCAGGAATCTGATTCTTCCCAAGGTAATAATTGTTGTTATTCTTTATTTATTTGTTTAGTAACTTAGTGGGACAGTGTCACTCTCATTGTATAACCATTGATATCTCTGAGTCCCTTCCTTCCTTCCTTCCTTCCTTCCTTCCTTCCTCCCTCCCTTCCTTCCTTCCTTCTTTTCTTCTTCCTTCCTTTCTCTCTCTATTTCTCTTCCTTCCTTCCTCTTTCTTTCTTTCTTTCTTTCTTTCTTTCTTTCTTTCCTTTTAAGCCTGGCTTCCATGTGTCTGCATAGCTTAGTGATTAGAGGAAGATTGATCAATATTCATAATGATTGATCTCAAACCAGTATGGCTTTCATTCTCTGATGATGGATAGGCATGGGGTTAGGGAGCACATTCAAAGTGCAGACTATTTCCAATACTGCCCTGGTTTTTGCTTTCTACAGGGCCCTCTTGTTTCTCCTATGTGTGCACACTCAGACTCTGTTGACCAGGGATATGTGGGTGACTGCAGGTGGCTCTGGTCAAATCCAGATGTGTGGACAGTTGGTCACATTCAGTTGTCCCTGGCCCACAACACATGTTTGACAATTCAAGAAAAACCTATTGAATTTGGCAGTGTTGAGGGACATCAGATCCTATGACTCCATGTTTATTTATACCTCTGGCCTAGTCACATGCTTCCCTTTGGAATGGATGTGGCTGCCAACAGATGCCCAGCAGTGGCTCTTGACTCAGCCATGAGTTTCCACATCTTTCCTGTCCTGAGGCCAGACTAACAAGTAAGACTAACAAGTTAAGCCTCACTCTAGGAAGAAAGATGCAACACCAACCTCAGCACCTCCTTATTTCTCCTGTCAATGCCCCTCTACCCCACTCTGCCCAGGTACTTGCCCATTACAGCCAGGATGCTGTGTCAGAAGTGAGGGTCTGACCTTGCAATGGGCTATAGTGCTTCCAGGTAAGACCCAGTCAGAAGAGCGGAAGCTCTAATCATTACAATACAACATTTGACTAGAAGTAGAAATCGCAATCAAAACATTTCTTTGGCAGGTTGTGTTGACCAGCACAAAATCATTACTGAATCATCCAGTATATACTTAAATATCTCACCTGAACATCATGAGATAGCTTCTACTTTAAAAAGGGGGGAAATGATAATATCATTCTGTACAAAAATTTTCAAGTATAGACTAAAAGCTACCTTATCTTTTTAATCCCTACCCTTAAAATAAGCTAATCATAAGTAGAATTTTTAAGTACAGAGAATATATTGGTAATTTTCAATGTAGTCCCACTAAAGTCCTCCTGATTTTTTAAACTTAAAAATGTTAATTTATATTATCATTTAATATCTTATTTAAAATATCTTTAAAATCACTCAATACTTTTACACTTTTATTCAGCACAACTCCTGAGCTTATAAGTATTTGCCAATTTTTTTAAGTGATCTCTACACCTGATGTGGGGCTCAAACTCATGACCCTGAGATCAAGAGCTGTATGCTCTACAAACTGAGCCAGCCAGGCACCCTTTGGAAATTCCTTTTTTTTTTTTTTTTTTTGGAAACATTAGGTACCATAGAGGACCATAAAACAAAAGTTGCTCTAAATATTTATTTAAAATATCTTTTGTTTATTAACAATAGTTGTGAAGTTCTTAATAAATGCAAATAAAGCTCTAATAATGGACCAAAACTTTAATTTTTTTCCTAAGTGATTTTTTTACTGTGTAAAGGTAGCATTTATACTTTAAATTAAATAATTAAGACATTCTGCTTTTGATGTTGATTACAGCCTCAAGAATTATAATTTACTAATATAATTCATTTAAATAGATTTAATGTACATAAATCAATTATCTCTTTTGAAATGCTACATTGTTAATAAATGAATATCAAGAATGCATGCATCTATGTACAGGAAGGTGAAAAAGTATTTATGATAATTGATATTAATACATGGTTATGGTAGTACCCTCCTCCTGTATACCATCATTCAGATAGTTGTTTCCTGTGAAGTCCAAGCTAAAGAGAAAAAAATACATTGGCCATTAAGATAAGTTTTAGTTGTATTAAACTGTGTAGTAGTGGAGGGCTTGAAAGAGCCCTAACTGAACTAGGCAAGTAAGGTAGATATAGAGTCTGTGGAGTAGCTGAGCAATAACATAGAGATTGCCAGCAGCCCCAAAATGCATTCAAAGGCAGGGGTTAGTGCTGAGTTGGGGCTTAGGGAGCTAAGGCAAGAGTACAGGCAATTTGGAAGAGGGGGGGTTTTCTACTCAGTTCCTGTTTACTCCACCTCTGATCTGAGGGTCAGTAATAGTGAAGTTAAAAACCAGTTCTGCACACTGAAGAAAATGTGTAAACTCAGGATTATCATGTTGAATCATGGTGACATGTTTCTCCATTGTTTAAAAACACTCTAATGGTTGGAACCCAACAAATATTGTAGGGAGCAGTACAACCCAGGCTAACCTGAAGCTTCTCAGACACGTTATTACTTGCTACTGTGGAGTGTTCCTCAAATAGTTTACTTAGCTGCCGAGCATGTCAGAGACAAGAAGCAATTTACCTCTCACTTAAAGAACAATGATTGTTATCAAATACAGCAGATATTTAAAAATAACAAACCAACGAACAAACGGATCCCCTCATTCATTCTATTGGCACTCATGCTTAGCTTTTATTTTTCTTTGCCTCTCTGTTGTGCACACGCTGTCTCTGGCACATTCTCTTTCTCTCTCCTCACGTATTAAAGAACTTACTGTTGAAATTGTTTCAGGCAGCAGCCTCTTGTAAAGTAGCAATAGTATTGGTTGCAAAAAGAACTTGATGACTGCATATGTTTAGCCATCTTAAAAATTAAATCAGTTTTGCTCCTCGATTTTCCTGTGGAGGAGGATCTCACTGTGTGGGACTGGAAATCACTCTAAAACCGCACCTAGGTAGATATTATCAGAAGAGAGTAGTGACCACAGAATTGAGTTGGCAGGTAAAAGTCAAATCTTCCAAGTTCAGGGTCTGGGCCTGGTTCTTTAGTAAGCAGAGAACAAGGAGAATATGGGAAAGCTATTTCTGTTATCATTTATTTTTTTCTCTATGGATTGCAAGGGTTGAAAAATAACATTCTGGAAGGTGCAACAGAAAACTCTAAAATGAAGTGAGGCAGATTTGATGTTTTCTAATCACCCTCTTGTGGAGCTGATTTTGAAGAGAAAAGGAGAATTATATGTAGAGACACCTTTTCCAAGAATCCAATATGTCTAACATCATAGGGTCATGTTGTGAGCACTGTAGAGCACTCAGCACATTGCTCCTTAAAGTCTTACTATTTTCTCTGCTTTAAATCTCTCTCCATTCCTCCAAATCCTAGCAAACCTGTAACACAATTGTGATGGAGCCAGAAGCTATTAAGTGTCTTCTGAGAGAAAGGAGAAGGATCAAGGAGGCCACCAGATCTTTTCCTATTTCCTCATCATGGCCTCCTAGGAAATCCACCCATGGTTCTATCTATCTATCTATTTATCTATCATCTATCTCTCTATCTATCTCAAGACACAAATGTAGTGACATGTGAGCTCTGTGTCTAATGCTAAAACAACAAACTGCCTCATTAGTTTTTAAGTTTTCAACAATTTGTGGAAAATAAGGATTTTTAATGAAGTTTTAGTTTATAGGACTTCATGGAATGGCTTTTCAAGAACACTAAAAAAAGAGCTCCTGAGGGGAAGTAGAATTCAGTTTGCTCTCTTCTCTGTCTCTTCTTCCATCCTTCTTTCTATCCCACTGAGAACTCTACAAACCTGAAACTTGATGATCCTATCTTTCTAAGGTGATAAGATGACACATTCTGGCCATATTAGATGCTATTTGCATAAAAACTGCTGAGGTGAGGGGTGCCTGGGTGGCTCAGTCGGTTGAGTGGCCGACTTCAGCTCAGGTCATGATCTCACAGCTTGTGAGTTCGAGCCCCATATCAGGCTCTGTGCTGGCAGCTCAGAGCCTGGAGCCTGCTTCAGATTCTGTGCCTCTCTCTCTGTCTCTGTTCCAACCCACTCACATTCTGTCTCTATCTGTCTCAAAAATAAATAAATATTGAAAAAAAACTCCTTAGCTGATAACCTGATGCTGTGAATAAGGATATAATCTAATATCGTAGTCATCCTTTGAATCTTGGCAATGATACACACTTTCATGGATCATTACTGAGGGAAGGCTCATAAATCCTTCTTAGAAACACCCCAATTGATCTTCACAACAATGCCCCAGATGAGTACTGCTTTAGTTCCATTTACATGTGAGGAAGTCTAGGCACAGAAAGACAGAATGATTCCTCCAGGTGACACAGGTAGAAATAATGCAACCCATACTGTCTAACTCCAAGTGCTAATCTTCAAACTACCTCCTCTATTGCTTCTGCCTTATACACAGACCCTGGCTGAAAACTTTGGCATTACCAGCCATGCAAGAAGATGCTAATGAGTTCACTTAGGCTGGATGTAAGAATCAAGCAGAGTTAACCTCAATATTCAACCAGGGTGCAGTAATGAAAGAGAGTGTCACATAGGGGCACCTGGGTGGCTCAGCCAGTTAAGTGTCTGACTTCAGCTCAGGTCACAATCTCACAGTTCATGAGTTTGAGCCCCATGTCGGGCTCTGTGCTGACAGATCAGAGCCTTGAGCCTGCTTCAGATTCTGTGTCTCCCTCTCTCTCTGCCCTTCCCCTGCTCATGCTCTCTCTCTGTCTCAAAATTAAATAAAAACATTGATTTTTTTTTTTAAGAAGAGGGCCTCACTGAGGAAAAGGAGCTCAGAATGGCCTTGAAGAATTGCATTACTTGGTGACAGAGGTTTTTCTAAGTAGATGCAACAAAATCAGCAAAATCATGGAAGTTGTAATGATTAGGGAACATAGGGTGGTAACAAGGGTCAGCCCCTATGAGACAGAGAATGTAATAGATGATCAGCAGGAGGCATTACCACATGAGCTGGCAGGGCTCTGGGATACAAGAAATGGAGTCTAGATCTCACAGCATGAGCAATGCAACCACCATAGTTTCATCTATTTAATAATTATTTGTTGAGGGTATCCTACATGCCAGGCCCAATGCCAGTTCATATGGATATAGCAGTGAATGAGTCAGGCTAAGTTCCTGTCTTCACAGACCTCATATTCAAACAAAGGAGGACATAGACACTAAAGTTTTGGTTTTTTTTTTTTTCTTAAAGTTCATTTATTTAGAGGAGGGTAGGGACAGAGAGAGAGGGAGAGAGAGGGAATCCCTAGCAAGCTCTACACTGTTAGCACAGAGCCCGACATGGGGCTGGATCTCACCAACCATGAAATCATGACCTGAGCCAAGATCAAGAGTCAGACGCTTAAATGACTGAGCCACCCAGGCACCCCAAGGAAGCTTAATAAGTCAAATAGAGTTCACCTTTAATTGACATTCTATTTTCAGAGACATCTGTCTTCCCTTCTACTAGATCTCCAAACAGCAATAGCCTGAAGATTTCTGTTTCAAATGTCAGTTTCAACCTTGCCTTCCACACATCAAATCCCATCTTAAGCTAAAGAAGCACAATATATTTGTGTGGTGGGTAAACTTAGAAATCATTTAGTAAATGCTATTCATTTCACAGGAGAAAAAACTGAAAGCCCAGAAAAGCGATTTCACTGGCATAAAGTCACACAGAGAATTGGAGGCAGAATTAGAATTAGATTCATTTCCAGATCCTCTATGCCATCCACCTCCCAGTCATTCTCCTTTCTCTTTGTGTCTCTAATCTTTCTCTTCTGAAAAACTCACAGTGAGAAGGATGACTTTTCTTATACCGCATCCTTAGCTCCCTGGGACAGAGCAGATTCTCTGTCTTCCAGCCAGCAAGATTAGAGATAGTGGCTACCAAATAAGGACAAATTTTGTAGTTTCCCTGCTGCCCTGGAAACAAGATAATGGCCTGAGCTTATCAAAATAGGAGTTGGGCAGAGCCAGGAAGAAATAGGGACAAGAGTTCCTATATAAATGCTTTCCTAAAGGGAGAAAAGTCCTCTAGAGATGTAAATAACTACTTTTCCATTTATGTTAGGCAAATATATGTATAAATGGAAGGTTTATACAGAGAAACCACAAACAACCAGTATTAAAATGACCCCCACACAACCCCTTGCATAATGCTCTGGAAATGCACTGACAAGTCTGGAAAAATTCCAAAATAAGCTGCGTGGCAAGAGGAAGCAAGTCTTGGTCTCAGACATTCAGTAGAATCACTTAGTCTCCTGAAGAGACCATGCAAATTCTGAATACATATGGCCTCTTAGTATTCTTAGTGCAGAGGAATCATAGAAGTCTGAAGTGAGTAGTTTAAAAAATAACTCTTGGGGCGCCTGGGTGGCGCAGTCGGTTGAGCGTCCGACTTCAGCCAGGTCACGATCTCGCGGTCCGTGAGTTCGAGCCCTGCGTCAGGCTCTGGGCTGATGGCTCAGAGCCTGGAGCCTGTTTCCGATTCTGTGTCTCCCTCTCTCTCTGCCCCTCCCCCGTTCGTGCTGTGTCTCTCTCTGTACCAAAAATAAATAAATGTTGAAAAAAAAATTAAAAAAAAATAACTCTTGATCCAGGACCACATACAGAGCCACCTGAAACAGGTAGCCCAAAGAAGATACCTGCATGCATTAAGCAGTCAATCGTCTTGGGTTCCTTGCTGGTCTAGATGATTTGTTCATTTGCTTTTATTTCAGTGGACTCTTATCCTTCTGATTCAGAAAACCATAGTGAAGTTCTCCCTCAGGGGCCAAGTGCTCATCTAGTTTCTCAGAGACTCAACATCAGGCTGTGTTCTGGGATTAAGAAATATCAGTGAAATTCTCAAATATTCTTGCTTGACAACATCTCCGACTCAAAGTGGACCCAAAAAGCACCCCAGTAGAATCAAAGCCCTGACATTTGCAAGCTCACCATTTATTGTTTCTTCAGTTGGCCTGTTGAAAGATAAATTACAGGGGAAAATAAAAACAACACATTGCCTTCAGTAGATTATTCTTTACTGAATAACACCTTGTCTTTTAACACTCCTCTTAAGAAATAGCTTTCTGCCTGGGGGTTCTCTTGTTGTGTTATACCTAAGATAGCCTACACACTTATAAATTTTCAAAAGCAAAACCCATGATTTCACAGACCCAGAAATGTTTATTTTCTCTTAGCCAATAACACATGCTTGGGTTTATGCCAACTCTACACTAGAGTCACACAGATTATAATGAAGCATGAAGTCCAGAAAAATAGATTGCGGAGAGTTAAAAGAAGCTGAGAGCCCATTTAGACCAACCCCTTTCTTTGACAAAGGAGTTTCCTGATCCAGAAAGGTTAAGAGTTTATTGTAAGACACCCTGGTTGGTTGAAGGCAGAGTTAACATTTGAAGCTAAGTATTCTGATCCCCAACTTTCTAGGGTTCTTGCCTAGGAGTCACACTACCATGTGAACCAATATGAAAGCAAGGGGAATAAAAATAACAAGTATTGTCCCCTGAAAAATTCTCACATTTTCTTTGGGCCAATTTTCTTTGCAATTGCCTTTAAGTAAATATCCAGAAATAAATTTTACATACAGTCCAAAGGTTTTTCCAAGGAATTTAAAGTCCTATCCTGATTAAAGATATATTATCTAAGCAAGAACCTATCAAGTATTTCCTGGAAAATGTAAATATGATATGAAGCCATAAAATTACACTTTATCACATGTCTTTCCTGTTTGAGAAACAGCCACTGAAAAAAATGTACTACATGAGAGATGTTGACAAAAATGTATCTTGTCTTTGCAGAAGTTGCCATGCTAAGAATGGGAAGAAGAGAGATAAGTTACAAAAAGAGACAAAGTCTAAATGCCTAGGTCAACTTTTCCCTGTGAGATAACTTCCAGATTTATCATTCTTCAAAATGCCACATATAATTACCATTTCTCTTTGTCCACAGAGGACATGACCAGGAGGCTCTGGTGGAAAAGGAATTTAAAATGTGGTAGTTTCAGGGCCAAGATGCATGAAAACATCATCAGTTACTGTGCTCTGTCTGGTGTTTGGGGCACTGTGTGGGATTTCAGTGGGGCCTGTTTCCTGAGAATGAAAGTTTGTCTTCTGGAAGTGACACACAGGGACCACCTGCAGATGATGTTTATAAATCCATTGGCAGGGACTGACTGATCTTACAATGGGACCATGTAATATAAACATTTCATTATTCTACAAAGGAATATGCACAATGCCACCTAAGGTCCTCTAAGAGCAGGTCTGTGGAGTTTTGAAGGGAAAATGCCACTCAGAAATAGAGGCTTGTTTCTTTTAAGCAATGTTAATATTAACTTTACGCACTTAAAAATGGTATTTTAGCTGGAAGGTTGTTTGCAATATCTTTAGATATCTAAGATTAAATTAGTATAGAACTCAAAGCTCCAAATTTCCTAAATTCGGGGATTAATCTATTTCAACAGACACCCTTGGCATGCATGTGAATGTGTGTACTTCTAAGTTTGTGCATGCATGTCTTTTTGAGGTTTGCTTATTTGGTAGCATTAATTTAAAAGTGACAGACCCAGAGAATTTTATTATGTGGCATGATAGAATGTAGGAGTTAAAAAGAGAATTAGTATTTTCCTGGTAATAGTAAGCAGATGAAATTAAGTATGGGAAGGAAGGAAGGAAGGAAGGAAGGAAGGAAGAATGAAGAACAGCCTTTGGTTTTCTGAGGTAAGCAGCAATAAATATTGTTTCACACTGCTGAACATAGACTGGCAAAGTTTTTTTGGGACGGAATCAATTGCTTTTAACCTAATACAATCCATTCAGTGCTTATTAGGACTCAACCAAAAAAAAAATCAAAATAATTTGCTGTGGATACAATTTGAAAACAGTGCTGACAGCTAAACAAAATAGATGTAGGAAATGAATTTTAGATCAATTCAGAGCTGAGTATTTCTAGAAAGGGCAGGAAAGCAGACAACAAGCCCTTTTTAATTTTGTCCAAGTGCTTTAAGAGAGGGACTGTTAGCAGTAGAGAGACAGTGGTGATTCCAGTGAAATAAAATTACCCTATATTTGGAAATAAACAAACTCTACATGGCATGGAGATTTATGACCACTGGGATCGCCTGTGGGAACATGTACAACTCAGACACTACAAACTATTTTCCTGTTGTAGCCATAACAAATCTCCTTCAGGTGATTACACATCTACAAACTGAAAAATAAATTATGAACAAAGTCTCACTTAACATTGCATCAAAGGCTCTAGAACAGCATTTGGAACAAGAACAGGAAAGTGAGGAATGCATGTGCTGACTCACCACTGATGCCTCTCCAGTGTTTGGAAATCTCTTTTTTCCTACCTTAAAGTTATAATAATAAAGAAGAGTAAAATCAATTTTAAAAGGAAAGAGAGAAGACTTACATTACTCAAAAATATAGATTTTGGAGTAAATTTCAGTCTGAGATCAGATTATTCAAAATGCAACTTGTTTTTTAACAGGCTAATGATTTATGGAATGTGCCATAGTTAAGTGTCCAAACTTCTGAGTTGGTGCTCATAATGAGAAAAATAGGAATTGGAGCAGGAATTGGTAGAGGAATAGGTAGGAATAGGTAGAGGGGTGCTGCTGCAGATTTGGTATTTTCTGAATTCATCTCCCCTTTAAAGGGTAGAATATGCTAAACTTGTGACATGAAAATCAGGACAGCTGACTCAACCAGGAAGCTAACACCAAATCAAAGCCCACTTCTGAGACAAGGCTGAAAGGTCATGGGCAGACTTATTTGATGCCATGTGGAGAGACCCCACTGCAGGAAAAGTGTACAGATGGTCCTCGGCTTAACAATGGTTCAAATTACAAGTTTTTGTCTTTGTAACAGTGTAAAAGCAATACACTTTCTTACTGAAAGCCATACTTCAGATTTTGAATTTTGGTCTTTTCCCCTGGCTAGCGATGTGTAGGACAATCCTCTCTCCTGATGCTGGGCCTCAGCCACAGCTTCCAGTTGGCCACATGATCACGAGGTGAACAACAGATATACTTGCAACCATTTTGTTACCCATACAACTATTCTGTTTTTCACTTTCAGTACAGTGTTCACTCTATTACATGAGATATTCAACACTTTATTATAAAATAGACTTTATATTATATTATTTTGCTCAATGGTAGGCTACTGTAAGAATTATGAGCATATTTAAGGTAGGTTAGACTAAGCTATGAAGTTCAATAGGCTAAGTGTATTAAATTCATTTTTCACTTAGAATATTTTCAATTTACAGTGGATTTATTGGTATGTAATCCCATCATAGTTCAAGGAAGATATGTAGTTGACCCTCAAAAAAATTCTGATAAAAGAACTTGAATGAGACCTTGTGACCTCTGAGTTCCTGGTTCTTGACATGCCTAAGGCTCGGACTCATCCCTGAACCATGATGCAGAGAAAATGAGGTTTTACAAAAATGGAAACTATAAGGACAGTGAGAGTGGTCATGATTGAGAGATGTGGTCCTTCTCTCTCATATCCCCAAGATACAATCCGATGCCTGAAACATGGAAGGAATTCACTAAAGCTATGTTGAATAAATGAAAGAACAAATAAATGAGCAAACAAACCAAAAAATGAATAAGCGGATGGATGAATGAACGGATGTTGTGAAGGATACAGAAAGCTTGCTTAACATAGTCAATACAATCAAGGAGCTTACAATCAAGTTGAAGAAAAAATTAAGCAACAAAACTAAGAGCAATGCAAGAAAGTGGAGTGTCTCCTTTGCCCTACATACCATCACTTTCTTCAGAAACCTACCACACCCACATTCCTGCTCTGGGTATGGCTGTAGGACTCTACTTTCTGTCTCATGAAACACCACCCACCCTCTAAGCCATGCTCATTGGACTAAAAGAAAGATTTGATACAACACACAGCAGTGGCCTGGCACAAAAATCTTCTCCCTGAATGGGGCATATCAGATTCTGTTCTCAAGAAACTGAGATAATTAAGTGGCAAACACTGGGAGTGGAAGCTTAAAAGATACTGACAGAAGCCAATACTAGACTTTATGTTAACTAACTTGAATTTAAATAAAATCTTGGAAGAAAAAAGGAAAGAAAATATGCTGACAGAGGCACAAACAAGTCAATACCATGAGGATTCCAGAGTTGAGAGTGCATATAAATTATGAGCAAATTGAGTAAATTTTGAGAAAGGATATAGAGATTGGTAATAGGTAAAGTACAAAAATACATGGGAAAAGATATAGTGGTTGAATCATGGTAAGGTGCTTCCCTGGGATGATGAACCAGAATCTCCTGTGGAAAAAGGTTTTGGAGATGTTCTGGGATTCAAATGACCTTCCAGATTTAATTTCCATGTGGTCAAATTTTACTATGCAATTTTCCTTCTCAAATTTCTATGGGATTCTTTTGTCCTTATTGTCATGCACAGCCCTACAATACATTTCAATTTTCTTTAGCTGGTCTGAGTGAATTCTTATGTCTGGTAAGTCCTTACAAGAAGGACTCTTATAAGGCAGAGTTTGAAAATAATTCGCCAAGATGATGAATGGCACAGGCTCTTGGCACAGAAAATAATACTTAAGTTTGAAGTGATCAGTACATTTTAGAATGAATCAGGTTCCCACTGCTCTGGAAAACAGTGTGGAGGTTCCTCAAAAAATTAAAATTAGATCTACCCTATGACCCAACAATAGCACTGCTAGGAATTTTCCCAAGGGATACAGGTGTGCTGATGCATAGGGGCACTTGTACCCCAATGTTCATAGCAGGACTTTCAACAATAGCCAACTTACGGAAAGAGCCTAAATATCCATCAACTGACAAATGGATAAAGAAATTGTGGTTTAGGAAGATGGTGGCGTAGGAGAACGCTGGGCTCACTGCTGTCCTGCTGATCACTTAGATTCCACCTTCACCTGCCTAAATAACCCAGAAAACCGCCAAAAGACTAGCAGAATGGAGTTTCGGAGCCAAGCGCAGAGGGAAGGCCCAGTGAAGAGGGTAGGAAGGGCGGAGAGGCGGTGCGTGCTACACGACTGGCGGGAGGGAGCTGGGGCAGAGGGGTGGCCCGCCGGCCAAGCAGAGCCCCCAAGTCTGGCTTGCAAAAGTGGAGGGGCCGGACAGAGTGTGTTCTGACAGCAAGTGGGACTTGACATCTGGAAGGTTATAAGCTAACACCTCTGCTCAGAGAACAGGAGGGCTGGAGGAAAATGGGAGGGAGAGTTCTTGAGCCCCGGACCACAGAGCTCAGCTTGGCAGGAAACAAAGGCGCTCGCCAGAGCCATCTCCATCGCCCATCCCCCAGCCAAAATCCCAGAGGGAACCACTTCCTGCCAGGAAACTTGCTTGCACCATGCAAACACCCAATACTGTGCTTCTGAGGATCCATCCCTCCGCGGGTCTGACTCCCTCTGTGCTGCAGGGCCCTCCTGAATCGGATCTCAGAAGGAAAAGCGAGCTGAGCCTGCCCCTCCAGCCCCTGTGCACCTTTCCGATCCACCCCAGCTAATACACCTGATTCCCAGCACCACAAGCCTGGCAGTGTGCAAGTAGCCCAGACGGGCCATGCCACCCCACAGTAAATTCCGCCCCTAGGAGAGGGGAAGAGAAGGCACACACCAGTCTGACTGTGGCCCCAGGGGGTGGGCTGGGGGCAGACATCAGGCCTGACTAGGGCACCGCCCACCAAAGCAAATTATTCAAGACAGCACAGGGAAGTGCCCCGCAGTTCCCCATCACTCCAGAGACTATGCAAAATGATCAAACAGAAGAATTCCCCTCAAAAAAACTTCCAGGAAACAACAACAGCTAATGAACTGATCAAAAATGATTTAAACTATATAACAGAAAGTGAATTTAGAATAATAGTCATAAAATTAATCGCTGGGCTTGAAAACAGTATAAAGGGCAGCAGAGAATCTCTTGCTACAGAGATCAAGGGACTAAGAAACAGCCAGGAGGAGCTAAAAAATGCTATTAATGAGCTGCAAAATAAAATAGAGACAACCATGGCTCGGATTGAAGAGGCAGAAGAGAGAATAGGTGAACTAGAAGATAAAATTATGGAAAAAGAAGAAGCTGAGAAAAAGACAAAAAAATCCAAGAGTATGAGGCGAAAATTAGAGAACTAAGTGGTGCACTAAAGAGAAATAATCCACGCATAATTGGTATTCCAGAGGAGGAAGAGAGAGGGAAAGGTACTGAAGGTGTACTTGAAGAAATAATAGCTGAGAACTTCCTGGATCTGGGGAAGGAAAAAAGGCGCTGAAATCCAAGAGTCACAGAGAACTCCTTCAGACATAACTTGAATCAATCTTCTCCACTACATATCATAGTGAATCTGGCAAAATACAAGGATAAAGAGAAAATTTTGAAAGCAGCTAGAGATAAACTTGCTCTAACATATAAAGGGAGACCTATAAGACTCGTTACCGATCCATCTACTGAAACTTGGCAGGCCAGAAAGGAATGACAGGAGATCTTCAATGTGATGAACAGAAAAAAATATGCAGTCGAGAATCCTTTATCCAGCAAGTCTGTCATTTAGAATAGAAGGAGAGATAAAGGTCTTCCCAAACAAACAAAAACTGAAGGAATTTGTCACCACTAAACCAGCCCTACAAGAGATCCTAAGGGGGATCCTGTGAGACAAAGTACCAGAGACATTGCTGCAAGCATGAAACCTACAGACATCACAATGACTCTAAAGCCATTTCTTTCTATAATAACACTGAATGTAAGTGGACTAAATGCACCAACCAAAAGACATAGGCTATCAGAATGGATAAAAAAAAAAAGACCGTCTATTTGCTGTCTACAAGAGACTCATTTTAGACCTGAGGACACTTTCAGATTGAGAGTAAGGGGATGGAGAACTATTTATCATGCCACTGGAAGTCAAAAGAAAGCTGGAGTAACCATACTTATATCAGACAAACTAGACTTTAAATTAAAGGCTATAACAAGAGATGAAGAAGGACATTATATAATAATCAGAGGGTCTATCCATCAGGAAGAGCTAAGAATTATAAATGTCTATGTGCCGAATACCGGAGCCCCCAAATATAGAAAACAATTACTCACAAACATAAGCGACCTTATTGATAAGAATGTGGTAATTGCAGGGGACTTTAACACTCCACTTACAGAAATGGATATCATCTAGAAACATGGTCAATAAAGAAACAAGGGCCCTGAATGATACATTGGATCAGATGGACTTGACAGATATATGTAGAACTCTGCATCCCAAAGCAACAGAATAGACTTTCTTCTTGAGTGCACATGGAACATTCTCCAAGACAGATCACATGCTGGGTCACAAAACAGCCCTTCATAAGTATACAAGAATTGAAATCATACCATGCATACTTTCAGACCACAATGCTATGAAGCTTGAAATCAACCACAGAAAAAAGTCTGGAAAACCTCCAAAAGCATGGAGGTTAAAGAACACCCTACTAAAGAATGAGTGGGTCAACCAGGCAATTAGAGAATAAATTTAAAATATATGGAAACAAATGAAAATGAAAATACAACAATCCAAACGCTTTGGGATGCAGCGAAGGCAGTCCTGAGAAGAAAATACATTGTAATCCATGCCTATCTCAAGGAACAAAAAAAATCCCAAATACAAAATCTAACAGCACACCTAAAGAAAATAGAAGCAGAACAGCAAAGACAGCCTAAACACAGCAGAAGAATAGAAATGATAAAGATCAGAGCAGAAATAAACAATATAGAATCTAAAAAAAAAACTGTAGAGCAGATCAACGAAACCAAGAGTTGGTTTTTTGAAAAAATAAACACAATTGATGAACCTCTAGCCAGGTTTCTCAAAAAGAAAAGGGAGATGACACAAATAGATAAAATCATGAGTGAAAATGGAATTATTACAACCAATCCCTCAGAGATACAAGTAATTAGCAGGGAATACTATGAAAAATTATATGCCAACAAACTGGAAGAAATGGACAAATTCCTAAACACCCACACGCTTCCAAAACTCAATCAGGAGGAAATAGAAAGCTTGAACAGACCCATAATCAGCGAAGAAATTGCATCAGTCATCAAAATCTCCCAAAAAAGAGTCCAGGACCAGATAGCTTCCCAGGGGAGTTCTACCAGATGTTTAAAGCAGAGATTATACCTATGCTTCTCAAGCTATTCCAAAAAATAGAAAGGGAAGGAAAACTTCCAGACTCATTCTATGAAGCCAGCATTAATTTGATTCCTAAACCAGACAGAGACCCAGTAAAATAAAGAAATACAGGCCAGTATCCCTGATGAATATGGATGCAAAAATTCTCAAGAAGATACTAGCAAATCAAATTCAACAGCATATACAAACAATTATTCACCATGATCAAGTGGGATTCATTCCTGGGATGCAGGGCTGGTTCAACATTCGCAAATCAATCAACGTGATACATGACATTAATAAAAGAAAAGATAAGAACCATATGATCCTGTCAATCGATGCAGAAAAGGCCTTTGACAAAATTCAGCAACTTTTCTTAATAAAAACCCTCGAGAAAGTCGGGATAGAAGGAACATAGTTAAAGATCATAAAAGCCATTTATGAAAAGCCCACAGCTAACATCATCCTCAATGGGGAAAAACTGAGAGCTTTTTCCCTGAGATCAGGAACACGACAGGGATGTCCACTCTCACCGCTGTTTAACATAGTGTTGGAAGTTCTAGCATCAGCATTCAGACAACAAAAGGAAACCAAAGGCATCAAAATGAGCAAAGATGAAGTCAAGCTTTCACTTTTTGCAGATGACATGATATTATACATGGAAAATCCAATAGACTCCACCAAAAGTCTGCTAGAACTGATACATGAATTCAGCAAAGTTGCAGGATACAAAATCAATGTACAGAAATCAGTTGCATTCTTATACACTAACAATAAGCAACAGAAAGGCAAATAAAGAAACTGATCCCATTCACAATTGCACCAAGAAGCATAAAATACCTAGGAACAAATGTAACCAAAGACGTAAAAGATCTGTATGCTGAAAACTATAGAAAGCTTATGAAGGAAATTGAAAAACATACAAAGAAATGGAAAAACATTCCATGCTCATGGATTGGAAGAATAAATATTGTCAAAATGTCAATACTACCCAAAGCTATCTACACATTCAATGCAATCCCAATCAAAATTGCACCAGCATTCTTCTCGAAACTAGAACAAGAAATCCTAAAATTCATATGGAACCACAAAAGGCCCCGAATGGCCAAAGTAATTTTGAAGAAGAAGAAGACCAAAGCAGGAGGCATCACAATCCCAGACTTTTGCCTCTACTACAAAGCTGTAATCATGAAGACAGCATGGCATTGGCACAAAAACAGACACATAGACCAATGGTATAGAATAGAAACCCCACAATTAGACCCACAAACGTATGGCCAACTAATCTCTGACAAAGCAGGAAAGAACATCCAATGGAAAAAAGACAGTCTCTTTAACAAATGGTGCTGGGAGAACTGGACAGCAACATGCAGAAGGTTGAAACTAGACCACTTTCTCACACCATTCACAAAAATAAACTCAAAATGGATAAAAGACCTGAATGTGAGACAGGAAACCATCAAAACCTTAGAGGAGAAAGCAGGAAAAGACCTCTCTGACCTCAGCCGTAGCAATCTCTTACTCGACACATCCCCAAAGGCAAGGAAATTAAAAGCAAAAGTGAATTACTGGGACCTTATGAAGATAAAAAGCTTCTGCACAGCAAAGGAAACAACCAACAAAACTAAAAGGCAACCAACAGAATGGGAAAAGATATTTGCAAATGACATATCAGACAAAGGGTTAGTATCCAAAATCTATAAAGAGCTCACCAAACTCCACACCCAAAAATCAAATAACCCAGTGAAGAAATGGGCAGAAAACATGAATAGACACTTCTCTAAAGAAGACATCTGGATGGCCAACAGGCACATGAAAAGATGTTCACCGTCGCTCCTCATCAGGGAAATACAAATCAAAACCACACTCAGATATCACCTCATGCCAGTCAGAGTGGCCAAAATGAACAAATAAGAGACTATAGATGCTGGAGAGGATGTGGAGAAACGGGAACCCTCTTGCACTGTTGGTGGGAAAGCAAACTGGTGCAGCCGCTCTGGAAAACAGTGTGGAGGTTCCTCAGAAAATTAAAAATAGATATACCTTATGATCCAGCAATAGCACTGCTAGGAATTTACCCAAGGGATACAGGAGTGCTGATGCATAGGGGCACTTGTACCCCAATGTTTATAGCAGCACTCTCAACAATAGCCAAATTATGGAAAGAGCCTAAATGTCCATCAACTGACAAATGGATAAAGAAATTGTGGTTTATATACACAATGGAGTACAACGTGGCAATGAGAAAGAATGAAATCTGGCCTTTTGTAGCAACATGGATGGAACTGGAGAGTGTGATGCTAAGTGAAATAAGTCATACAGA